>NC_072856.1:12965000-13285000 GCF_028858705.1 Grus americana
ATTAGAGACTGCCCATAATTTCTGTAACTGAATGGTGCCAAGCAGAATTTTGTAGAGCTCTGCCCTCTTGCTTCGTCAGTAATTTTAAAAGCTAATGAGGACAGACAGGCTAAGCAGTGTGGTGTGGGATGAACTCTGGACTGCCATTAATGCATGTTACCTCAACAAAGCTGGGTTCGTGTTTGGTCTCGCTGAAAGTGAGAACGAGATTGATGTCTCTCTTAACTTTTGCTACGCAGGAAATTCAGAGCTAAGATTGAAATAGTTTTAGTCCAAACCAGTTAGTCCAAGAATTACACAAGATGTAATTTTTCTCTGAACTATGTGTTGTATGAGGCATATGGAGGAATAAGCAATGGGTTGAATATTAGCTTGAATGCTCTGGGCCTGGATCACACTGTGTTCATGCTAATGACCTATTGGTTTAAATGGAGTGATACCAGAATAAAACCAGGGCGCCACAGTAATGGCAAACAGACCCTGACCAGCTGGACATGTCCATTTTGGGCTGGCTGCAAATGGTACAACAGAACAGGTTCTTTGCTAAATCCCAGTGCTCTCCCTGTGCATAGGTCTGGGACAGCACAAGGCATCAGCTCTTCCAAGAGCATAAAATTCTATCCTCTGAGCACCTGCAGTTGAATACACAACCCCCATTTTAAATGCAGGCTTTGCATAGATTATGCTCTTGTACATCACCATTTAAACCTGTATAAGGTTCTTAGATGAACTTCAATCCTTATATCCCTTATCTTGTCTGAGCACCTTGCAGTCACATTGTTGAGCAGAGAAGGGCTGCTTTCCCTGTCTTGCTGGAGAGAAGTAGGTGTACAAAGATATTCCTCAACCAGACTGTGGCTGCAAAAGTCATCTATGGCAAAATACTGTTCAAGATTCCCCAACACTGTCCTTTTCCTCAGGTTGTCTTTCTTATGTGAGAGAAGGCTATTCTGAAAAGGAGAACTATGTTGATCAAAATGTCGTCTCAGTGTTTTTCTGTCCACACTCAGATTACATCACTGTCCTCTGGCCATGCAAACTGTTTCATCAGTGTAATATACCTTCTGGGTCTTCTGTCTTGAAGGGAGATGGCCACAGTTGTCCTCATTTGGAGATGGATTTACGATCTCTCTCTCTCGGTCACTGGCAGTGCTGAGCGGTGCAGTGGGCACCAGGCTGCTTCTGTGTGCCCCCTTAGGAAAGGTACTGAAATTTTGCAGTGTAACCAGGACAAATGCTCTCTTTCCAAGGGTGTGGAGTCAGATCTCCCTGGGTTTCATTGCATTGGTATGTGGTATTTAACTGTTGTATGTGAATAATACCATGTTCACAGTGTGACAGATGAAACCCTCACCAAGAGCCAGGGTCCAAATCTCTTCCCTACGCTGTTAGGAGCAAACGAATACTACCAAATGCAGCCTTGCTAAACTGCCGTGCCATGGCAGCCCTGTAGCCCTGTTCTGTGCAGCCTGTCACGTGGTAAGGACCCGTCTTGGTTGTGCTATGACGGGAAGGGGCAGTGGCCTTCAGCCGCAGCTGGGGAGCAGAACCTCTCGGGATGGGGTGATGCGGTGCTGTGTTCCTCTTGCTGCTGCCCTGAAAGAATTGCGGTGGTCGGGGAGGAGGAGGGAAATGGCTTGTGTTGCTGCCAAGAGGGAGAACTGTGTCCTAGCTGGCTGCACTAGGGGTCCTGCTTGCGCTCAGGAGCTGATAATGGGTTTCTGTGGCAGGGTGGTGAGCACCCATTTCAGGAACGGGGCTGTCAGGCCTGCAGAAAAGGGGAGCAAACAGGCTGGGGGTGGGAGGGAGGCAGGTAGTGAATTAGCAGAACAGGGGAAGGAACCCAGGTCCTGGCTGGTGTGCTTCATCCTGAACAGAGTCCCTGCTGCCTTCATGGGGAGGGAGGACAAGGGTTATCTGGAAGAAGATATGAGGCAGTGTGATTGGTGAGAGGAATGGCTAAGGGATGCCAAAAGGAGAAGGCTGGTGAGAAAGGCTTGCTACGGCTGTGGTGAAATGCACTGTTGTGGTGAGATCCCAGGAAGGTATTTCAAGATAGTTTCCCTCTGGCTGCACAGCCCCTGCCTCTCTACTGTTCATGGCTTCCCATGCCAGATGCGGTGTGTCCGTGAGTCGCAATGACCCATCAACCATGTCTGTGTGGCAATGGAGCACTTTGAAATGGGTGAGATGCCGCAGTTCCACTCTGAGTGCGTGGGTGAGTTAGGGGCCTGCTGGTGGGGCACTGGGAGGAGAGGACCATGGTGTGCCAGCTTCAGGGCCAAGCCCAGCAGAGTGGCTTTGCTGTGGTCTGTGTGCTCTTGGCCAAAGGAAGCAAGCCAGTTCTTGCTGTATTCCCTCCCAAGGTGGCTATAGATCTGAATATTTCTGTTTCACATTGCTGAGTGGTACACAAATCGGAGTGATTGGTTTCAGCAAGGGTTCAAGAAAGCAAAAGTTGTGAAACATCCAAATATTTTTAATTGGTGAAATCAGGCTTTCTTGCTCTATGCATGAGTTACTGACTTGAGCTCTGTGTTCGTTGCACTGCACCTCATCTTGTAGGCACGCTGTTCTAGCTCTGCACACTGCTCTGGGACCAGCATCTCGCCTTCCGTCGGTACGGTGGATCTCAACTTTGCTTCTCTGTTGCCCCGTGTGCACAGGCCATTTTCATTGTTGTCTGTGGAAGGAGAGGAGTCTGTAAGTGTGGGGAGTGGTCCAAGGCTGAGCAGAAAAGCCTGACCTTTTTTGAAGAAGAATCCTTTTTGCTCCACAGCCCTGTACATTTTCTACATAAAAAGTAAATGACTTGGGAGCACTTCTGTTACCCTTGATCTAACATTATGAATCAAAATTTCCCTTTTTACTGCGTGTGCAGTAAAAAGTGAAGAGGGAATTTTTGTCATTTTAAAATTTGGGAGAAGTGATAACTGTTGCAGAACATTGTAACACTTGGCATTGTATCTTCATAGAGATGGTAGTGGCTCTGTAGAAATTTTAATTTCTACTTTCTGTGTGGTTGTAGACTGATGTTATTTTTTGGCAACAAATGATTCAAAAAATGTTTAACCTTGTAAAACAGGATTTAACTTTTGAAATAACAATTAGTGTTAACTGGATGACTTAATGTCACCTACATGAGATAAGCATAAGAATCTTTTTCATTATTGTAAATTAATGTAAAATGTTTCGGACTGTTACTCTTAATAAGAGAAATAAACCAGCGAACTTTTAGTTGCATGAAAACCTTGGGCACTATTTTTAGTTGTCTTTGCTATGCTAAATAATAGTTTTGTGAGAAAGTTAACAGTTGTGTAGCAAGTTATCTCACATCAAATAGACTTTATCTTGGGAATATCTGTTTACCATAGCATTCTGTTTCATGTAATAATATTAGCCTGGATCAATACCCATAAAGATACAGTTCTTCATATATTTAGTGGTGCACATATTTATGGCTAGTATAATACCAGAATTATCCTGGTATTAATTGTAATAATTATGCTAAAAATGTCTCCTGTATGACAAGCTGGAGTCAATTGGCCTGTTGTAACCAGCTGTATGAACACAGAATAAACTACTTAAAGTTAACTTCAAAGTATTTATTACTTTGCAGATTAATCTGGGTTTTTTCCTAAAAAAATAAACAAAAATACACCTAAACCCCCTTCTTTAAACTTAAAAATAATTAAAACAAAACAACAAGGTGAAAACCTGTGTTAAGACACAAGTTCCCAGAATATTTTTAAGATTACACCACAGTTTCATCAAGCTTTTCATTAAATCCACTGATTTCATTTCTTAGAATTTGAAAAATAGAATTGGGTCATAAGAAATTTGAAATGAGTTGATCTATAATAATTTTTAATACTGTTTCTCTGTATTTGTTTCTGTGATATTATGTTGAGATTATTAGTGGTAGTCAATAATCTATGAAACTTTTATAAAAATAATTCCAATATCTTCTCCTTAATTTATTCAATTGTTTGTTTGACCCTTACTTTCCTTTGATCACAGTGATAAGGACTGATTTGTATTAAACTGAATGTAGTCATCCACATTCATTGGGTGCAGTTTTGGAAGATAAAACTGTGTAATTCAACTGTTAGGTGAAACATTGGTTTATACTGAAAAGACAGCAAAGTAAATGACGTACAGGAATATAGACGTCATGGAAAAGTATGATGACTATAGGCTAATCACAGCAGAAAACTGTGTTAGTCAAATATTCTTCCTGAGATTGTGAATGCTGCCATCTGCTAGATTGGACACATGAGCACTCAGATACCCTCCAGGATGGGGAATGTCAGTATGAACTGTCTTGTGAACTCCCTGAGTGGTGGGAGCTGAAATTCTGACTAGGACCTTTGGTTGTTTACATAACAGAAATAAGTAATGGCAGAATATAGAGCACAAGCCTTGAAGCTTATTTAAATCCGAGGAATCAGAAGAGCTCTGATGTGGGAAGAAATGGTATTACGATAATTCTTGGGAACAGAATGCAAGGATAGTGGTCCACAAGTATTTCTGAATTAAACTTAGATGCAAATGCTTTTTCTATCATACATGTAGATGACATCCTGTAAATGCAATAGATGCCGAATATAAAACCTGTCACAACTAAAATGTATATATACTTCCTATCTTCCTTTTGATGCTGCTCCATTGAAACTGTGTTTGTGCAAGGCTGCTGCTGGAGGAGATAAACAAGTACTTCTTTAAGAACTGGAACCAAATTCAGGGCCGGTATAAGTAGGTTTGTTTCTAGGCATCCCTGGAACCAGCCTCATAGGCATATGAGCAATAGCAAGATGTGTAGTAGGACAATTTTTATTCCACAACGTATATTCTGCTGTCACTGTAGAACACCCATGAGCGGTGATACAAATATAGCACCTGTGAGGAAAACAGGAGTTAGAGTATTCAAGGGACAGATTCCACTTTCAGAAGGTAAGTTCATCTCGTTTCTCTCCTAGTCAGTGCACATTATGTATGGCTTTCTGCATGTTGCTCTTTTAAACTACCTCATTATTAAACCACTTTAAGTGTTAAGAAAAAAAAAATCTTGCTCTGTTTAAATATGTTAGTGCAGCTGTTGCTCTGATTAAACAAATTTTGACGAGTAATAAAGTTTTTCAAAGTCCATGAAGTAAAGCCTGTTTAGTACACAATGAAAAAAATAGGTCAGAAAAGATGACCTTGAAATCTTTTTCCTTACTGAACATGTCTATAAATACAGAATTCATTAAGGAAACTCCCTCACCCTGGCTAGCTGCTAAACTTGATCTAATGCAACTGAAGCCTGCTTTTTTCACTGGGAAGTTTATTCAAGAGGCAATGTAGACTTACAAACCTGGGTATTAATCATGTGCCATGAAATTTCCTATCTGTGATGATTCTGGGGATCAGGAAGTAAGGGGTTCATAGTTTTAAGGAGAAAAAAAGTTGCATTGGAAGCTGAAATATTCTGAAGTGGTCACTTGAGATGCAATTTGTTGTTTAGTAGTTCTTAGTTCAAGTGTTTCATGTTATACCAAGCACAGTACAAACATCCCTGAAACACTTATGTACAGAGCAAGCTTATGCTTGACTAAGTTTAGAGAAAGCTTCATCTTCTGTGCCTGAATGTGCTTTTTGTGCCTTCTTTCCCACTTGCTGTGCTAGAAGAAATGGAACAAAATACTAAGCATGGACAGCAGCCTTGATGCGAGTTAAATGGAGAATCTCTATCTGTAAAGAACTTCAGGAGATGGAGAAGTGTAGAGGTATGTTAAATATACACACACATGTGTGTGTCTGTATATATACATGTGTGCATTTGACAATAAGGTTACAGTGTGTGCAACGGCTGTCATGAAAGAAGAATGCAAAAAACAGTTCTTGAGGAGAAAAAAAATGAGTGAAAGCTTAAAAAAAGCAGCAAGGTGGCCCAGGATGTGAACTTGGGAGGAGTAGGATGCTGGGCAGGGTGAGCGCAGCAGGCTCTGTGTGTGGGTGCCTGGTGGGGTGCAGCGCTTGGTGGAGACACTGCCTCTGGGTCCTTCTGTGCCTGCACAGGCCTCCCCTCACCCTCTTCGGGGGCAGCCACCTGCAGTGCAATCGCAAGGAGCTTTGCTGCCTTGGGGTGACCCAAGGAGCCCGGTGTGAGCATGGCAGGGCTGGCTGGCCTGGAAGGGCTCCGCAGGGGCCCTGCGCTTGGTGCAGGGTGGGCATTGACAAACACGTGCCTGGGCAAAGGTGAGAAAAGGGAGTCTCCAAAGCTGGGAGCCTTAAAGGTATGGGCAAGGCAGGGAGCAGGCAGTGTAGGGCTAGGACAACATGGGGCACTCGATGCTGGCCAGCGTTACACACCTCACATTTGCATTTGGAGGTACCAGAAGTCCTTTAGTTGTGCGCTATTTGCTGTCAGTGTGGTACAGCAGGGAGTTGCAGAGTTTGCTCTGGATTTAGAGCCAGAGATTAGGAGTTGCTTGTCACTGCGTTAGCACTCGCATCTGCCTCACACCTGCTTTGTGACCAGGCTCTGTAGCTACACGTGTCCCGTTACCAGTCAGAAGATGTGTTGCAAAATGCCAGCTCAGCTGGCTTCTGGAGGTGCTGCCTGGAGTAAAACCCAGCATAGCAGCTTAAGGTAAGAGAGGGGATCATGATTTTTGTGGGGTTTAATGTGGAAATTAAGACAGAACTCTGGAAAACTGGGAATTCAGCATCTCTGTATCCAGCAGGCAAGCCTGTTTGTGACACAGCCCTGCTCATGAATTTGGGTGGCCCCCAGTTCGATGTTACTGATGTAGTGCTGGTGTGAGGGGCTGTGTGAAAAAGCTGAGAGGTACCAGTTATTAAAAACAGGACTGGCAGAAAAGTGCTCAGGGGGCCTGTCTGGCTTACACAGCATAACTATTGCGCCCCAGCTCCCGTAGGTGCTAATTCTCTCAGCAAACTTGCAAAAATAAAACCCTGAAAAGGCTCATCCATACTGAGAACAGCAACTTCATTCAGTGGAAGAAGGAAGCTTAGCTCTAGGAACTGAATGGTCAACACTGCAGGCATTGCTGTCTTCCTCGGCTACTCCGGAAAGGCCCTCAGCCAGTGCCTGTGGCATGAGATGGATGCAGCAGTGCTGAAATAAGCACATTAAAAATACCTGTCCCAGCTCTGTACAGGACACATGTCCAACCTGAACATTTGCTCTTGGAGTGGATAAAAAAGGCCCATAGCTCTCTGTCTCAGCAGGATGTATTTCCACGTGTGGTAATGGAAAAGCAAAATCTGATGCAGAAGATGGTCTGGCCTAGGGATGCTGCGGGCATATGCTCTGGCACACCTTTGTGTAAGATGCTAGAGCCTCGTCCCTCCCTCAGACACCTCCTGGGGTCCTTTCTTGCCTGCCATATTGGGGAGGGGCTCAAGTATGGAGATTTTTGAGGATTTGGGGAGCTGTGATAATGAGGCATAGGTTGTGGTGCCCCACATGAAGCTGCTGTTCCTGGGGGTGTTGGCAGACAGCAGCTCCCCATGGTACCTGCCAGTGCTGTCTGGGCCACAGGGCTCAGGGCTGTGCCAAGGCAGCAGGGTACCATCCACAGGGCTCCCCACGAGAGGGCAGCATGTGGCCCTAAGAAACTAAAAAAAGCTGTTAAAGCCCGTGCTGACAAACAGCAATAGGTTTTGGGTTAGGTCTTCTGTAGCAGGAGACCTAAACCAAACAGTCTGCTGAAACTTGTGGGCTTCGTTGTCACAACAGCTCATGGTGTGCTTCTGTCTTCCCGCACAGATGCGTGACTGTTCCGAGGAACGGTGTTGGGCTGGATTCAGCAGCTTTGGTGGAATTTGAAGCAGTATTTCCGGATCCACTGGCAAGTCTCTGCAGGACACATGCACCAAGGAGTGAAATGTTCTTCTGGGTAGCTGTAACAGGAGCTCCAGGCAGCTTTTCTGAGGGCATTGGCACTGTTAGCCAAAATAGACAATTCAGATTTTCTTTGTTTAGCAGCTCTTGATCCCAACCACTGCATCTGCTCAGTCTTTTTGAAGAAGAGGGAGTGATTTTGTAAATGACCTTATATTTTGCATTATTCTATTTTGACAAAATGCAAATATAGGGCCTAGAAAGACCCATGCTGCTGGGCCAGATTTGGCCACCTCTTCAGATTGCAGTGGGAGGAGACCCTCTTCTGAACTGAATTCTGACTGTCCATCAAGGCCATTCCCCCTTCTTTTCCAAATTACTAGTGAGGAAAATGTGCAGGTTGCAAGCTGTTGATTTCCAGGCAGAATAAACCTCAAAGGAAGCTGGAGGAAACGGGCTGTGAATGCGTAACTTCAGTTGCTGTTATTTACCTCTGAGAACAGTGAGTGATTCTGGCACTCTGCCTGAGCCCATCCCTCTCGTGACTCAGTTCTTACAGATGTCAATAATGGACTCTGAACATTTGTCTTTGGAAATAAAATTGTGTGTATAATCAGCTACTGATTTCTTCCATCATTTCAGGGGAGGCTGCTCAGCTCAATCACAGCTTGATTCCTATCAGCGGTCGGACAGATGATCTTATGGTGAATTATACCCAAGGTAGGGCAGAAACACCTCAAAGCACAGGTAATCAATAGCACCATGTGTCTCATCATTCATACCCACAGTGCACACGCTCGCACTCTCCTGAGGCAGCTGGCTTCCTTTTCAGACACAGTATGAGCTAAAGTATCTTTCAGTTGACTAGACTTGAAGGTGGAGATATTTAACCAAACCACAACGTGGCAAACACAACCTCTGTGTTAGGAGAGTTACACTGAAGTACTGTTGATGATTATGTGTGTTAGCAAACATTAGCACTGAGTGTCCAGTAACATGTCTCACTAAATCTTACCCGTTATGAGTTGCTGCAGTTTTGCGTGTGCCGTGTGGAGGGGGATACAATAGTAGCTCACTTATATATGCAGCACTTGAGAGTGTTGGAGTCTTGGCTTTATAAAATAAACATAGGAGCTCCACAGAGGTGAGAGATCCTGTGTTTGACTAACACTGTGGTGACCTCCTCTCTAATGTTGATGTAAATCATATTTTTATCTTAAATGGATACCGTAAAATATCTCAGGCTCAGATTTTGATTTATCTTAGAATTCCAAAGTAAAGTTATTTATATACATTCAATGAACTCAGGATCTGAATGCTTTAAGTTCCAAAACTTTTTTTTTTTAAACTTAAAGCATTCAAATCCCAAGTTCATTGAATATAGATCTGTTGGGAAACCAGAGCAATTCCAGACTTGATAAAGAACCTACACAAAACAACCTACCCCTTCTTTCTCTCTGAAGAAGAGGTGCAAAGCTGTCTTAGATCCAAGCTCCATAAGATGGTGGAAATATTCGTCAAATGAAATTCCTCTATGAATACTCCTTTAACTGGTAGAGGCAGAAGAGGTTCACAGTCAGTCTTTTGAAAAGTATAGTAAGAATGTTGTTCCTTGGTGAATCCAACATTGGCACGAGTTGAAGTAAGCACCTGTTCTCAGGGCTTTTGCAGAAGAGCTGGGAAATTCCAATTCTGTTCAGCTCGCTTGCTTGCTTCATCACTGGAGATACTCTATCATTTTTGTCACCATCACCTGGTAAACTGGGTATGCCATAAAAGAACCTTTCAAAAGGCAATACTGTTTCAGAGCTGACCTGTGCTAGTCCTGTTCCAGAAACAAAGTGATTTTTTTTTTTTTTTTTTTTGCTTGGTTTGAAATTATGTTCTGAGATGTGTGTTTTCCAGGAGGTAAGTTTCACAGAGCTTGCCTGAGGAGTTTCCCCTCTCTCTCCCCAAGTACTGTTGTTCAGGAATTGTACCACTCCAGAGCATCTGGAATGAGAAATGCCTTTGCAGCGGATTTATACTTGGGCAGAGGAAAGTTCTCTAGCTAGAAAGCAAGAAAAAGCAGAGAGCTTTTAAAAGGTTTGCATAACTCCTTTCAGGACTGAGAGTTCCCCCCTGTGGCAGGGAGCTTTCAAATGCCTGTGCTTCACTGTGCCTGGACACTTCAGTGCCACCTCTAAACTTGTCACCCAAAGACAAGAGATTTAAAAGATCCCTTCTGCTGTATAAGCTGCCATACCTTTCTTATCTTGTTCCTGCTTAGGCCTTCTTTATTTACTCTCATCCACAGTTCAAGTTTCAGCAATGACTTCAGTCCTGTCATTGCATGGTGAGGGCGGAGCGCTGAACCTGTGGCCTCACGCACTTCTGTAGCACATCTTGTATCCTAAAGCCAGCGTGCATTTCACATCGATGAAGATAAGGGGTTATGGAGAGGATAATCCTGGACATAACCACCTTGGCTAGCAGGAAGCAAGGCACTTCTTAGATCCCAGGAAAACGAATGTGATGTGGTTTTCTGGCCCATTGTGGGCACCTGCCCATGGTGCCAGTTGTTTCTGAGAATAATTTATTAGTTTGAAAAGAAAGTACGGGGGAGAAAATGACAACCTATTGTTCTATGTTTGCAGCAATTGATGGGTAAACATTTGAAACTTCTTGCTGCCAAGTTAGGATCAGGTTAGTAAACTATTTCCATGACTGTAGCTAGGCATGGATGTCATTCTGGGCATCAGGTATCCCCACTGCATCGCCACTAATGTTCAAGGTGTTGACTCAAGAAAAAATTTGGCCAGCTGCCTTATGATTAATTAGCCACACAGATCTAAAAGCAAACACAGATCTCCTAAGTTTCCCAGGGTAACATACAGTAAGCACTGAAAAGGCTTTGCTTCAGTACCGTTGCTCTAACAAATATCCCATGCAATTTTGTACGCATACTGATATTCTGTGTACTAAGGAGTGACTTTTCACCATGCTGGGAAGGAGTTTTGCCCAGAGAGCTGTCTGCTTGTAATCCCCATTCACCAAAGTATTTAACCAGGTACTTAAGTGCGTTGGTGGATAGAAATGGATTGTTATATTGGAGTATTTAGACCAAGAATGGACTCCTTTGTGTCCACAAAACACTGGAAGATTGCTGGCTGCTAGCATAAGTGGGACTTTGTAGTGGGTGCTGTGCAGGGCCTTTGTTCCCTAGGCTGAAGGAAAGGGAGAAAATTGCTGACCAGGCAAAGAAAATAGGTGGGGAGTGAAAACAATGGCATATCTCTGCTGGAGCAAATTTGGTGCTGTTCTAGCTCTTGCAATGGCTGTTTATCGGTGTCTTAGATACTTGGCTTTTTAGGTGTCATTAGTCCAATGGCTAATGACAGTGAAAGCATCTCGCAGCTCCCTTGATGTGGGGGTCCATAACCCCTTTGTTAGGGACGGCTGTGAACTATTTCAAGAAGTCAACAGGAGTAGACTGAGCAAAGTTACCAGCAGCCTTGTGGGGAGGTGGCTGTTCAGCCCCGCATGCCCCTTAGGTACCATCTGAAGCTCTGTTTTTCCACAGTTTGTTGTCAAGCTCTACTTTGTCCAGGTGCTCTGAGCTGGGTCTGTGAAGAGACTGAATCTACCTTTTATTGACTTGAGGATGAGCCAGGGCATCCCAACCACATTGCTTGATTGTAAACGTGACCTTTCTCATTGCAGAACCCAGTTGCGACTCTTTGTCTCCTGGCTCTCCCTGCCCTCTCCCACCCCTCAGAGCCTACATCTCATCCCACCAGCCCCTTGCCTTTCTGGGAACAACAACAGGCTCCCTGGTATTTCTTAGCAGTTCCTGCTGGACTGACATAGGACCTGGTGTGAAGAAGAGCAGCGCCCTCTTCCTCCTGCCCTTTAGAGCTCAGAAATGTTGAGCAGCAGCAGCGTTCCTGTGTGCCCAGCTCTGCTGCTCCTTGGTCCCTGGGTGTCAGGCTTCTGGAAAGTTAGAGAAGGAGCAAGAAAATTGTATTTGTGTAGTGTGAAATGACTCACGCTGTTTTAGCCTCAACAAGATCTCTCCTATATCTTTAATGACCCGAATGTAAAATTTACGGCGTGGAATGCCCCAGCAGCAGAGGAAGCCTTCAGCACACAAGCCGCCTTTTGCAGGACAGGAGAGGAAGTGAAATCCTCCGAGGTTTGGGAAGTCTGAATGATGTAGTTATGGTTGGCACTTTGAATATATGTGTAGCTTACTTCAAAATAAATATTTGCAGTTCAACTCTAGCATACATGTGGGAGGGTGAGAACTTGCATGTATTAATGTGTCTTAAAATTAATCATTTTGAAATTTTTATACTGGAATAATCTTATTACTGCACAGAATAAACAGAGCTTAGTGTGGATACATACCAGGGAGAAATGTCACCTGCCCTCTACGTACGCCATTTCCCGCCCACCTGGAGTTCCTGAAGAAAGCCATGCAAGGGGCATTTTGGGAGAGAAAGAGATGCGGATTTGTCTTTTTGCTTGAGAAGAAAGTTCTCTGGTGTTTTCAGCTCCACGGAAAGCTCTGAAAGACCCAGTGGCCATGTCTGTGCTTGTGTGTGCAGCTGGTTTCATAGCAGGAATGCCTTCTGAGTTGCACTTGGATCTTGTCTTTGAGGAAACCAGCTAGTGAGCAATGCCCGGGGTACGATCAGCCACCTGTGAGCAGAAGGGCAGGTCAATGCACAGCAGCCACTGTTACCTCTGTTAAGGACTGTGGTTGTTCCTGCCGATTCGATCATGTGGAGGTCAGGGGAGGCCAGGCTTTCTGTCCCCTACACCAGCCCCAGGCATATTGTCCTCTTAGCCCTTCCCCAGTGCTTGGCACCCCGTCCCAAATCCCCGGCCTGCCCCTTTGCCAGCATGTGGAACCCACAGCTTCATCCCTGGCTCTCGTGGGACCTGGAAGGGGCTCAGCCCGTTTTCCCAGCACGGCACAGTTACCAGCACAGCTTTGCAAGCTCCAGGGGCAGGATGACTTCTTCTGCTCCATCAGCCACAAATAGCTCCTCGCCAGGAGTTGGCTGTTGCTGAGGTATGTGGTAGAAGACACTAGGAAGTGTACCATTTGTTTCCCTGACCAACTCTTCCTGTACTTTTATTTTTTTTTGTAGAAGTGTGTTTTGGCCTCTTTAAAAAAGGAAAAATAAAGGTAAGGGAGCTCTTGCAAGACTTGCCATTTTAATCTCTCGGTTTGATACGTGCAGTTTTTGTGTTCCTGAATCTATTGTCTACCTGTTGTGTCTGTATATGAAGAGAACTGGATAGATATGCTCGGCTCAATGAGAAGCTGCACAAAGTCTGATTCCTTTCCTAGCGTCATCAGTGGCCCCGCTCCACGGCTGCTGCTGCCAGCTCCTGCACCACCCAGAACACGCGCGGGGGAAAGGAGTTTGGAGCTGTACCAGGGTAATAGGGAGAGCTGCCCCCAAATAGTGGTCTCCCCGAAGTGCTCGTGCTTGTGATGGGGCCCGTATCCCAGCCCAGGATGTCCTTGCTCTTGGTCAGCACTGGAAACACAGATGGTAGGGGTGGAGTTACTGTACAAAACTGGCCATGTCTCTCGGGAATCTCAACCTGATTCTACCTTTGTATGTTATAGGATTTCTCCAGCTCTATTCATAGTCTTTGTCTTCCTACAAATGATGATTAAGCAGCTCACTAAATCCTTCTGGATTTTTGTACGCAACCTTTTAGAAAAAGACTGGTTTCTAGTCTCTAAATTATTCCAGTTATTTGCCTGAGCATGCTAGAGCTGACCTTTACGTATCCTGCACTGATGGACAGAATAATTCATTTCTCCACATCAATTCTTTCCACATCAATTCTTTCCACATCAATTTTTGTGGTTTCATTTTCTTGAGCTCTTCAGTCTTCCCTCTGGAAACCTCTAAAGTTTTCTCTTTGTGCTGGGGTAAATTATTCTTTCTGGGACTCTTGTCTGCTGCTGCTGCTGTTAAATTATACCATTCTCTCCTTTCTTCTGAGTTTTCCGGGGCATCTCTGCATCTCTTCAGGGTATGGCAACCAGTAACAAATCATTTCTTTTTAAGGAAAAATGAGAAATCAAAGACAAGAAAAAAATAAAGGACTGACCCACTTCTTGCTTTGCCTGCTGCTGCTTTCCTTTTCATAGAGAGAAGAGATGAAATTGGGGGTGTGAACGAAACTCCGCAGCTCTTCTTTCCTTACGCTGATTAAGCTGCAGGTGTGACTGGGTACTAAGCCAGTACAAATTGGCTGTAAATGGGGGTATAAAATTTACATCACTTTACATCATGCGTAAAGCAAATTGTGTTTGCGGGCAGGACCTGTGTCACTTTGCCTTCCGTGTAGGGTGGCTGATAAACTCCGGAGCGCTGGGTGTCCTCTCCCCTCCCTCCAAGGGTGCTTGTGCTGCTGGTCGGCGCCGCCTTCCCTGTCGCCAGCTGTGATGGCAAAGGGCACGGTGGAAAGGCTGGGGAGAGCAGCATTTCCCTCTGTTTTCTCTTTGCAGTGGGTTTGGAAACTGAGGACAAAAGCACCCCTGTCCTCGGCTTTGCAGGGCTAACAGATGCCCTGGGCGCAGGGCAGAGCCCACTTCAAACGTGCGGCAGCTTTGCTGCTTCAACACGTGCCGGCAGCAACGGGCATCTCTGCTTTCTGGCAGAGGCAGCCTGTCCTGGAGGGCAGGGCCAGTCTCCCCGGGCCGGAGGGCTTTTCTCCATTGCAGCCTTGCGAAGCCTTTTTGATCTCAGCCTTGATGTTATACTGTGCAGAGGAACGCGTGTGCTGCTCTGAAGTCAGGAAGGAGCAAGAAAGGTGGGTTTGTCCCTCAGGGCTTTTCTCAAGTGAGGGGCAGTGGTTGTGCACAGACCTGCCTCCAGTGACCGGATGGGAATTTTTCTGAAATGTGCCCCTATTTAGACACACTGCATGGGGGGAGGGATGGGACACGCGACTGATACCCCTGGCTAATCTGTCACAGACAAATGACCAACTCAGAAGTTAACCACTGGGTTCGAAGTATCCGAACAGAGCCCTTGTTTCAGTGTGGATCCTGAGCAATCTGAGCAGATGACCTACTGCTCCTCCCACTTTCCTCTTTCGCAGGATTAGAAATCAAGAGGGGAATTAGGGCCTTTATCTCATTTATTACTCTTGAGCACCGGGCAGATTTTCTTCTGATCTGTTGGCATAAGGTGCATTTATAATATACAGCAGAAGCAAAATTGTAGGGCTCAGACAAAATGCTTGTTTGCTGAATGAAAATGCAGGCTGCAGTCTTGGAGCTGTACGTAGTGTGACGGGGGCTTTTCGTGCTCCCCCTGCTCTTGCAGCTTTGCTCCTCTTGCCACAAGCCGGAGCTGACTGGGCATTTGCTAGTATGCCAGGCAGTGTGCTGCTCCTCTGTGGAGTTTTTATATTAAAAATTGTCTCCTGGTTTCAATGGCAGTCCTTCTGCTTTCTTCTATGCCTCCTTGCCTTTGGGAGAGTGCGGATGTAGTCGTATGTCTTTATTTAATCAGCTGGGTAAGTGCCAAATAGCTCCCAAGGTGAAAAATAAGGTGCTTTTATCCTCCCAGGCATGTTGGCTGTAGTGGAACAATGCTCCTGTCGTGTAATGAGCTGAGTCAGTGCGGGGAGGAAAAATTACATCCCCCATCAGACTGTCAGCCTTGTTATCCTTCTGCACACCGACATGTTCACCGAGCTCGGCCAGGCTGGCTCATGTGTAATGGCCTTGATGTGAGGCTGTGAAATAATGAGTTTGGGTTTTATTGGATTCTGCACTCTCATCTGATCGGGTTCCCCCCCTGCCCCTTTCTCCCAGGTCATGTGAGGAGGGGCTGAACATACAGTCTGGCCATGGCTGCAGAGCTCAGATGTATAGGTTTACCCTCTGTGCGTTGCTGCTGTGGCATCACTGCAGCAGCGGGCATCAGCCCCGCTCAGCGTCAGCACCATTCCCCGTGCGAGGAGCCAGGGCTGCGGGGTGCCGGTGGTGCGGGCACTGCCGTCAGCGACCCTCTGCAAAGGGGCTGCTGTCAGCCTTCAGCGCCCTCGTGTCAACTAAGCTTTACATTTAAAATATGCAGAGATAAAGAGACAGATGGTTGGTTCTGCGGTGCTGGGGCTGGCCCCGTTGCATGGGTGATGGCGAGAGGGCAGGGCTGGCTGCAGCTCATGGCTGCTGGGGGCCGGATCCTGCCTGGCCCCTTCCCTGCTCAGGGCTTCCAGCAGCCCATGGGGCAGGGAGGATGGAGAGACCGTGGTGCTGCAGTTTAAAGTGACTCTGCCTGCTTGGCATTTTCATTGCTTTCATTTCTTTTTATTTCAATATATCTCAGTTGCTGCAAGGGGAATGTCTTCCCCTGGCTGCTTTCAGGGAAACTCTTCTTTTTCCTCCCTTTCCTCATGTTACTTTGGGTCTCTTTCTGAAGTATTTTTCCGTGAGTGGTGGGGGAGAGCAAAGTGGGGTCAGCACCCCAGCTCCCACCTGCGCTGGTTTTGGCTGGGATAGAGTTAGTTTTCTTCACCGTAGCTGGTGTGGGGCTGTGTTTTGGATTTGTGCTGAAAACAGTGTTGATAACACAGGGATGTTTTCGATATTGCTGAGCAGGGCTTACACAGAGCCAAGGCCTTTTCTGCCTCTCACCCCACCCCACCAGTGAGCAGGCTGGGGGTGCACAAGGAGTTGGGAGGGGACACAGCTGGGACAGCCGACCCCAACTGACCAAAGGGATATTCCGTACCATATGACATCACGCTCAGCAAATAAAACTGGGGGAAGATAAAGGAGGGGGGGACACATTTGGAATGATTTGCCTTCCCAAGTGACTGTTGTGCGTGATGGAGCCCTTCTTTCCTGAGATGGCTGAACACCTGCCTGCCCATGGGAAGTGGTGACTGAATTCCTTGTTTCGCTTGTGTAGGTGGCTTTTTCTTTACCTATTAAACTGTCTTTATCTCAACCCATGAGTTTTTGCACTTTTACCCTTCCGATTCTCTCCCACATCCCCTTGGCAGGGGGAAGAAGTGAGCGGCTGCGTGGTGCTTAGCTGCCAGCTGGGGTTAAACCACGACACTCCTGCAGGTTAGGAGTGCCCTGAAGTCAGGCCTGGCATAAATCCTGGGCTAAGCTCTGCTTTTCTTGTGCTTTATCTAGTGCATCAAAGGTCTCTGTTAGTTTAACAAGAACCAAACCCTCGTGGGATCTGTACTGTCCATCTGAGGCATTTTCTCCTGCACCTATTCCTTGCAAAAAATTACTTGGACAGCGGAAGGTTCAGGTGAGTGCCTGCTGCCCCAGCTGTGCTGCTGAAAGTGCGTGCACCGTTTTGGGGGAAGAAAGAAAAAAAAAAGTGTTTCTTTCTGATGAGAGACGATGCATCACTTTAAAACACACTGTTGTAGGGAAAGAAACCCATGTGTGCTGTGAGTCCTGTCAAGAAAATCCCTCTCCCTAACCCTTTTATCTATCAGTCTTTATAGTATGAGGGTGTATGAAATTTGTTAATGCGTATTAGTTCGCGTTATACACTGTAATGTAATGAGGTAGTGCAATTTTACTGGAGACTTTGGTATTGTTCATGCTTAAGTAAAACAAGCTAAAGGACAGCCCGGCCCCAGAAATAAGGACTTGGCTTCTTGGATGCTTAGAGCTGCCCGTGAAGCATAAAGGATACCGCTGGACAGCCAGGATAACCCCAGCATCCTCACCCTCTAACATGTCTTTGAAACCCTCCCAGCATCATCTGGCATCAGAGATAAGTAACTACAGCACGACTGACTCCAGCAACACCTGGATCAATAGACAGGCAGCAAGAATGCTGCAAAACTATAGTTGCTTTGCAGAGTTTTATTCTGATTAGTAATGAGTGGTGTGGATGATAGTGATTAGTCAAATCATGCTGTACCTGAACGTTTGACAGGTATAGGAAACCTGTGTAAACCCACATTTGGGGGTACATCACCCCAGCCCTGTGGCGCAGCTGCATCCAGGACCGCGTGGGTGCTGGGCAGCCGTCACCTGCCGGTGACACTTCAGACTCCCTATCCAGGCCAAAAAAAGCTGTGCCTGCAGAGGCTGGCTGGGAGGTGTGCTGGCTTCAAGGGCTGTCTGCAACTCTCAAAGCCCCCCCGGCAGCCTCACGGGCAGAAAAGAGAGAGACGGAGCACCGGTGCTCCGTCTCTCTCTTTTCTGCCCGTGAGGCTGCCGGGGGGGCTTTGAGAGCCCTCGGATGCCTGCGGCTAATCCCGTTTTCAGGAGAGGCAGCAAGGAGGAACAGCACCGATTTATTCCCTTAGACCGAGCCTGAGCTCACCCGCTGTTGTTTGTGCAACATATTGCGATGTGCCCAACCCCTCCTGCACTCGGCGGCGCCGGTTGGAGTACCTGACGGTCTCCAAACGTCACCGAGCTCCGGTTATAAAGCCCAGGCGATAGAGCATCTCCCCGGCACTGTCTCTCCGAGAAGCGCATCTTCGAGAAGCGAGCCATAGGCGGGCAGAAAGATGTTTTATTCGGGTATCCTGACAGAGCCGAGTAGAAAAGAAGTGGAGATAAGGGAAGCGGCATCTCTCCGCCAGCAGAGGAGGATGAAGCAGGCGGTTCAGTTTATTCACAAGGATTCTGCAGATCTCCTCCCTCTGGATGGGCTGAAGAAGCTGGGGACTTCAAAAGATACTGTAAGGCTTTATTGTGTTTACTGGAAGGAGACTTAAGAAGCTGGTAGGGCAGTGTCTATTTTTTTTTTTTTTCCTTCGTGCCAGTTTTCTGTTAGGAGGAGAAGTTGGTTGCTTGTGGAAATTGATTTTAAAAAATCAGGCTTTTGTGTGTAAAAGGAAGGGAGTAGAAATAGTTATCACCAGGGTTGCTTTTTGCTAGTAGGTGCTTTCGGATGCCTGGCACACTTGGATCTAAAAGCTTTTAATTTTTTTTTTTACATTTACATGAAAATGGGATGCTGTTTTCAGTACAAAAATCCTCGCTGAATCAGAGTAAAGTAAAATGGCTTCATATAATACATACATATATAAACACATATGTTTGTCTGTGATGTGTGTATACACACAACATATAATCATAAAAGATTTGGTAAAGTGCAGTCACCAGTACTTCAGAATATAAACCTGCCAAGATTACGCTTTGGTAAAGGCTTGTGTGGGTTTTTTTAAAATAAAGATACATAATTCTAGGTTTTAAATATTTACATCTGCAATGATCCACGTGATCCTGTAGCTGACATAAAATATTCTTCTTCATGTCCAGGGGCTGGAGTGTGTTTCTAAATACTAGAATATACTACACTATATAATACTGTAATCATATGCACAAATGATTGAGCTTTCTCTAATGGGAAATGATACTTCAATGTAATATCAAAAGTTCTGATGTAAGGAGCAAAATTTAGAAAATATATCCTACTGAGGAAATCTCCTTTATGTTTTTTTGCCCAGTTGGTGCAAAATTCTTGCACCTTGTAACAAATAATATTTGCTTTTTTCAATGCTTGTTACAGGTTCATTGAAAACAGTGAATCTTTTTATTTTTAGTGGGGCGGTTTTGTTCCGTCACAGCCTTCCTGCTCAGCTGGGTTAGGCTCGGCTCGGCTCTGGCTGGCTGAGATAAGTGGAATGAGTTGGCTGTTCTCTGCAGTGCGCAGGGAGGTGATTTTTTTGACATCCCAAATGTTTTGCAGTTGTAGGGGGAGCTTTCCCGATCACCATTGAATGGCAGGTCTCCGTCAGGGAGCTACAAAGTGTGTTTCAGAGCGTGATGGTGGTGTTATTACCGTTATCTGCAGAGTCCAATTAGATATTACTGTTAAGAGAGATATTACTCTTACCTGCAGTGTCGTGGCTCAGCGACCCACAGTCTGTGGGGCTGAGACCCTGATGCTCTGCCCAGATGAGAGAGGCAACAGGTAGCTGGAGCCAGGGGCATCAAGCACTGAAGTCCTTGTCCCCGCAGCAGCGAGGACCAGGTTTGGCCCTGCACGAGGGGCAGAGCACGGGGCTCCTCGCCACAGCCCTGGTCACAGGAACATCACCTGAGCTTTCCTCCCTGCTCCTCTGCCCGTGCCGGCTGAGCCGCGGCTGCAGCATCACCCCTGCTGCACCCACAGCGCCTGCGAGGAGGAGGTATGGGGAGTCCCCAAAGCCGACAGCACTGGCACGTGCTCAGGCCTGTTCCCGCAGCCCCAGAGAAGATGCCCTGAATTTCAGAGCTGTTGCAGTGGGTTGTGTTGCAGTGAAGCAACGCTGCCAGCACCGCCATGCTCGCACCACAGGTGGCCGGGACAGCAGTGAGCATGGTGGCTTCGAGAGGAACCACCGTGTCTCCTGGTGCCGTGGCTGCCTGGATGTCACAAGAGTTGTCACCAGGAGGAGTGGGAGATCGTGCATCTCTGAGACTGGAGAAGAACTGAGAGCCTCCAAAATGTGGGACCCCACCTTGGCATGGCCCCAAACTGAGAGGTCCAGGTCCAGAGGGGTTGAGCTGTGTGGTCAGGAGGCCCACGGCATCAGGAGTCTTTGCCCAGGGCATTTGCATGCCTTTCTTGTGAATAACTGCACACCTCCTGATGAAGCAGCACGTTTTCGTGTCTAAAGCTACATGACAGCTGTGGTGACATGGGTGGAAGGGCTTTTGACGTGACTCGTGTTATTAATACAGGGTTTTCGTGGAGGGGGTTTCCAGCGGTCTCAGCAGGAGGAGAGAGGAGGCAACAGCTCCCCAGAGACAGGGACAGGTGGTGAGGACAGACCCTGCCTGTCAGGGTGACAGCTGGCAGCAATCACTCCAATTTTGGGGAGAAATCTCCTTCCTTTTGGCCGCAGCGCAGGGGGTGCTGCGCACAGCGAGGTGGCAGCAGGTCGCGGGTGTGCTGGCATCCTCCAGCTTGTGCACCATTACTCAGCTCCTGAAGCATCTCTCCTGGCGATGCCCCGTATAGGTGGGTTTGATAAACACTTGTTGTAATTATCTACGTTAAGTCTCTGATATTTTTTCAGTGTATTATTCCAGGTTGGACTGAACTCTTCTAGCTCCTCGCTCCCTTTACGTATTGCACTTTGTTAGCCTAGTATAAGACCAAACAGAGCAGAATTGGTTTTGTTGCCTCACTATCAGCCCCCTCCCTGAAGCTCAGAAAATTGGCACGAGATAGTTGTTAGCTGGAATTTAGGCTTCCTGACACTGTGACTGTGACCCCCTGCCTGACCTGGGCTGGGCATGCTGCCTGTTGGCAGCTCCTCCTCGTGCTCCGATGCTTCGCCCTTGCCCTGAGAGCCACTGGACCGGTTTGGAGGGGCTTTGCTTGAAACAGTCCCTCATCACTTTACAAGCTGGCAAACAAAGTTATAGGTAGTAACAAACAAACAAAGAAAAAGCATTTCCAAAATGCCCTCAGAGCCTCCCCCGGGTGCCTGGGTCCTCAGCACAGGTCTGGGGACCCTGGTGGCCCCGTCCCCTGCTCCTGTAGCTGGTGCAACATTGCAGTTAATTGCAGTGCACTCGGTTTTCCCTGCTTTCCCTCGTGCGCTCCCCAGAGTTTGTTGCGTCTTGGTTAAAATGCAAAAAACTTTGATGTTACATGCAGTGTCTTGGTCAGAGACCTGGCCGCTGCCCGGGTACCTGGGGGTGCAGGAGGGCAGGGGGCATCTCTTGTCCCACCTCATCCCCCTGCAAGAGGTGGGCAGCACATGAGCACAAGCTACTGGTAGAAGAGGTGAATTTGGATGACGGATGGGAAGAAGAGAGAGAAATAGGTTATTTCTTAGGACAAGCTCCGTTGGTGTGTTAAAACTCCTTTTTTCTACTGTCTAGGTACAGAAGAGAGGGCAAAGCTTCTGAGATGGGCTTGGGGAGGGGAGGAGCTGGCATCTGCCCTGACTTTCATCTCCACCTGATTGAAACTGTTGTTGACAGATCTTTTTATCCCCAGATCTAGAAGCCAAAATAGTGGGAAACCTGCCAGAGAGATGGATACTGCAAGCTGCAGTGATGCACTTGCTTATGAACTAGAGAGGAACAAAACTGGACAGAATTACTTGTGGGTTTGACAGACAGTGGTAAATAGGTTCAGCTGGTATCTCCACTTCTTTTAGGTTTCTACTGTGACTTTTTTAGGGGATTACAAGTTTTTGCAAAGTCTCAGGGATGGAAAGGGAGATATGAAAAAAATCTTGGTTTGTATTTATATTGTGCTGAACGATACTGGGAAATAACTTTTTTTTTTGCACTTATACAATGGTATGTAACATTTTATTGTTTTATAAAACTTTCAACAGTTGTGTGCGATGTATAGAAAGACAGTACCAGGTAATCTGGGTTACTTCAAACACCAGTCCTGGCTGCATAGCCAGCCCACGCTGGAGGGAGAACACGGCTGCCTTCCCCGTCGCTGTCACGCTGTCCTCCTCTCCCTCCCTCCCTCCCAGCCGTGGTCTGCTTGTAGCTTTCCAGCAAAACGTGCATTTGCAAATGTCCCCTGGCACATTATCTGTTTACCAAGTACGTATCCACCACTTGAGTCATCTCTGTGACTAACATCCCTCACTCTGTTGCACACGAGAGTCAAGGGAAATACAAGTTAAAGAAAACTAATTAATAGCCTGAGACAGGATGGTGCTGCAGGGAACCTTTCCAGCCCCCTCTTGCTAGATAATTTCTGTTTTGGAGCACAATGTAAGCAGCATTTGTTCCCCCGAAGGCAGGATTTTGCTGCGGCTTTCAGAAGAGCAAGCGCCAACAAAAGACGGTCCCGTTTGTGGTGGTAACTCATGTTCGCTGAACGCTGGGTTTTTTCCTTCTGGTGATGGGTCCCATATAGGATTCATAAAACCAAGGCCTGAGAAAACCCACATATGTAACTGGTTAACGATCCATAGGAGAAAGTGTAGTAAAAAAAATTAGGTTTAAATCAAGGGTAGCTGACAGTTAAAATAGCAGTGATGAGTGTGCTGGTGACTTGTTCTTCTCCAACCTGTTCTTTCAAAAGCTTTTGGCAGCGTGGTTGAGGCCAGGCAGATCAGAAGAGCACCCAGACTGTCCTGGATGATGCCATTCAGAAATTTCTCCCGGTCCTAACTGAGCAGGGCTGGGTGTGAGGAGGTGACCGCTGTGTGACAGGCTGTCTTCTGGCCAGCTGGGAGCTTCACCCATCTACTTCTCCAGTCCCCTGTCCCCTCATTTGTGGGGGTTTTTTTTGATGATGCGAAGAATTAGTCCTCCAGATGTGTGCCTGAGTTGTAGGCAAACATAAAGGGTGAGAAGGACATGTCATCTACTGCCAGCAAACCCTGGCTTGCGTTTTTGCTCGGATGAGAAGCCTCGGAGGAGATCACTGTGCTGACTGTGCACCTACAGTTTCTGCCTCGTGTGAGGGAGCCCTCGCTGCCAAACTGATTTGCTCGTCCCTCGGCACAGGGTCCAGAACTAGTGGAGCCAGTCTGCCTGCCTTTAATCCAGTGAAGTAATACTGGTTTCTGCTGTTCAGTCTCACTGGGAAAGCAGTGCTCACCAGAGCAGTGCCAGACCTTCCTTACTTTTTGTGCGTGAAGGAGACAGCGCAACGTCAGATCTGATCTCTCCCCGGCGCTGGGAGTGTGGCTACGTTATCATCTTTACACAGGACACGCTCTCTAGCGTGCTGGTCAGACATAGCACCTGCAGCCAAAAATGGTCATGAAATTTTATTTCTTTTCAAGTCGCAGGTTGTAAGCAGCAGTAAGAACAGTGAAAAGTGGGGGGGGAAAAGGAGATTACGTGTCCCAGTGACCATTGGTGCTGGCTGCACCTACCCGATCTCATCAGTCAGGTCCGGTTTAACCGCCCGTGTTACGCCTACAGCAGGATCTGAAGCACTAACGGGGTTGCAGTTATTTTAGGATGATGCCAAGTTGCATTAGCCTTGTGTAAGTGCTGTTATTTAACATGCCACGCAGATTATTTTAAAGACGAGGCGCTGCGCATGAGGGTGCGTGCTGGCTAACTCGGGGAACCACGGCCTGAGGTTTTCAAAATTATCCTGATCCCATTGAAATTCCCTCGGGATAAGGAGGCTTGCTGGTTTAGATGTCTCTGCAGACACAGAGGCATATTTAATGTGAATGCAAAAATTCAGGAATAAGGCAGTAAGAAAGTCTCACTGTGGAAAAATTAAAATCGGAAGGAAAGGGCAGTAATGGAGGGGGAGATTAGCCGGGCAGAGAAATGAGCAGATAATCAAGCAGAGTCATTTCACCTCCAGCAGAGTAGGTGCATCCATCCATGATGAACATTAAACATAAAAAGGCTTTTGGGAAAGCAGTTGGAGGAAATTTTGAGAGGCAACATGCTTCTTGCAGAGCAAATGGAAGTGACAGAGAAAGAGAGAAGCCACCATACGAAGCATTGGGGGTTCCTGGGAGAATACCTACCTATCTCAGCCAATCTTACCTCTTCACCTCCTCTCCTAAATACAAACATGGAAGGAAGAGAGATGCAGAGCAATTTGAGACCAAATTCTGATCTAAAGGCGAGACCAGGCCTGACAATAGACACCATCTGTAGCTCTCTTCTTGCAGTCGTGCCTTGTTCACACGCACCTCTGTAAGAGCCAACACACAGACACCCAGATCAGCTTCTTAAATTCTAGGTCAGTTCATGCAAAGAGCATCGCCACAGGTGGGGGCTGGACACAGGTATTTCGTAGGCCAGCAATGCCCGTGCTCAATGAAAGCGTCTGTGTGCATTCACTAAGTCTGTACGCCTTTTTCCTACTTAGGTGGTGCAGGTAATTGGGAAGGTAATTACCTCTTAACTTGTCACATCACTGCAGAATTCCTGATATCTTTATCAACACATCAAGGCAATTATGGCTGAAATAACAACTTGGAAAAGCCTGACCTGTTTTGATTCTTACATGAGATCAGATCTTGAACTTGAATATGGAAAAAGGAAGGCATCCCTCCAAATTCTGGTTAATGTATTGGCAAGGGAATAATCCTTTCAAAATAAAGTCATTCTCTTTAGTGAAAGCCAGGTAAGCCAGGGTTGGCAGGACAGCAAATAGATGTAGACTAGGAAGAGTACATGTAGTCTGGGAGTCCGGGAGAATGAGACTTTAGGGCATCCCTCCCGCGAGAGCAGCGCTGCCCCACGGGCACCGCAGGAGCATGCCGGCAGGCTGGCGATGCAGGTCGCTTTGTGGCTTCCCTCTGACTTCACCCTGCTCTTCTGTGTGTATTTTTTCTTAAAGCAACCACATAATATCCTGCAGAGGCGCCTGATGGAGACAAATTTATCAAAACTACGAAGCAGCCGTGGCAGCTGGACTCCAAAGAGCGATATCTCAGCACAGACCAACAAGCTGAATCAGACCAAACCAAGCAGCTCAGGGAAAGCGGAGGACGAGGAGCTCATAGTGGTGAGCTGCCAGGTAATAGTCTCTCTCCAGCCTCCTAGGTTTTTTTCCCCTCCAAAAAAATTTATTTTTGACAGCTTCGAGCCGTGCTTTTGTTTTCTATGTTTCCCACTTTGGGTTGCAGCCCACTGGGGCTGTCACAGCTGTGGGGATGCTCTCCCTCTGCAGCGCGGGGCTGCTGCGGCACAGATGCCCATCCGTGTATCACAGTGAAAACCGGCCCGATGGATGTCTTCCCTCGGACATGAGGGTGGAGGGAGCAGCCAGGCTGGGGCAGCACGCTGAAATGCTCGGGAGTAATTATCCATGGTGAATCCCTGTGCTCACAGCCTATTTGGTTTCCTCAAGTGCCATCCTTCTTTTCTTTCCCCAAGAGTTTCACATTTCTCCTCCTTACCTCCATGTTCGTCTGGATTTCCCACTCTCCACAGTATACCCTCCTGCCTGGGGCTGCCCCTTCTGCTCTCCGCGGGGGCAAATGCTGCCGGGGAGGGCTCGGGACCCAACACCACGTTGTTTAGTAGCATCACCTTATTCAAAAAGCAGTTCAAAAGCCAACTCTTGACTTGGGCAGACAAGGTGATACCCTGCGGGCACTGAGCTTGGGGTGGAGTGGGAATGGGCTGGGGCGAGGAGGTGTTGGCGTTTCGGCAGGGAGCAGAGTGTGCAGAGCAGAGACCCCAGACACCCTGCGCTTATTCTGCATCCCACACATTGTCTCCTGTCTCTGCTTGGTCTTACAGTGTGCGGGGAAGGAGCTGAAGGCCGTGGTGGACACCGGCTCGCAGCACAACCTCATGTCATCTGCCTGCCTGGACAGACTAGGGTAAATATCTACCTGGAGTTCTGTTCTGTGGGAACTCGCGGCACCTGGCAGTGCAGGCAGTGCTCCTGGGGCTGGGGCTTCACTTTTCTGGAAGAAAGCACCTTGGGCTGTGCCCGGGCAAGCCCCTGAGCCTCCTGTTATGACCAAATCGGGGCTTACCGAGTCTTAAATGTCCTTGCAGGGAGCTGAAATAGAAAGGCACTTGTGCAAACCTCTCCACCTCTGAGTAAATCCCTTCAGAGGGTTGGATGCGTTCGTATGTTTTCAGCGCCTGCCCGTTTGTCAGTCGGTGCCTCGTTGAAACCCCACCTGGCTGCCGGCATCCCCGGGGCAGGCGTGGGGCCAGGACGGCCAGCCCAGCCCGGCGGGTCCCCGCTGTGACGCAGGGACGTGGCTGTGCTCCCACTGGCCCCAGCAGTCGTATGGCTGTGTACGAGTGTGTGCTCAAAAATAGCTGTCTGGTGCTACTCCCAGTACCAAATTTCTCCCTACTGAAGGGAAAGGAAATGTGTTTACGTAGTGTTAGAGAGCTGACTGCCAGCCATTCACAGCAAAACTCCCGCCGATCTCCGGGGAGGAGGATCGGGCATCAGCTCACAGGGTATCAAGGAGGTTTTGACACTTTATTCCCATGGAGTCGTTGCTTTTTGTCACTGGCTTGCAGTGATTATGCAAAAAACAATTGCAGTTGCTCCCTGGGCACTAGTGTGTGGCCCTGAATGAATGGTGCCTGTTTTCTGTCCAGACAGTAATTACTTCTTTGCACAACAGTGTTTAGTGGCTGGAAGGTGGCTGCACTTACTACAAACTTGTCACAAACTGTGGAGCTACTCAGTCTAGTTTATGGATGATAATGGTGCACGTGGAGGGGTTTCATCCTGCAAGATGCTGTACTGGCTGTTCGACACGACACGTCCAAGTTGCACAGCGATGCTCTGTGAGAGTTCATCTGCGCTCTGTGTTACTCGCATACATTCTGTGTAGTTTTCACAGCACAGTCTGCTTCAGCAGTCCTGCTTTTCAAAGAGCGCTTAAGCAATAAGTTAGAGCCAGTTTCTGCTCTGAGGTTATGGGGGATTCACTCCTGGCCACTTCTGCGGTCATCAGCCAGGCCACTGCAGTGAAAAGGTTCATGTCCCTCCCCAGTGTTACTCATGAGCAATGAGAGAGCTTTGGTTCCTGCTAGGTGGGACCCTGCAGACACCGAGGTGTGCAGGAGCCACATTGCACGTGCAGGCAGACAACGCAGCCAGAGCGACACCCTGTCCTGCGTGCGCTGCCAGTGGAGGCATGCAGCAGGCAGGGCTGTGTTGCAGGCAGCTTCCTGCAGCTCCTTTGCTGTTTGCATTTGCGAGGACAGAAGCTAAAGCCAGATTAACAAAGCGGGTTAAAATCCCGGCTTCGATGCCTGGCTCGCTCTGCTGTCGCTGTGGTAGGTCCTGTGCAACAACAGGCACCGCTCCAGGACAGTTTACTTCAAAGCAGTCCAGCACGTGTGGCAATGATAAAACACGAGTTTTGTTCAAATCCAGCCCTGGAAAGCAGCAGGGAAGAGGTGTGCCGTGTGATTTTGCTCTTGTTCCTCCCAGGACAGGAGGGGCCCTGCAGCGTGCTTTGCTGGGTGCTGCTGCCTGCAGTTGAGGCTCAGCGGCTCTGGGGACGGGCCCTGCTGCTGAGGGCTCGGGGGGGCTCAGTGCCTAAAAACAGCACGCGTGTGCTTCAGGCACAGGCTCAATTCCTCCCTTCTTTTTTTTAAAATCTTTTTGCATCTTGTGGTGGTGCCGTTTGAGCTCTTCCCCTCGCCTCTGAGGGAAGCAGCGGGGTTAGCTCGCAGGCTGCTGCAGCGTAAGGAATGCCCCTGGGAGGTGCGGGTGCAGCTGTTAGGTGAGCAGCTCTGGTCACTGCACGCTGCTGGGGACTTTCTGCCTTCAAACCCAGCTCCAAGATGTGTTGCTACATCACGCATCAGTGGTCGTCCTCACCTTGCTGCAGTTTCCTGGCTGGCGTTCAGGTCACGTGCTGTCTGTCTGTCCATCTTTGGGTCAGTCCCAGCTGCGATGAAGCGCTTCCCTGAAGGTGGTTTTACTCTGTGTGTTGTCTCCTGCCCGCAGCCTCTCTGCAGCCCTGGTTATGCCTCCGAAAACCTTCTGGGTCAGCAGGTGCCAGAGCAAGGAGCCATCTCCAGCTGTATCTCAGACATGGTCAGGTCCTGGCTCCAGCACTGCGGCCCGTGCCCTGCGATGGGGACAAGTTGGGGGGAATCAGAGACAGCAGCCAAAGACCGACTGCATGTCTTCCCTTGAGTGGACAGAGAAGCCACTGGAGGTGGCTGCACCCAAAAAAAGCCACTCCAACCTGTCTCAGGCCAGCGTAAAGCCAGCTCAGGGCCAAGGAGCTCTTAAACTTCTCGATACGTTCCCACTGCTTTTGAAGGGAAGCCTGGAGGGGATCTGGCTCCTCTCTGCTGCCTCTCCTAGTCCCTGTACCTGTGCTAAACAGTGTGCGCAATCCCCACCGCAGCCCCGGGGCCTCTGCCTCTGAGGGGGGGCTCTCCCCGCCAGCATGGACAGACAGACAGACACATGCACTGCTGCAATGCAGCTCAGCAGAAAGGTACCTCAGATAGCCAAAAGCCAATACAGCTTTTATCCGAGGGAGAGATCACTGCCTCAGACTGCCTTTCCATTAGATTCTCGTTCAGTTTAAAAGAGAAACTGAACAATTAATCGGCTTAGTCAGGCTAGTTCATGGGGCGTAGATAGAAGGAATGACTGTACCTGAGATTTCCCGGACACCCTTTTTTCTCCTCTTCTCAGGCTGAATGTGTCTGATCTGTCCCCCTTTCCTCTGAGGCAACCCAGCCGCAGCCCCCACTGCTAAGCATGGACTGGGCACGCTGCCCCGGCTGCAAGGTGTGGGGACGTGGTGTCAGCGGCTCCGCCAGCACAGGCCGGAGTGGAGCATCCCTTCCTTACACCCACACTGCACTAGAAGCAATTTTAGATCAGCAGCTTCCCCAAGTCTTGAGGAGATGTAGAAAAAAGATTCCTTGCGTAAAAAGCAAAATCCAGTAAGGAGCTCTGCTTGGGGCAAGGGCTGACGTCATGGGTCATGCTATGGTCTGACGTGGGTGTAGGCTGCTGGCCACGCGCAGAGCATCCCAGAAAACCTGCCAAGAAAGCAGCTTTCCAATAACGGCATGGTAATACCATCACACTAAGAGCACTTCAGGTGTAAGTACCCTCCAAACGCTGTTTGCTCCTTGCCAGAGCAGCTGAATGGTGGCCGTTTCATGTCAGAAGTGTTTTCAATGCGCAGGTTAAAGGAGCATCTCAAAGCACTCCCCGGCGAAGATGAGATGGTTTCATTGCCGTACAAGGTGAGGGCGATCGGCCAGATCGAGTGCCTCGCCCTCACCGTGGGAGCGATCCCCGTGGAGTGTGCTGCCCTCGTTGTGGGTGAGTGTGCGTGCATGGGTGTGTGCTCCTCTGGCTACGAGCTGGGGCTCTGCTCCCTCTTACCCCAGGGGGAAAAATGAACCTTCAGAAACACTGCTCTTCTGCAGCAAAAGTCCCTCTTTGGCCCTTTGGAGGGAGGAAGGGAGGGAGGCTGTGTTCGGCGCAGCTGATGCTCTGGCTTGCCAATGGGGCGACCACCATGTCTCCCTGCAGGCGCATCCGCCTGCCCTCATTTGCTCATGTCCCCTCTGGAGTAACTCCGTCCCTTTATAAACACGGTTTTATTTAGCAGAGCAGCCATGAAGGAAGGATGGAGTGAGTTACAAAAAGCAGGGGAGATAATTTTGAATGTATAAATCTGAATGTCCCTATTTTTCAGAAGACAATGAGAAACCCTTCTCCTTCGGGCTGCAGACGCTGAAATCTCTGAAGGTAGGAGTTTTCCAGCAGGGCTCTTACCCATGCTGAGGGAGCTGGGGCCACCGTGAATTGCAGTTTTCCCTCTTACCTAAGGGCATTTATTCTCTACAGTGTGTCATAAACATGGAGAAGCAACATCTCGTTCTGGGGAAGACGGACAGGGAAGAAATCCCGTTTGCGGGCAGTGGCAGCGCCATGGTGGAAGAGCAGTAAGTTGGGGGCCCAGCTCACCTCCCCACCAGACCCTCACTGCAGGAGAGCGAGAGCTCACCAGCACAAATTGTTTTCATCAGCTGATTGAGTTTTGAAACACAGTCCCTGTCTTTTTCAGCAGCCTTTTTCAGCTTTTGCTGCTTTTTTCCCCACGAAGCGTTGTACAGCAAAGTGGGTGTCTGCAAAGACACGTACAGGGAAATGCCTTAGGAAAGGTACTTTTTGGAGGTCACTAGGAAGACTCCTTGAGCGGTGCTTTGAGAGTGTTCCCAAACAAATCTTCTTCTGGAAAATATTTATGAAGCAAGACAAGAAAGCTGTTTTGCGAAGTGCAGGAGAGAGAGATCCTGCCTGGAGATAACGGCATTGCCCTGACTGCCCTCCTGCCAGCTGCTGCTGCTGTCTCAAGACTTTTTCAGCCTTATTTCCCCATAGAAACTATAGAAAGAGAAATCTGTGCTCTCCACTCTGGTACACCCTAAATGTGTGTAACTTGTGACGGCTGATCTGCAGGCAGGCAGCAGGCGGGGCAATCCCCCTCCTTCCAGGTGCTGTGTGGGGCTTCTCCTCGCTGAGCACCATGGAACAGAGTCGTATCACTGGCTCCTGCCTGTGACTTAGGAAACCAGCAAGCACCGGGTGCCTGAGAGGAGGATTTACACTTGCATGCCTCTGCGGCTGTGCAGGCAGTGCTCATGGTCACTCAGCCATGAGTGCTGTGGATGCAGCCATCTAAAACCATTTGCTCACCACATAAGAAAGCATCTTTGGTGATGTAGGGCAGCACCTTCTTTAGCTGCCTGTCGTGACCAGCCACGGCCATTTTGAACGTCCTGCAGCTCCCGTGCTGCTTGAGCCTGCTGTGCTGGGCACCACCGAGCTCGAGGAGCCTGGCTGGGAGCGGGTGGGAAGGAGCAGACCTTCCTCAGCTAGCTGTATTTTATGCTCCTTGGGCAGTATGTGAGGGATGGATGCATTAGTGCAGGGAGTCGGGACTGGAGCGCGTGTGCACCCGCTGTGTGCCCAGGACAGCCGCCGGCCACAGGTGCCACCGGCGCGGGAACCCAGGGAACGCCTGGTACAGCACCGCAGGGAGACCATGCCGCAGCGCAAAACCACGGGATGTTTTCCCTGTCTCCTTTGAAAGAGGGATGCGAGAGGCACAGTGTGGTTCCGTCACCACTGCAGTGATGAATTATTTCTTGGTACTGCATTCAGGCCAAATTTTAATGCTGCTTTTTTTTTCTTCACGAAAAATGCCTATTTTATTGAATGTCATTTCCTTCTTGTTTCAGCAGTTCAGAGGCATAAAGAGAAATTGAAACACCGTCCCCACACAAGAGCCTGACATCAAAGAAATCCTGTGCAGCTGTTCCAGATGAAACAGCAGTGCGCTGCTTTGAAAACATTTATACTAGGCTACGGCTTGAGTAGAGCTAAATGAAATCCTGTTCAGTAGCCAGTAATTTAGAGATATTGTCATGTCTATTTATGGGTTTTGAGAAACAAACGTGTGCTTATTTTCTGGACTTTTCTATATAGTGTCCTCTTTATTACGAACAGTTGGGAAAACCTTATAAATTTCTTGTGATGAGAAAAATACTTTTTATAGCGGCCTCATATGAGTAATTGTATTTAGCTGTGATTAGAGGCTATCAGGATGAAATTTTTATTAATGATTTTTCCAGGGGCTAAGCATTTATATTCACTTAATTGATATTGCCACATTCAAATGGCCATTACCAGGAAGTTACTCAGAGTAAAATAACAATGCTAATACCACCTAGGAATTATAGCTTATCCTGTTAGCATAGTATTGTTGCCATGTAATTAGGGATGCAACTGCTGGCTTGATGAGAAAGAGCAATTACAGAATTATTCATGGGTTACAGGCTTCTCTGCAGTGGTGTGGCAGAAGCACAGAAACGGGGTTTGGGAGGGCTCCCGGGGTGATCTCCCGCAGCCCCTGGCTCACCGCAGGGTTAGCACCGTCACGGGGGCAGCCCGTCGTGGCTTTGCCTTGCCTGGGCTCCAAGCCCCTGAGGAGGGATCCTCCGGGCAGGTCTCGGCTGCCTTCCTAGCAGGAATAGTCAGGAAAATTAATCATCATATTGAGCCAAAAAGCAACAAACGAGCACAAAAGTATGTTGTCCAGAAAGCAGCAGATACAGAGCAGCATTGGTATATCAGGAACCAAACGGCCCCAATGCGCCCTCGGTTCTCCCCTGCCGCCAGGACTGGTGCCTCGGCCTGCCCGCCCAGCACCCAGCCTGAAGCACCAGCAGCACCCAGGCTGCATCCCGGTGTGGGTTATCGGCTCCACTTGGACTTTAATGATGCTGCCAGAAATGCCATATTTTTATACCTATTTACAAGCCTCCTGGGATCTTAAATACAACAGTAACCTTGATCACCCTCAGGGCAGGTGGGAGTTCTCACGTGGGGCCAGCTGTGTGCTGCGGGAGCGCTACTCTGGCCACTCTTGCTTAGCAAAAGCCCTTCGGCCTCGGGCAGGCGCAGCTGGGCTGCGGGGTCTCCCACAGGGACCCATGTGGCCGCTCGTGCGCTTAAGCCTCCCCGCAGACATTAACGCACCCACTCGCCCAGGCATCCCGCAGTGCTTAGCATCAGCCACAAGCATCGATGTTGCTGGCATTCCCACTTAGGAAATGTCTCCATAGTCCTGAGCGAGGACCAGTAGCTCTTGTCACCTCGTGGCCATCGGCTCAGGCCCAGAACCTGTCCTGCGAGCCAGGCTCCTGGCAGCTTTGGCCAGTCTGTGCCCAGTAACGCCATCTCACGCCTGCCATGGCATCTAAGCTGGAGATTTATCTCCTTTAGTGGGCTTGAACCTCAATATTGGGTATGACTAGCAAATCTGAACTATCTGTATTTTGAGGTATTTTCTATTTTGGTGATAAGTTTCAGTGCTTTCTCTACATACAGTATTTTATATAACACAGCTATATATATATATATATTATATATTTACAGGGTTGGGCTGCCCAGGGCAGTTCCACCAATGTGTTGTAGAAATATTTCACTAAATATGAAATATATTTGATTATTTTATATGCTATGAGTTTGGTATTTTGGTACTTCTTTCTTTCTGTGCTTATTACTGTGCTAAATGTCAAATTAAATCTAAATAAAGTTAAATTGTTATTGCTGTTTATCTGCCTGTACCTTGGATATGCGGGTTATTTGTTTCCAGTGCACTTCTCTACTGAGAACAGGAGTACGTTTCAGTCTTTAGGCTCCACAGCCTATTGTGTCCTATTTGTGACTGTGTCCGGAATTGCTATCGGACCATACGGAGAGCGGCAGTGAAGACGTGCTAACCGGGCAGGCTAAATGGCACGTGGCACTTGTGGTAAAATGCCAGCATTTGAAATGCCAGCCTTTTGTTGCCATGCATCTCTGTCCCAAGGGCGGCGTGGGATCCAGCTTGTGCTGCTTCGAGTTTTACCCTTTGGAAAGCGGGGTTTGTTTCTGCCGTGCTTGGCTAGCTCGCTGGGGCAATGCCAGCCAGTGCAGGGAACGTGAAGGAGACTTTATCAACTTGATGAAACTAGGAAAGAAAGCGATCAGAGCAAAAGACAGGTAAATCATGTGTCCAATAGTTATGTGACTACAAAGAGAAGAGCAAAAGCCTGAGATCAGGGTCTTACTCAAAGCTTTGAATTTGGATTTAGGGGCTTGCTGTCTTTGCCAAGGTAGGCTTTAGGCTGCTTCAGTAGTAGCTGGTCTCCTACTGATGAGAAATTATCCTTTTACCAGCTCAAAGCCCCACAGAACAAACTGTTGGTGGAGCAGCAACACTCCAAGCCCAGTAAAAGTGGCTCTCCTCAGCGTTGGGCTGCCTTTCTCCAAGCGAGGAAAGAAACCAGACTCCAGCAATAAAGTGGAGAAAAAATTAGGAGGATAAACATACAGGCAAAAATAACTTCTTGTGCTTCCTGGAGCTGCTACGGGTTTCTAGATTTACTCAGACTATTTCTGACGCTAGAGAGCGGAGTCCTAGCACACGCAAATGAAAAATCAATGGGCAAAATTTTGTCCCTTCAGCACAGACAAGTATTAGCCCTGGTGCCAGTGACCTTTCAGAGGCACCTCCCATGAGCAAGATGCTCTACAAGACAGGACAGTGCTACAGGAGACAGGCGGTTGCCTCAGTCCAGGGGAATTACAGACTATGGGACGTAACTTCAGATCCCTGTATCTACACAAGGGCTTGCATGGCCACAGAGGTAAAGGGTAAAGTGGCCGACCGTTGCAGATGAGTTCAGCAAGCCCTGGGTGCTTGCTCCTGCTTGCCTCCAGCACAGACGTGTGCCTACGCACCTCTGGTAACTTCTCCCTGACACAGGTTTGCAGCTAGCCTGGGCATGGCCCCACAACCGAGGGACCTGCTGCCTTGGTGGGTGGCCAGGAGCAGAGAATAGGGCAATGCCTGAAATGATCTGGGACGAGAAGGACTCAGGAGATAAAAAGGCAGCTGCCAGTGGATGTTATGAGAGGCCCCTGGGGTGGTGGAGGGTTATGTTGAATGATTTATGCCCCAGCTGGTGAATGCTGTCATACTGCAAACAAATATCTCATAGGTGAGGCCAAGTACAACCCCCTGCCAAGCAGCCTCAGGGAAAGTGAACCAGCAGCGCCTTGGCCACAGGGCTCCCCAGCACTACCGCTGTGCTCAGGTACTCAGCAAAGCGTGGTGGGAGAAAACACCTTCACCCCCTCCAATGTCTTGTCTTCATTTTGGTCATGCCTAAAGCGGAGATGAAGCATGTGAAGAGGAAGGTGTTAACAGGAGCCATAGCAGGTCCATCGCTGCGCTTCAAAAGCTGGTGGAACATGCAGGATCTTGATGCTTGGGCTCCTGCAATTAAGATGGCCCATGTGATTAAGACATCAACGCTCACTGAAAACTTCAGAGATCTGGACAGCTGGTGGAGAATGGCTGTCAGGCTCCCAATTCATGTCTATATTTCATGGTAAGTGATGCACCTGGGGCCATGCAGGCAAGCAGAAGCAGAGGAGGAGCACCCCGGGGCTGCGGAGTGGGGCTCTCCCTGTGATCCCACTACCTTCCTCTCCACATCGGTCTAAGCAGCTCCAGAGCCAGCTGTCCAGTTTAACTCTTCCTGGGCTGGCCCCTCTGCAGCAGCGCTTGCTGCTGATCCAAGTGGAAATTCGGAGGACGTTGCCAGGAGTTGCCCTGCGGCAACATTATTCCCATGCATTTTTGTATCCTGCCCAGATCCACCAATGGTTTTTTCATCGCCTCTGCTAGCAGAACAGCTGATTAGATGAGACCCACTGGAGTATCTCTCCACAGCAGGGTAATCTGTCATCTAATAGTTCTCCAGGGAGGTCCTTTTTATGGGCTTTTTCTATTACTGTTTTGCTGATGAGAATGTGATGCTCAACGTGTTGTGAAAACAAATCTGATTTGTATGTCTCAGAAGCAAATAACTAGATGACTTCTTTTGATATAAACATACATTTTAGGGCTGTACATTGCTTGGTTTATTTTATGGGGCAAACATCAGTTGAAGTCTGTGTTGCTTTATCACCTGCTCGCTTAATGGATGGAGCTGAGGTATTGCGTTTCCATCAATTGAAAGTCTGCTCCTTTTCATAAGCTGAGTTTTCTCTTTTTTTTCCCTTTTTCATGGGCTGTGCGCTGCTGGGACTAGCTCAGTCGTGTGCTGGTCTCCTCCTCCTCCTCTCTTAACAACCACATCGCTGACGAAAGGCTACAGACTCTGAAGATGACACTGTAGGTATGAGTGACGTTTCACTAGAGATGGCATTGCTGAAAAGGCGATTGATTTAATGATTTCGTTACTAGAGTGGTGCTGCCACCACGTCCCCCGGATGAGACTTCATCACTCTCAAAGTGGGTGTGAAGACAATCAACAACCTAAAAATACTGGGAGTTAAGGAATAACAGGAAGCCACGGCAGTGGGAGAACTAGCTGGCGGGATGCTGCAGGGACTTTCTCTCTTTCTTTTTTTGAATGTGGCAGGTTCGATGCCTGGGGCTCATGAGAGTGCGATCGGCACGCTGGCTGCCCCCCGCTGTGAGACGTGGTTGGACTCTCTGGAAAAGCATCTCAGCTCGCACAAGGAAAGAGGTGTAAAGCTACGTGCTCATTAAATGTAAAACCGCCCTGTATCCTAGAAACAGGTGGTGTATCTGCAGAAGGTGGGGAGCTCTTAATGTCACTTCAGCCCTGCGTGTCTCGCCTCTGCTGTCCACGTGTCCCCCCCAGGCAGTGGCAGGGCCAGCGCTGATTTCCTGTTCACCTCCTGTCACCTCTCTTTCTCAAAGACCAGGAAAAATAACCTCCTCCCTGCAATGGACATGCAAACACTGCTACTGCAGCTGAGGAAACCACTACCACCCCGAGGTGCCTTCAGGGGGTTCACTGCCTGTGGGGCTGGCACAGCCTGCACTGGCCCCATGCCCTGCCTGCGCCGTGGTGTCCAGCAGCGCCGCACTGCTGGTTGTGCCCGGCTTGGCCAGGCTGGCCCATGCTGCAGCCGCAGGGACCGTGATGGCATGTGGTGGGCTGCAGCTGCAGTGTCCCCCTGCTCTTGCTGGGCAGCAGCCCCATGGGTGACATTGGGGGTGCGGCACCTGGTACCCTAGCTTAGTGGCAGAAGAAGGGCAGTGGTTGCTCCTCCCAAGGGATGAAGCACTAAGAGGGCTGCCAGGAAGGCTGGGGCAAGACACCTGGAGCCAGCCAGCTAAAAACTCTCTCTGCTGTAAGGAAATGGCAGGCAGGGCTAAATACCACCATTACGTGCAACCCTATGGTGCCCAGCTGGCCACTGCGTTTTCCAGGCATTGCCAGCTGGGGAGCATCTCAATGGTAGCGTTGAAAACACTGCTTAAGGCAAAAAGCAATATTAAGACCTATGTCCTCAGTGAGGAAAACAATATATTTTAAATGTTGCTATAAACTGCAGTCCTCTGTTCCTCCACAAACAGATCAGATGGAGCAAGGCAAGTGATCAGGCACTCGATGGCTGCAAAACACACTGAGTCATGGAGAACAAGGGCAAACAGGCGCCATCTGAGAAATTCTGCAACATCAGACGGCGCCGGCTATTAATTTGAGAGAAAAATGTAATTGGGGATGAATCATTGGTCTTCCCTGGATCACAAATCCAAAAACCACTTCAAAATCCCTGGGTGGAAGACAAAGTCCAGCATGAGTGCGTTGCAGCCCAGTGATGTGGTTTTATCTGGGCCAGTAGAGATCAGGACACGTACAAATGATCAGGATTTCGCCACTAGCCTTTCCAGGTGCTGGCAGAAGGAGAAAACCCATGATTGGGCAAAACATGACTTGGAGCTGGCGTAACAGGGAAACTGGGCCTCAACAGTGCAGGCATCTGAGAATCCAGCGAAGTGGGTCTGCTATGAGTGGTGCCCTGGGAAGGGCTCTTTGGCCTAGAGAGGAAATCTGTGGATTTTAAGCTCCTTCTACTCACAGAGAATTCCTTTGCTGAAAGCATTGTGATGCTTCTTGGTTTAGGCTTCAATGACATTTTTCGGTTTGACTTTTCAGGCTAACAGAAGGGGAAAATGGGCTCTTGTTCCTCCAGAAGGAGATGTCGGTGTATTTTTAAAAACAAATTATGTATGAGGGCTAATTAACTTGGCATTTACAGCTTAACATTCTCCTAGATAAATTTCCTCCAACTGAGACCACATTTGGTTGCAAGGAAGCTTCTGCCTAGCATCTCTTTCCTCCTGCTGCTTCGTATGCTGTGATATTAAGGTCATGAGCCATCTTCCAATGTCCTGTTTGGTGCCTTCCAATCAAGCAGTGAGTAAAGCGAAGATCTCAGGTATGGTTTAGCTGTGAAGGCTGAGACATCTCTCAGTGGGGCTCCTTATGGTCCTGGTCAATGTTTTAACAGCTAGAAGGAACCTAGTGGGAGAGGCTTCTAGAGGAGTTTGCTACAGAGCAATGATTTAAACAGTGCAGATGCTGTTGTTTCTGCTCACTGTGGAGAAGAGCTCTGAAAAGGTCATACTAATGAGGGGAAGGACACTATGCAGGTGAGGAATTTATCTGCTCCTCTTGCACTGAGGCTTTGCCAAATAATTTGCTCTGAGCGTTCTGCGGTTATGGTTAGCAGGCTTGGGGGGACGGGCAGCCCAGATGCACGGGCAGGATGTGGCAAGCAAAAAACCTCTTGTCCTTGCTGCTGCAGGCCCTCAGACCCTTGCCGTGGTGGGCAGGATGTGCTCATCAGCAACCTGTCCCACCACAGGCGCTCCAAAATCCTGTTTGCTTGTGCTGTGCATATGCTTCAGGGCTCCGTGGCACAGTGGGGCAGCACTGGCTCCACTCAGCAGGGAGGCACAGCTGAGGAGAGAAAGCCTAAGCTTGTTGCCACAAGGGGTGGTGACTTTATGTTGACATTTAACTCTCAGCAAAGTCCTCCCTCTCCTGCCAAGATCATTTTCTACCCCAGGAAGCATCCCCTGCCCTCAGGAGACGATCCGACAGTGCGCTACTGGGAATTCACGTATTATCTAAGTAGTTATTGTAAAGAAGAGAAAATGGGCTCGCCTGTACCTATCCAGAGAGCAACTGAGCACAGTGGCAGCTGAAAAAACCCTGCTTGGACAAAGCACTAGCATAATGAATCACCATAGTCTGTATGAAGGGTGAGTTAATAGGATGCTCTCATTCAAAAATTCTATTAGAAGATGCTGATGGCAATGAGCCTGCATCAGTTGCTCTCCCCACTTCCGCTCTCTGCTGTCCCAAATTGAGTTAAGGTGATCCAGATGCACCTCTTATTGCTTTAGGAGAAAAATATGGCTTATTTTTTCCTGAGGGCCACAGGTAACTAATGCAATACGGGCCAGGCACAGCAAAGGTAAAGCCCCATCCTCAGTGGAGTGAATCACCATGGTGGCAGTGAGATCAGTGGGCTTTCCCCAGGGCTCAGCTTTGGGAGAGAAAGTCTCAGGACTCTGTTTGACAGGATGAGGGGATAAAATGCACCAACAATACGATTGGTTTGTGGGAGGGCTGCAGGTCTGCATGACTATGTGCTCACGCACAAACAGAAACCTTGAACCGCTTTCACTCTTTTAGATTTTCTTCTCTTCATTTTTAAGCCTGAATTGACAGATCTTCAACTGACAAGGTCAGTTATTCACTTTCCCCACTATTCCCACAACACCAAGCTATAAACATAAGTGGTGGTGGGTAAACAAACAAACGAACCCAAAAGACACATAGACAAAAAAACCCAAACAAAACATTCAGTTGTTGTAAAGCCCCGAAGCTCTCATCAGGGTTCTTGTACGTTAAACATGACACAAACAGAATGGACTCAGTGTCCAGCTTTTGAGGCTGGTGAGTTAAAATTAGGGCAACTTGGCTCGTGAAGAAGACAGGCAGGATGGCAAAAGGAAGGCCATGCGGTTTTAGTAGACACAACCAGGTGCTAAAATAATCTATGAGACTGGTGTTAATAACCAAGTCTCCCCACAGCTCTCCTGGAATATGCTGCCTACCTGAGAGCCCACCACAACTGCATTTAGATGGGTATAGGAGAAGCCTACGGAGCATTGCTCGGAGTGGGCTGCCTCCAGGGAAGTCCCACTCTATAGGAAGAAAAGCAAGGCCTATTTAGTAGAATCACCTGCATGTATTTATTGACCTCCCCAGAGATCATGGCTGCTTGGCACCACTAAACCACAGGCTGGCCCAAATGCTTTCAAAAAAAGCCACCCCACTCTGAAAAAGGCTCCAATTTTTGATCTTTTTCTTGATGCAGCAAAGCCTCTTTCTGCCCTTGAGCTGAGAGTAGCGGGTGCTGTTGTCAGGCAGAGGACAACCAGAAGCACATCTCAGAAGCACATGATGTACTGGGCTCTCTGGAGACTGCTAATGATGTTTGATTAATTTTCATTATCAGTGTGAGCAATTTTTGGTCTCTCTCTGCATCTGTCTTATTTAGAGTTGTCTTTTCTTTCTTAGTTAAATGGCAGCTTCTACAGATGGTGATCTAATTGTTCCTCAGCACCTGCTCGAAGCCATCCAAGTCAAGGCTGGACATTGTGTAATTTGCAGTACGCATGATTTGGTCTTCAAGGCTCAGATCAAATAAAATGGAATAGCAGATTAGCCAGTAATTGAATGAAGTGGAAGGTAACGTGCAGGCTGATGCTGGGGTCACAGAAATGCTTGGGCTGAACAACACGAATAATGCACCAAATCAAAATATGCATGTTGTGCGGTCACCAAGCGGCAGGGTGAACAGCCTTTCAGCAGATACCCTGCGCTTGTAACATACAAACCGCTTTCTGCATACCAGGGCAACGAGCTTTTGCAGTGGGTTTTATACCAAGTCTTTGCAGTGCTATAAAACTAGATGCAGTAGCCAAGGCACAATGAGTTCAGCTGCTGCTTGTGGGGCAAATGCCCGGGATGGGTTATGTGCTGTCACCTATGGGCCTGTCAGCATCCTCCGATGTGGTGCAGGGAGCACCTTGTGCTGAGCCCTGTGAGGGCAAACCCGGGTCCTGAGTCGGGGTCAGGCAAGCCTTTTGAGTCTCACACAGAGGTGCGAGGTGAGGGATGCTCAGAGGACTGCAGTCAGAGGAAGGGTGCACAGGGTCTGCCTGCTGACCCAGCCGTGATGCCTTCTTATGAGCAGGACATCAGAGGTGGTAAGTCAGCTCACACCTCAGAAAACCTCTCCTTGGTGTGGATGCGGTTGTGCCAGGACAGAGCACTTGTCAGCCACCACGGTTGTTCATGTGCTGGAAAGGGGATAACCTTGTCAGCGTTCAGCTGCAAGTTCCCCTCAGTCAGGTAGGCTTGGAGAAGCCCTTTGGTGGGCTCCAGACCTTCAGTGAGTCCCAGTAAGGATCCCAGCCCTTTCTTGGTTATCAAGCCTAGTTTTGATCCCTGCCTACTGAGGCAAATACTGAACAACTGGGAGTGGCACAACCAAAGCCACAGACTGAGCTCTTGGTCTACATATAAAAAGCAAAACAAACTTAGAATCTGCACTGGAAAAAATGTTAAAAAATATTTTTAACTGAAAAAAAAAAAGAATACCATAGTCCAACTCACTATAGCACTGCACTGGACTGGCAAGCAGAAAAACTTAGCTCACTTTCCTCCACTGCCACCCAGCTTCAATGCTCTGAACTCATCTTTATGCTCCATATTTCTCATCTATACAGCCAAAAGCATCAGCTCCAAAGACTTCTGCCTGGAGCGCTGCTGACTTGACCAATCTGTATTTGGCCCTCATGAAGACTTCACTCTTGGGGTGCTTCCAGGAGCCATGCAGTATTTGGAGGATGGGCAGGACAAGGCTTGCCCCCAACAAAAGCAGATCTTCGTCTCCACAATAATTAGTCTGAGCAACTCCTTGCCTTCTACTACATGAAAGCAGGAGTTACTTGAAGTGCTGTTATATTTTAATTCACTTCAGCATACATGGAGAATCCGCCACACTGTACCCAGCACCAATGAAAACAAATATTGTCCCTGGAGCAAAAACAAAAGTCATTCCCGATTACATTACTGAGCAGCAGCACGCAGTGTAAAATGGTAACCCAAACTCAGCCATCCTCCCAGTGTTTGGGTGGTAGAGAGCTTAATGCTCTGCTCTGACAATCAAAACAGAGCTATTTCAAATAGACTTTTTTTCCTTGTAAAACACTTTGTTAATTGAAGGAAGAGGCGTTGTCTGGGGTTGAAAGCTGCAGCCTGGGCACGGCTGTCAGATGTGATGAGGCAGTCAGGGGGAAGCTCGCAGGGAGCTGCTTTGCAGGGTGTTGTCATGGGAACAGAGCAAGTAGGGCATCCGTTCCGCCACGTCTTCCGCACAAACTCTGGCGATGTGGTGGCATAAAATCAATGCTGTTCAGCAGCACTGGGAGAGCCAGCTATTAGGTTGTCTCTAGTAGAGGTTTGACCTGAATGAAACGCAAAGGCTGGAACCTCCCTTCGTGTGAAAGTGGTGTCACTCCTCATCTGAATGGAGCAAGACTTTACGCCAACCAAGTGAGCATCTAGGCACAGACGTCAGAGTGAAAGGACTGACATTAAAAATATCTGGTGGAACCACAATGTCTTCTAAGAACGCTCTGAAATAAGGTCATGTTAGAAAGCGGATAATGAGGGCCTTGTTTACTTAGACGACTTCACTTGATTTTCACTGTTTGCGCACATTTTAACAGCCTATGAATTTGGCATCCATAATGATTAATGGCAGAAGACAAAGGGTTGAGCCCAGTGTGTACGTCACCATGGTGCACAAGCTAAGAATACAACATACGGCCACAGTGTCAATATTTGTGGTCATCTGGAGTATCTGACTCCCTTTGCACAATGCTGTCTTTGAACGCAACTTACCTCCCCTGTGCAGGTCTGCACATGTGGAGTTATTAGAATTTTCTTTACCTTGTGTGATACCGTGGTTGCTAGGGATAAGCAATGGTTAAGAATGGTTTCCTGGGTAAAGAAGAATACAGAGATTCCTGTGCTTGCAGTTATAAGGGATGATGTACCTAAAAAAAGAGAATATTGTTAATGTTACAGTGCAGAGACCAGTGCAAGTAGAATCAAATGCAACAGGTGAGCCAAGATTTGAGAAATGTTGAAAAAAAGTTAAAAGAGCAAAACTCAATTCATTGCCTCCAAGCTTTCATTTTATCTTGCCCAGGTCTGCTGACAAAGTAAAGAGCTCTTAATTAAAGCATGTGCAGTGTAACCGCATTGCCGCTGCAGACCCAGGCCAGCAAGATGCTGAGTGTATGCTCCTCATTTCCTATCGACACCGAAGTGTGAATGAGGGGCCCACATCCACCCAGAGCTCGCTTGATGTGTGCTTTGGAAAAGTGACCAAAATAGCAGGCAAGGGAAGAAAATGCAGCCAACGCATGGAGGGGTTCCCAGTTTACTTATTGAGGTTATTGATTAAAGCACCTCTGCTTAGCAACAAGTTTGAGAAAAGTAATGATAAACTTTACTGCAAAAAGGCCTGTAGTTGTATCATAATCATAGTCTTGCATGGCATTTAGCATAACTCTCACTGGCTATGGTTGCAGCAAAGATTGGAATGAAATAGCTGGCATGGGGTAAAGCATATTCTGGATTCGTAGTGACTTTACTTTTAGCGCTGATCCCTTTGAATACAAAACAGAGAGCACGAATTTATTATCCCAGTGGATTAGGCTGTATGGGGAAGAAACTGTGGGTCCTTTTTGGACCTCGTTGCCTCTATGCAAACATGCTTCTGGCAAAAGCTCTCCCGGGGAGAAGAAGAGCGAGTACAAGACAAAGCGCGTGGAGCAGCACAGGTCTTGTCTCTCCTACGGGCAATGCACGCAGGGTGCCTGAGGTCCTGCTGGGTCAGGCATGGTGGAGGCTGTTAATAAATTTTGGATTAAATAAACAAATGCAGAAGCTGTTCTTGATGCTGCAAGGGATGAAGTCAGAGTTGTGGACTTGCAGATCGTGGTTAACCAGCTGAAGCCCCCTTCCCATCTACAAGCTGCTGCACCTCGCATTTGCAGCACGTCTCCTTTGCTGAAGGAAGGGATGCAGACCTCCAGGAATTGCATTGCTAAAGCATGACATGCATCACTAATTGAAACCATAGGCAGAACTCTGCCAGCTCCCCATGCATGCGAGCCAGCTGGTACTAACAAAATGCTCCCGTGTGTGAGAGTACCGACTGACCTTGCATTACCAGGGAGGGACCTTGAACTCTTACAGCCCGCAGAAAAGTCAGGAGTGGATTCACTGAGACAGAAAGATAAAATAGATGCAGAGCTCTTTCAGCACTTCCCTCCATTTGCTTCATATCATCAATAACAATACAAATATAGAAATACAGAGGTAAACAGTTTGTGTAACTTGTCCTTTCCATATGCATATATTTCTGTTGTGAACAGCTTTACGTAACTTCTAACAGCAGACTGCAAAATAATGCCTTGGTTATGGAAGGAAGCCACCAGCCATTACATAGCATTACTGTAATGTAATGGGTCTCTGAAATGAACTATATTTGGAAAGCTTGCTTTTATTGTAAGCTGTGTACCCCATCCACCCCACCGGCATTGATTTCTCTTTGTATTCTCTAGAGACCAAAGACCACGAGGCCAGAACATCAGCTAGACCTGAACAGAGCCACTGGGGTTTTGGTCCAAAACAGAAACTCAAGAGATAAATCTGCACTGTTTATTTTAAGGGACGGCAGCACCACTGACAGAATGTATTCGAACGGATGCTGATGATCAATCTGCTGAAAGGTGAGTTTCTCATTTTCCTAGAGCAATTGACATTGTAATTAATTGCTTCCCACACTTCTTTGCTAAGTAAAGGCTTCTGTAATAACAAGTGCTGCCATCATTTCAATTTTTTAACTGAACATAGGGAATAGACAAAAGGGAATCTGTATTTACTTTGTTTTTCTTTCTGTGCAAATGTCACATTGCTTTCATGTTGGCAATGAGTGCAGAAGTGCTGATTCAATTACTTATTTACATAATCCCTTCAGATTTTTCTTTCATATCATTGTTGATAATGAAAAGATTTTCTCAGCTGAGAAAAGGAAGGGAAGCAGGCAAGTTCTGAATGTGAATAAGCTGAACTGACATAAAAAGATGGTAATTTGCATTAGTAAGAAATAATCATAATGCAGATGATTAAAATGATGGTAAATACTGTCTACCCTACCTGCCCTGAGGAACATCCACCTCGTGACAGTGGATTCTGCAGTTCAGCTGCAGAGTGTGAAGCAACCCTACACAAATTGTTTGACGCAGCACAGCAGAGTCCAATGTTATTACCACCTAGTGCATAAAGTTATTTTACAGGGAAAAGGTTTTAAAATACTCTTGTTCGCATGCGAATCAGTGCAGCACAATAAGGAGGAGCAGAGACATGGCTTAGCGCACTGTTGGCTACAGATAAGGCTCCTGCAACAGGAAAGGAAAAGCAGAAGCCTACTCTGCATGTACAGTGCCTGGAAATATAAAGCTCTTTTTAAGCTATTTTTATAAGCTGACTGAGCAGAAAAGATACGCCCCTGGAGCAGCTTCCCCCTGCCAACACCTAGGGATGCACCGCCTGTGCTGTGTCCTTCATTGCACAGTCTTGCCTTTTGCTCCCAAAAGCCCTGCTCAGGCTGCACCCCAATGGCCCGGGGGGTTTGTTGCACCCCATAGTTCACCCCCTCTCTGGGACCAGGATTTCTCCCTCCCCAGAGCCTCAGAAGCAGAGCCTTCGAATGAGCAAAGGGTCTGCCAGCAGCTCTTGGGGGGGGCTAGTTGTGTGAGTCTTGACGATGGAGACAAATATGACAGAAGCTACAAAACTGTAAAAAGCTCACTTCTAATTCAACACAGTGCATGGATAGCAAAACACAACAAGGTTTAGCTTAGAGAGGCCAGCGCATAGTTGCAACTCTCAAAACAAATCTCGTTATTAAAGCACATTCTATGTTATTTTAAAAAAACAAATTAGATGTGAGAGCTCAGCTCCATTAACTTGAAGAGGGCTGGTCTGGTAAGGACTGAGCAGCACGCCACTAAAGCTCAGGATCCACAGATAAACCTTCCAGAGCTCTTTTGAAGATAAAACCCATCTTCAGCCCTTCTGGAAGATCAGATAGCTGAAGAGCAGCTGTAAATAGGGCTGTTATGGTCAGGGCAATCATTTAATCATTTTTTTTTCCTTAAAATCACACTTCTTTTGCATTTTTAAACTTTTTTTCCTTGTTGTTTGGATGTTTGGTGGTTTTTACTGTGGTTCAGCAGTATTGCTTCGGATACTAGTGTGCTGACAAGTAAATTAAAAAAAAAAAAAAACAACTAAAAAATCTAAATGTTAAGATAAAAACTTCCAGTACTTCTTTTTAAACAATTCATCCAGAAGTTTTGCTCACTAAATCACTGCTTACTGTTTTCTAGGGGAAGAATGGACTCATCTTGTAGAAGAAGTAATCTCTGCCTCCTGCAGCACCAAGAGCCTGTAGCTCACAAGCTCCCATTTCTTTTTTTTTTTTTGTGTGTGTCCCCCTGGACTTGAGGAAGCTCCAAGACTGGGCTTGAAGGTCCCAAAGGCCGTTCCAGCCATCTAAAGGAAAGTGCATTTATTACCTGTGTATTAGAATTCTTTCAGTGTGTTAGAAAATCAGTCTCTCGGCCTATGTATTAGAAATCTTTTCCTACACTGAGCTGTTCCAGATGCAGCGATGCCTCTGAAACTGCATGTTATTTACTTCAGCTGAAATCTCAATCCATGTTTTTCTAAAGATTCAGCATGTTTTTCAACTCAGCAGTCAATTCGCCCATCACAGACTATGAGTGTGGGTGGTGAGGAAGACACAGAGCCACCTTCACGCTTCAAAACACTTTCATTGCAGATACAGTCATTAAACAGACAAATTGTTTGGCTAAGGCTGAAACCTGATGTATGCTCATTATATTCTGCTGGCAATTTTCCCTGAATTTTAAATAAAGGTGTTTGGTGTTTCCATAGTAACTCAAGCTCCTTTACCGAGATGCCTGATGCACTGGTAGTATTACACAACTAACTGTATTAAAACAAAGTGTAACAGCACAATTGAGAAGTATGCAATATCTAAACAATTATTTTAGATTCCTATGAACCTGAAACGAGTCGGAGCGGTTTCCTGGGCCAGGCTCCCAGGCAAGGGAGAGGCTGGGTGCAGCCCTTGCAGCATCGGGCAGGTTCGGGGATTCCTACCGAAGCCAGGAAAACTTGGAAACCGCTTGATCTGCCAGGTCTGAAGGGACGTCGGCTGGAAACGCTGCTTCTCGCCAACGCTGATTGCCCTCTGAAAGAAGGTGAACTCTGCTCTTGGGTGCAAATCATTAACAACCATGCCGCGGATAGGGAGCATCGCTGGATTTTAGTGGCCTTTTCTCAGAGAAACACCTCTCTGCCCATCTATCTGTCTATAAAATGCATTGTTTTGTATAAAATGCCCTTGTATGTCCAGTTATGGAAAACCTGGATTATCTGCAACTCGAACGTCTCATTTAGAGTGCTACTTATTATCACTTTTAATCCATTTCACTACTCCTGTGGTTTTCTGCTGAAAGACCACCCGGCAGCGAGCGAGCGCTGTGGGAAAGGCAACTGCATTTGTTGGCTTATGCAAAACGGCTCCTTCGGTTACTCCTGCGTGTGCCCCGCTCTGCCGCTCTGAGGGGATCCCCCACGCCGCCGACACGCCGGGAGGAGCCGTTAGAGCTGCGGGGACGGGCACACCGGGCCCGCCGCCCTTGGGCGCTCGCACCCCTCGGGACAGCGGGCCCTGCGGCCCGCACTGCGGGTGTCTGGCCGAAACCCCGGGGCGGCCGGAGCGGAGGCCTGTCGGGGGCCGTCCTTCACGGCCCTGCCCGCCGAGCCTCGCGGGGGAGCGGATCACGCGGGGGACCGGCCGGTACGCACGGACACGCCCTCGCACCCCGGAACCATCCGGCGGCGCCGCCGTTCCTGCGGGGCCGCCATCGGCGCCGGACGCCGCCTCACGTGAGGCTGGCGGAAGGCGGAAGTGATGGCGGCGGGCGCTGGGGGGCCGGCGGCGCGGCGGTGATAAGCGGCCGGGGCCCGACATGGCGGCCCGCGGCGGGGGCTGGGCGCCTTTCTGCTCGCTGCTGGTGCTGGCCGCTCTGGCGGGGCTGAGCGCTGGGGCCAAGGTGAGCGGGGTTGGGGAGGAACGGACCACGGTGGTACCCCACTCCCTTCCTCCCCCCCCCCCCCGTACGGGGCCCTCCCCTCCGCCGGTCGCTTGGTGTCCCTGCTCGTTCCGTCCCTGCCTCGGCCTGCTTTAGGTGGAGGCCGGAGCCGGTGGTTTTCGGGCTCCAGGAGCGGGCGGTGGCGCCGGCGGGAGGAGCAGGGCCCATCTGCCCGGCGTCGTCGCTGTCTGCGCCAGCCCCCGGTTTCTGCCCCAGCCTTAAGTTGGTGGCCATTTATGTAGTTTTGACGTAGTGCCCGGGGCCGCCGTCACACCGAACTACAAGTGGCAGTCACGTATTTGCTGAGAAGGCCTTGCTGGAGATGAAGCTGCTGCTCTGGTGGCTGCCTGGGCTGGGGTCGGGGTCTGCCCCGCGTCTCGCCTCATCTTCAGTGTCCCGCTCGCGTCCTGAGCCAGCTCTTCTCGCTGGTCCTGTGTCGCGCCGCCGGCTCCTGCTGCTTTACCTGGGTCGAGTGTCCGCAGGCAGCCTGCAGTTGGTCCTTCTGGGTTAATATTTGGGATTATAATCTTAGCATCTCTGTAACTGGTTGAGAGCATCGCGTCTTCTAATAGTAAAAGTCTTTCCTGTTGTCAAAGTACCCATGTATCTGAATTTCCTCCCTTTTAATGGTAATCAGCTATTTGACTTTTCTATGGTGAGACCAGAAGTGACTTGGTATATAGCGCAGCCAAGGTTTTCTGACTGACGTACACCCGCTTAGTGGTACTCTGATCTGGTTGTACAGTGTAGAAGTTTATTACCAGTATTTCCTAAGACTTTTTTTTGTAATGCTGTTAGAAATTGCCTTGAACTTTAGACAAGCTGTGTTTATCCTCTGTCTCTTATTATTTGCTCAAATAAGTTACTCCGACTTGTGTTGATAACCCCTTGCTGACCATCTCTGTTCTCTCCATAAGGTTTTCTGTTCTTGCGCAATTTGGGAAAGGAGTGAATTATTGTATTTTAATATACTACACAAAGTGATCTTTTTCTGAAATTCCATTTTTCCCAATAGTGTTCTAAATGTTAATTTTGGGTGCTACTTCTTTCTCACTGTCCATAACAATTAATTTGCCTCACTTCTTTCTGCAGTGCCTGTTGCTGCTTATGCAAATGTTAATTTGTTTATCTAAAACTTGCTTTTACAAGTTTCTGTATTTTTCCACATTTACTTTGCCTTCATTTGGAATTCCAGTTTTGTACTTTTTTTTTCTCTACCTCACAATATCCCGCTGCTGTTTAAGACAAGAGGACCGTAGGTTGTACTAGTGCCTGTAGTTTCCTTACAGAGTTGTTTCTCTTGTGGCCAGGGAGGACAGAGTTATCCACAGAGGTTTCTTTGCCAACCTCTGGGGTTAATATTCTTCCATTTGTTTTAAGCTCATCCCTGTATCTCTTCTACAGCTGTCCTCATAAGTTGAATAGTTGAATATACCAATATAAGCAACTTCTGAATGTGTATTTTTTTCTTAAAAAGAAGAGTGAGCTTAAACTCCAGATTTCTGTCGTGAAGAATGTGTTTGCTAGCTAAAACAATAGCGTTACTTGACACATTGCTCTGCTTGCTTAGTAATTTTGAAGGGTTGTTCTTATAAACTTGAAGGAAATCCTGAGTAAGACTATTCAACAATACTTGCAAGTAGTTTGTGTTAAATATTTCATGTATTACGTGAAGAGTGCTTTCTGTATCCTGTTATGGTTACTGATGATAATTTGTTCTAAGCATGTTGTTTACTTTACAGAATTCTGAGGATGTCCGATGTAAATGCATCTGCCCTCCTTACAAAGACCATTCAGGCCGTATTTACAACAAAAATGTTTCACAGAAAGACTGGTGAGTGTGTGTGACAAAAAAAATTATAATGAGTCTTACTGGTTAAAGAGTTGTTCCATAGTGATTATATGTGAGTCTCTTATGGTGGTGCCAGGAGAAATTACATCTCTTGCATAACTTACTGGGACTTTTCTTTTAAAAGTACTCCAGAATTCAGCTCTAGCAAGGGACAAGGCTTGAAATCCATAGTTTTTGCCCTGTCTTCTGTTTTGGTTTGCTTGCTTGCATGATTAGTTATTTATTTAGACTGGGAAGTAGTAGAAGGGAAGAGGGTGTTATAATTTGAATTCAGTGATTTGAAATGGCATAAAGGCAAGGGAGCACAGCCATGGAATTAGGACTTGGGAGCATCGTCCCCTCTTTCTCCACTCTTGAAACCTGTCCTATCATCTAGATACTATTGTTTCTGGAGATTTCTGTTCCTCAGAATTGTAGCCAGAGAGTGCATTTATATGACACTGCCCAAGCCATCTAACAACGTGTTTTTTCAGGGGCAGAGATCTTAAGATCTCTGTGCCCCAGCAACATGCCTTTGTATTGTTTAGGCCATCTGTGGCATTTGTTAGACTCCTCTCCAAGCTGAGGACTGATGTGCGTGGCCAGGGATGAGGAGTTGGGGAAGAAAGGGTGATGACAGTGATTTGTTACGTCAGCATAGCTCCCTTGTGTAATTTCACAGAGACAATGATATGCAAGTTGAATCATAAAAATAAAATACCATGTTTTAGAGTTGCGTTGATCTTGGAAGTGTTTAGAGATTCTTGGGTCAGCCTATAAAAAGTGACATACTTCTTGATGTATTGACTTCTTCAGTTACATAAAGAATTTATACAAGACTTTTCAGTCTGGCATGTAGCAGCAGGTTGGCATCTTGATTATGAAAGTGTCGCACCCCTGAGTAGGCCCACAAAAATAATTATAGGAATAAAATTAGCGACACAGATATGTGTAGAGCTGTGCCTTGACTTATTAAATTATGTACAGGAGAACTGTGAGAAACAACACTGTAAATTTCAATCTAAACTAATAAACATAAAATGTACTGTGCAATCGAAATTACTATTTTTGTCCCATGTGATTAACTTAATTTGTCATAGCAGGACTAATGTTAAGTTGCAGCAATGAAACACACTGGGAGAATTCCAGCTGCAGCAGACATTTCAGAGCAGCAGTGTTACTGCTTTTATTGTTCATTACCGTTCTGCAAATGAAAATGGATTTTTTTCAGTGGGTACTGCTTAGTGTGTGCCTTACTAGCAGAAAAGACCCTGTTTCCCTTTAAATCAATATTGGTACTGATCGAAGGAAAAATATCTTTAAAGGCTTGACTAATTTTGTGGTGACAGATACTGATGCATACAGAATCTCAAAAGTCTATTTTCCTATCTTAAATCTGGTTTTGTTGAGATCATTTTTTAAGTGACCATCTGGGAACATTTTATGGCTTTGATCTTTTGTTTGAGATGTCTTCTCGCCACTTCCAAAAGGCTTGATTGCTGGTTTATATGCAATAAAATTGACAAATTTAGTGCCGTGCTTTGGCTTCTGCATCAGTGCAAGCGACTTGTTATTGAATAGAAGTGGCTGATGTGCACCATCCTTTAGGCGTTTAGATCACTCATGAGACAAGAGCCAGATCAGTTTTTAGTGTCTTTATGAATTATGTACAGTATAATGAGGACTTACAGCTGGCTTGTCCAGACATAAAAAGAAAGTTTAATTTTTAATGTTGAACCTGTAATGTGCCTAATCATACTTGTATTTAGATGCTTTGGTTCTTTCACTTGGAGCAATCTCTTCTTTGGCTTCAGGCTGGCGGACAGTGCTAACATCAATATGGGCAGGGGCGATTTGACACCAATAAAAGCATTCACCCTTCTGGACTTGGATTTGGAACTACTGCAGGCAATCCTGTCCTGACAGACAATGTGCTAGGCAAGCATAGTGGTGCCTAAGCACCTACAGGGTTAAATAACCCACTTGGAAAGTGTCGGTGTTTGTGTTTTGTACTTTTGAAAGTATTGGTGTGCAGTGAACTGCAGTGGTAGTCATGGACATGGAGGGAGGGAGCCTACAAGCTGAATGTGCTGGAAATCTGTGCAGAAGTTGCCTTTCTGACTAGCCTAGCTTGCCTTGGAAGAACTGCTCCCTTGGTGCTGTTGCTATGGGTGCAAGGGGGAAGATGGTGATATTGAGGCGTTTGAGTGGGAGGATCAGCATTTTTTACGTTTTCCTCTAAAACTGCCATGGAATCACAGTCCAAGGAAACACATAATCAAAATTATAAGGTTATGATAGATTTCACACTTCCTAGCAACTTGAAACACTGAACTGGAGAAAAAAAAAATGCCAATATATTTGATATATCCACACTAACAGACTTACTACTCTACTTAAGCTACGTACAAGCTTTGTACTATACTTGTGCAGCATGTTGATGCAAACTTTCGATCATATGAACAGAAAATGCGTAGATTATAACTTGCATGCATTTTTTTATTTTGTAGCTTTAATGCTGTACTTCTCCACAGAGGAGAATGTAATTCTGCTTTCAAATAAATGAGAAAACAAGCCTCCACTCCCCTCCACAGGATGTGACTTGACTCTCAATAGTTTTAGTTATGAAGAAGAAATACAAAGAAAACTGAAGAGATGAGTTGGTGTCTGGAAATGTGTTTGCAGTGTTGTTATCTAACACAGTATTGAATCCTGGGCTGCTGCTGTCACTTCAGGCATTTTGTTTCATAACCTCCTTCTGACTGTGCTAACATTGAGTTAACCGGGGTAAAGGCAAAACATGTTTTTTGTTCTGTCAGTGCTCTGCAGGGACCCTGGGATGTGCACTCTGAACCCGAGTCAGCAAAAAGACCAAAATTATGTAAATTATTTGTGGAAGTAGTCGTCCCATGGCAGCTGGATTTTAGTGCTGTGGTATAGAGTGCCCGTAAGATTGTCAGCCGTGCTTTTGGCATGGGACTGACATATTTTGTAATATTTTAAGTCAAAATATGCTTTCACATCCAGGTCTAGTACTGAAAACTGAATGTTATTTATTCGCTATCTTGTTGCTTAGAGAAACAACCCATCTGACTTCTTTTTTTTTTTCTTTTTATTTTTTTTTCTTCAGTGCCTGTAACTTGTGATGGCAAGAAAAAAGAACTTCTGTTAATGAACACCAAAGAGAGGTTAATCTCCCTTCAGATAGTGGAAGGATAGAATAAGGCTCTTTTGAGTATGATGAATAAAGTGTATAGATGGAATTTACTTTCATCCGTGATGTCAGTGTCAAATGATGCATTTGTGCTGGGATTCAAATCCTTGAACTTGTTATGCTAACAGCTTTAATACTTTCACTGAAAAATGAAAACATTGTATTGAGGTAGAAAGGTCTTAAAACTTGTTTAGCAGCTTGTCAATAGCTGAATTTCTTGTTTAAGTAAAATAATTGTGGAGTAATGGTTTATTTTATTATATTTTTAAATCTTGGATACCTATAATTTAGAACAGCTGAACTTAAGCAAAGGTGGCTTCTTAGCTGATGCAGCTGGGGTCTGTGTGCATAGTGGAACAGATAAGCTAAAACCAGTTCAGAACTGACCGAGCACTTTCTGTCTGTCTTCAGTGATTGTCTTCATGTGGTTGAACCTATGCCTGTCCCTGGACCTGATGTAGAAGCATACTGTTTACGTTGTGAATGCAAATATGAAGAGAGAAGCTCTGTCACAATTAAGGTAAACGATGTAATTCTGTTGGCATATATTAAATACTTCAACTGATTAGTAAACATGTCTGTTGTCTTTTAGATGAATAATTACTTTTAAAGGGAAAATTTTTCTAAAGCAGCCTAAGATTTAACTTTTTTTCATGATAGTTGCTCACAAGTTGTCTTGAGTAGTAACAGTAGTATCAAGCTATAGCTGAAGGAGCAGGCTTGAGATCCTTTTCTGAAGGTTTCTACTTTTGAGATTAAGCTTTACACCTTGCTGAAATTCTTTCTAGGGCATTTTGTCAAGCTTTGGACTTCATGTTTTTGTTATTATTTTAGAGGGCCTCTCATTATTCAGTTGTCTTACTTGCTTACTATAAGTTTTCTTTGTACGTTGGCAAGCTAAAAAGAGAAAAATTGTCCATGTTTGCTGTAACAGATGATTTCTGTATTTTTCACATTCTTATCCTATTAGAGCCATTGAGCCCTAGGCTGGGGGTGGAATAGATTGTGCAAATGCGTACTTTCTTCTCTTATAACACAGACTCCTTTTTTTGGTCTTGTAGAAGTTTGGTATTTCTTTTTGCCTTTCCATTTTTCTTAGCGACTGTATGAATGCAGATCTATGCTCGAGAATGGAGACCATGCAGGAACCCCCAAATTTGTCACCCCAGTTTAATGGCCAAAGTGAACAATTGTCTAGGTTGAGGTGAGATATATAACACCAAATTGTTTTAAGAGGGATAGCATAAGATTTTTAGCAAGGCCTCACTAAGAGAAACTGTTTCAAGCTAATGTCTGTCTGCTCCAAAACCCTTCTAATACCAGGTTGTAGATTGGTGTTTTTTTCCTCTGTTCCTGGGTTTCAAGTCATCTGATACCAAAGATCAACAGGCTCATCACAAACTTTGCATGTAGTCTTCTTTTGGTCCTTGCTACCTGCTGAGATATTGTAGGGGTAATATCATAATTCTGGCATGAACTGTGCTTGCATTGTGTAGGTTACAATCATCATTTACCTGTCTATTTTGGGCCTACTTCTTCTGTACATGGTGTACCTTACACTGGTGGAACCTATACTGAAGAGACGTCTCTTTGGACATTCACAGCTCATACAAAGTGATGAAGACATTGGGGTGAGTTCACCAGAGTGCTTGTGTACTTTGGTTAACATAAAGATTGGGATGGTTAGTTGTTAAATAACTATTTGAGATGAGCAGCTTTTTCTGCCAGGCAGTGTAAATGCTTTTCCTAAAGGGAGAAAAGAAAGTGATGACTTTTGTGAAGACACTCTTTCAGTTTTCACTGTGCTAGAAAGTAGTAAGATGAGGACTGCTTCAGTTATCCCAGGTCTAGACATAGATTATTTTCTCAGAGAAGAAACAGTAGGAATGGAGGTAAGCTCATATATGAAGTACAGCTTAAGTGTTAAAGATCCATACAGTCTTGCTAGTGATCGCATTTATGCAGATTGCTTACTGCTTAGATTTCTCTCTACAAAAAGAATGTAGAGGCCTTGCATCTTCTGTTGCTCCACTTTGAATTTGTTGATGCTCATTTGGTGAGGCTTGCGTGTGGCTTTGGGACTTTTAGGCATCACTTCAATGGGTATCATTGCTGATAATCTCTGTACTACTAAGAATTACCATAGAGCTACTCTACACAGTCCTATCACAAATAAAGTATCCATTAATGTAAATGTCCTCAAAAATGTTTTTGGGGAAAAAAAGGAATATGAAGTGTAGGCATACAAAAATGACAGTTATTTAATACAGGACATAATTAATTATTTTTTCATTATGCATTGTATATATGTTGCTTTCTGACGTAGCTTTAGCAACATGACTTTGTCCAAAACAGTTGGATAACCAAATAAGAAGTTTAGTTCCAACTCTTACTGTTTATAACTTGGTTATATTTACTAGAAGAAAATAAAGCTTTGCAGGTACTGTTAGAAAACAGAGTAAATATTAAACAAACACTGTTATTGTTGAGCTCTTTCACTTAAACAGCTGTATTGACACTGTGCTTTTAGACAGCTCAGTACAATAGGTTTAGTTTAGTAAACATCAGAGTGTGTTGGTTTTATATAGAAGCTGTGTGTGAACATCCTGAACTGCCTGATGGTAAATGGCCAAGAACTGACTCTCTAATTCAGTTTTAAAGTGAAGCGCATTCACGACAGTAACAGGTGGCTCCCAGCACCTGGGTCTGGTTTAGGCTTCTGTCCCACCAGCTGCTAATGGTTGCAAGGCTGTGGTTCTGATCTTGCAGCTCATCATGATGTCTCTGGGCAGCAGATAATTGTTTGACAGTACAATGAAGTTTGGTCTGTTTGGGAAACCTGTGGAAGTTATTGGAATAAGAAATGGAAGTACAGTTCTAAGTATTCGAAAACTTGCTCGGTCATTATTACTGACCAGCTTGTTGAAACAGCTTGTTTACCTTAAAAACCCCCAAACAAAACAAAAAAACCCACCCAACCAGCATCCTTTGGAATGTAACAACAATAAAGACGAATATAATTGCTCAGTGGAATTGTTGAGATCTAACTAATGATTTTTGCCATTCCAGGATCACCAACCTTTTGCAAATGCACATGATGTGCTGGCTCGTTCTCGGAGCCGCGCCAATGTATTGAACAAAGTGGAGTATGCCCAGCAGCGCTGGAAGTTACAGGTCCAAGAGCAACGCAAATCTGTCTTTGACCGTCATGTTGTGCTGAGTTAATTGTCCCAGTAAAATAACTCCAGGGAAGTAAAGTGGACTGATTGAAAGAGCTGGCTTATGTCTTCCTGATCCTGCCAATTCAGAAGGGTTTTCTTGAATGGTTCATTATCGATTTAAAAAAAAAAAAAAAAAGAAAAGAAAAAAGTATTTGAACTTTGAAGGAATGTACTGGAGTAGAAGGAATTTAAAAAGATTAGTTAACCAAAAGCTACAATCTTTACATTTTCAAATGGCTTTTACTAACAAAACTAAAAAGAAAACAAACCCTGAGATATCTTGGGTTGCCACTGTGGTACCTTATTTACAGTTGTGACTTTATGGTGGTTTTTAACTATATTTCTCTCTACTATTTATGTGGTTAAAAAGTACCTGAGAACACAGTAATTACAACTCACTAATCACTTTATGTAAAGACCTTTTGTAAATATACTTGGATTTTCTGCTGACTGATGCTAGGTACTGGAAATCTAAATCTTGCTGTGTAATTTTCATATCACGGAATGGAATCTTGATTGGCTGTATTCATCATTTGATTTCTTGCACTCGTACTTTCAAGATGCTTGTATGTCAAGTGATGTTTGCAGGTTTAAGGCAAAACTTAAATGGACATTGACTCTGAGCTGCATACTTGAAGTACTGTGATGTAGATAAATTCAAATGCAGTGAATATCAAGACAGCGTTGGTATTTTGTTCTATTTTGCTTTAATAGCTTAATATATTGTATGTGTATGATATCTCTTAAAAATCTTTTCCCTTTCTTTTCATGGGTAAAGTCTCAGGAGTTAGTATATGATGAAATATTTATTATAAAAATCTTTCTGCATTTGTCTGGATTGATGGTGTAAGGCACATACTTTCTCTAGCACCTGTCATCTTGGGAGTTAGGTGTATTTTTTTATCTGTGATTCTGTACTCATCTCTCTTAAGAGGTATACAGTTGCTAGATGACTAACTTTCATATATCCCCTTTGGAATGCAACTATTAAAGATAAAAACTGATTTTTGAAAAATGGATGTGCATTATCTGTATGTCATCATTTTTCTCCCTCATTACCCTGCGTGTAAATTCCACCTATAAAAGCACTTCTCTGAGAGTGCTTCAGAGTAGAAATATGCACTTGCTCTGTGCTTAGATAAAGGAAAGAAAGGCTCATCAAATTGCTAACTGAAAAAAATTTTTAATCCCTGACTCAAATTTAGCTATGCTTATATAGTTGTCTTATACAGTTTTCAGTTCCAGCGTGGAAGGAAATGGTATGCGGAACAGTGTTGTATGTTGCTGGGTGCAGTTTTGGCTGGCTTAGTCCACAGCCTGGGAGACAGAGTAGCATGGGAAATGAACTGGACCTGTACACATAGCTCGGCCATGTCAGGGGTAGAAACATAGTTGCTCCATAACACGACTTACACTGACTGCAGCTCCTCTGCGGATACAGAGCTTTATTCTCTTGTCAGCTGTGTAGTCTTCCAAAAATGGAGTTAATCTGGAGGGAATTATAATGGGTTGCTAATTGGTGCAGGTATGGGATTCTTTAGTTTTAAAAAAAAAAAAAGCACAAGGTGGATTGACAGGACAAAAAATAAAAATCCAGATTTGTGTTCAGTTACTGTGTTCAACATCCCACCCTGATGAATCAATAACCGGTCATTAAAGGGATGTACCTATGGTCCCTTAAAGAAAAGTAATATAACTTGTTTGTTGAATACATGATTGTCTACCAGTTCTAGTAGATGTTCTACCTCTTGGTCGCCTTTCTGGTGCGGAAGCTGGCGTGGGAAGGAGGATGCAGAACATAGCACTGTTGTGGCCCCACACAAGGGCAGCAGAAGCAGAATGCTTTCTTTGATGGCTGACAGTCCCAAGAAGACAAGACAGGATATATGTAGCTCTCTTGGTGGTACATCAAGTGTTTATAATCTTACAGCGTTTTCAGCAGGTTTTAAGCTAAACTAGTTTGGTTTTGGAGGTTTTGTGTGGTTTTACTTTGATTGATAGAAGGGCCAAATAGTGAGATAGTGTAAAGTGTCAAGGTAATCCTGTAAAATGTGGGAGTTTTGAAGTTAGTGTCCTATTACCTTGCACCTGTACAATTGGACAGCTATATACTGATATATGTATATCTATATACCTCTATATATTATACAGACTGATAACTCCATACTGCATTTCTAAGTTTAAGCAAAAGTTTAAAACATTTGTATGGGTATTGATTGCTCACTGTTTTCAAATCTTGTCTACCTCCATAAATGCTCTATTAGAGACCTTTTATATGGCGTTATACTTCTTAACGCTAAGGGAATTTCCCAAAATTACAGATACAATAAAGATTAAATTCGAGAGTATTAAGCTACCTAATGTGTGTCCTCACCTCTAATCTGGAGACAAATCCATCACAAGTTTCTTCTAAATAAATGCTGCTTTTCTGTGTTTAAAATGAAGCTATGAAAATTAGTTTGCTTATGCCTTGGTGGTAAATATTTAACTAAATTCTAGGGGATTGTTGTATTTAGACATTAAAGTATGAAATACCAATAAATTAAAATACTGCTTTAGTAAACTGTAACAGAATACATACAGGAAATCAGCAAAGTACATTCCTGATTACTTGTTCAGGTAATCTGGTTGTGCTCAATACAGTTTTAAAATTTCTAGCCCTTAATGCCAAGTTTTGGTGTCATTGTAGCTGCAGTGTGGGTGGAAAAGCCAAACCAGAAATGAGCAGATCTAACTGTAAGCTACTTTGCATGTTGTCAATTGACTATAAATTGCAGCAGTCATTGACTCAGCGGAACAAGCTACATAATTCAGGTAAGAGACTCGCATATTGCTGTATCTAGCAACAGATCTTCACTGAATATCAATATTTTTGTAAATCATCTCTACCAGCTATTCAGTAACAGTGCTTCTGTAGCTCTTTAATGAATCATGTTTAATATGATCTCTTATTTAATAAGGTGTAAGATAAATGGAACATTAACTTCTTTTTTAAATATCTTCAGATATTTTCAGGTATTATTCATCAGTCTTAAAATAGCACATCTTGTTTCCTTGGATTTTACTTTCGTCTGAAGATTGGTGAGTCTCTAGTCTAAAAGGAAAATTATCTTAACACTTGCATTTTGGACTTTGTGCAGGTAGTAAGGCAGCAGGTAACTGTTCTATGTAATGCTTATTATGCAGCAGAAGTGTCAGTACGAAGCAACAAATACTGCAAGTATCTCTTCTTGGGGGGTTGTTCTGGTTTTTTGCTCTCTGGTGATGTTCTGCTGTAAAGTTTTATTTTTTACTATGTAACAGACTTTTTTCCTCAGGCAATGTTTTGAAGTTGTTAGTGGTAGAAAGTTTTTTAGACCATAACCCAACCTGTGTAAGTAGAAAAGGGAAAAATGACTGTCTACTAGTTTTGTTTTATAATGAGTGTATGTATTCATATGTGATTTTCTGCATGTATATTAATGTAAAATGGATGTGTGTTCATGCTTTCAGCCTACCTACAGGAGTACCTGTTTGAGATGTGTGTGACTCTCTTGTCTAACAGTATGCTCTAAATGAATTCTTAACTCATAGGGTTTCTGTTATGGGATCTATGTGCATTAGAAAAAGACACAACACTGAATACAGAGGTATTTTGACGGAATATGTTGTGAGGATAGGTCCGTACCGAGTAAAAATTCTCTCTATAAAACGTGGCAGGTATGAAGTCATTAGAAAACATTAAAATATCCCCATATCCTTGGATTAAGGGGTCCTATTTATGTTATGGAACTGTATTTGGAACATTTGAAGCTTTGCAAGGTTTTTGAGAATATGGAATCTAGATGTTGCTAGTAAACTAGTTTAATGTTCAGGTGTGCTTTCCATTTTAGAGGGTGCAATATAAATTAAGTGGTTTAGACAGCAATGTATAGATGTGGAAGTGGAGGGTAAGAGCATTTTTGGGTGGATTCTGTGTTGGCAAGTATTGCTTGCAGTTCATGAGGATGAATCACAGTAATTCTTTAAAAATTAACTAGTTATTTAAAATTTATTTTTAGGTAGCTATTAGGTTAAGAGTCATTACAGTTGTGCTGATATTTAGCTGTTTGAATAGTGATACTAGGAAGGCACTATAATGTAGCTTCCTATAAAACACTGCAAGATTATCTTTCTAATAAATATATAAGGGTGACTTGAGTAGCTATGCCTGCTGTAATGCTGCTCTGAAGAGAGGGTATGTGGTTTTAGTAGGCCAGTCTGAGTTACAGGTTTCTAGCAGTACCCCAACAACTGCGTGCAGTCCCTTCTTAGGAAAATAATTTAAAAATTGAACAATATTATTAGGACATGTATTCTTTCCTTTAATAAACTGATTATTTCATAATCCTCTATCAGTAGGATTGTATTTAGTATTTCATATCTGTGTTTAATCTGCAGGTGAGTGCAGAAGGACCATGAGGACCCAAAGACGTCAGGTTTAGCAGCAATTCATCCTTTAAACTTCCTGTAAAACTTTTTGTGTCAAATAGATGTAATACCTGACAGACACAAGATTGAGAACCATTCCTTGCACAAGTTTTCCATCTAGTTAAGATAGTATAGTGAATGAGACATCAAATGAATAAAGACAAAAAATAATTTGTCTTGAAGGCTTTTTGGTATGGAGAGAGAACCTGTTACTGGAATTGTTGATTTAATTTCTTTCAGGGAGGAGAAGGGGGTGGAGAGAATGCCTCAGATGTTGGCTTGTTTTGTTTATTGTCTGCAGAGATGTAAGTTTTGGTGGGTTTGGAGCAAGCTAGACCTATGTGGAGTACATAAAGGTAGATTCTCTTAATTTCTACAGCTGAGGTGAAAGGAGACTGTTTGCTGTTTCCTTTAGGAACCTTTAGTGGCTTTATTTTCTTAAAATCTGTTGTGAATTATTTTAATCAGTGTTGCTGACTTGCATTCTCTTGTATTTTGAAATGGGTCGTTGCTCTATGTAACAATCTTCTGTCACAATTCTGAAATGTCACAAATGCATTAAAAGTCTCTTCTGGAAAACGCCAGTAATGCCAAGTGTTGGTAAGTCCAGGTGAGTTTTTCCTACTGTTCAGTATGAGTAGTTTAAACTATTATGTAATTGTGCATTTCCAGGTTAAATGCAGAACCTGATGGATGGCAAAAGCTACCGTAACCTCATGGACAAGTTGTCCATCTGTGCTGAGACTCAGTGCATACAGCTGGCTAGGCCTTTCTGTGCCGACCCAGTGGTCGCGTTTCACGTGTTCCCAGAAACACCAAACCAGGTCACTTGCTCTGAAGATTTATCGTTCCTTCCTTTTGCTCCTGAGCATCTCATGGCAGAGGACTTCTACAGTGAGCCCTGCGCCTTTCCCTACCAAATGCCCCATTCCACTTACCGCAGAAGTGAGTACTCCTATGGGCCGGCTTTCATTAGGAAGAGGAACGAGAGAGAAAGACAGAGGGTTAAATGTGTCAATGAAGGCTATGCTAAACTGAGGCATCACCTACCTAAGGAATACTTGGAGAAACGGCTCAGCAAAGTAGAGACGCTCCGTGCTGCAATAAAATACATTAGCTACCTACAGTCTGTTCTGTACAGTGATTCTGTGGTGGCAGAAAAAAACGTCACGGAGCCAAGCCAAGCACCTAAAGCCATTAACAAACAAAACCAGTTTTTGAAGACGATCTAAACCATTCTGAACTAAGCAAAAGGTATCCTGTCTGGGAACCTAGTAGCCACTATATTGTTAATGATGTACAAGTTCCTGGCACACCTTAGGAGCAGATCATAGCACGCGTCAGCATCAGCCTACAGAAAAGTTTTAATTTTGCAGATAGTAACGGCACTTAAATACGAAAAAGACAAGTGGGGAAATATCATCGAATGGTCTAAGTTAGTTAATTCATGGAAATCAGAAAACATTTCTAAAATTGTCACCAAACCAAAAATGTGTGTGAAGTAGCTGTATGTATCATCACAACCTGCATGCTTTAAAATAAAATCTTTCCACTGATGGGACTGAGATTCCTCTCATTTTCTGTAATGTTACTGGTTTACTCTCACATGTATTTTCTTAAAAGATTTGTGATCTAATTGCCAGTATTTCCCTTAAACGGTCTTTTTAAAGGTTCCCAGGAATGTTGTTAGATGCCAACAGAAAGGATAACTTAGTTTGAAAGGAGGAAAACAAAGAGGAGGGTAGCAGCTCTCAAGCATGATTATTGAACATAGGAAAATCATAATGTCTTGCATGTGCTGTTTCATCCTTTTCTTATTAATGAATATTTTAATCCCATTAAAAACTGTTGACAGCCCAATTTCTGTTGAAAATTGGATTCTTCTACAGCTGTCAGTGCCCCTAAAAATTACTAGGACTGCTCACACAATACACAGTATAAAGAGGGTTGGCAAGGTCTTGGCCTTGGGGGGAAAAAAATAAATACTGCAACAGAAATTTTTTGTGACTCTCACTGATAATGGTTGAGGTCTGGGGTGGTTTTCCCCGACCTCCCAGTCTGTTCTATACTATTGATGGTTTCAGCTGAGTGGTCTACCGTAGATTTAGGTGAAGATGAAGAGAGTTATCTTGTTTTTATAGCAGTGAATTGAAAAAAAATGCTACAAAATGTAATTAAGTATTTCTCCCTCCTCTGCACCCTCCCCTCCCCAAAAGTAAAAAAAGTAAAAAAAAGTTAACATTTGTTAAGGAGAAAATTAAGGTTAGGGATCACAGCAGAGATTAACAGGTAGATTTCTGCATTGTGTTCTGGTATGTTTTTGATAAGTGCTTTGCAGGAAAAGGGTAAAATTCATTAATCCTTCCCCTTTATTGCGAGAAGGGAAAAGTGTGTAAAGCAATTCGACCTCAGCTTGTCTCGGCTTCAACCTTTCTGCCTGCATTTCAAAGCAATGCATTTGTCACCCCCTGTGGTGGTGGACTGCTTTTTCTTTTTCTGAACTGTAGCTTTGTATGATGCTATTTTTTTCCCTGCAAAGTGGGCAGAAAGCCTAGAGGATACTGTGCCCTCTTAGAATCCCTACTCTGCCCCTGGAGTCTTTCAATGCAATATCTAGATCAACAAGGAGTTGAAAATTGAGCAGATGTGTGACAAATGGTTCTCTATCTAGTCATGTTCCACCAGTTTTTAACTGGTAAGGTCAGGATGTCCCATCCTGGCAGTAATGACCGTGGCAACCTCCGTAGCAACTAGGAAACACTGGCAGCAAATGGCTTCCTGTGTCGAACAGGAAAAAAAGGCAAGATTTCTGCAGTGGGACTAAATCCAAATTGACCAGATGTCGTGTTACCGATAGCTGGTAAGTTTGAAATGCTGCTGTGTCAAAATACTTGGAGTTATCCAGAAAAAAAAATACCTGTGTTGCGCAATTGCCTTTGTCAGTGCCTTGTTTTATGTACAAACGGGACGTGGCTCTTGGCGGTAACAGTGCTGAATGGGTTTAAAATGTGCTCTAATGTGGAATTGATAGCTGCATTTCTTTGCAAAGTATTACTAATTCCATCTCGTTTTGGTTTACAGTAGGGAAGTTTGCGTAGTTGTGAAACAAATGAATATATTGTGTTGATTTGCTGTCTTAAAGATACATTTTGCAGCAGTTAATCCATTCTTCTGGCTAGGTTTGGTGTCCTAGTTTTCTGAAATTATGTATATACAGGAGTCCTCATAAAAATGACTCCCAGATCGTATCTCTTCTCTAAGAGACAAAATAACATTTAAGCATAATATGAGTGCTTAAACTGTATTTTGTAAATCAGGCACTTAAAATTTATATGTTGCTGAATTTCCATGCAAATTTTACCCGAAGCATGCCAAACATTTCTAAGCAATATTTTAAAAAGGGGAAAAAAAAAAAAAAAAAGGAATGGAAGCTTGTCTACTACATCTTGTCAGATTACCTGAGATAGCATCACATCATCAATCTTACCGTGACAGCCTCTGAATAGTTATCACTTGTCAAATCTGAGCATCTCATTCTTTCTCATGGCAAGCCATAATCCTACTGTTACAGAACATGACAGGACAGCTGAAAGATCAAAATATTTCCTCTTAATACATCAGTACAAATAAAACAAGTAACAGACAACTGTAATCTAACATCAGGTTCAAAAATTGCCATGTTTACTCAGCTTGTCAACTTCAGCTGTAGTTTCTGTCTCAGCTTGTAAAATAGGGAAGGAGAATGTAGGTATAAGAAAGCAAGCTATGTGATACAGAGGGAAGCAAAAGTTGGAGGGAGGTGAAAGCTATTGCTTTCCTGGGGGTTTTCACAGCATTTCTGGTTTCCTTGGGTGTTTCTGTCCCTCTACCTGATCAGGATTTGGGTGACTGAAGATCACCGAAGTCAGTGATACGGGCTCATCTGACCAAACGCCACTCCGCATATTTGGAATTCATTATTTTAAATAAAAATAAACAATTCATAAAAGCTACTGTGTTCTTGAGATACACTGGACAGCATTTTCTTGTGTTGGAAAATGCCAGTGCATTGTCTCTTTTCTACCAACAGATCACAACTGAGTCCTGCAGGTAGCTGCTTTTGCGAGAATGGCTCGTTCGGCAGGGTTCCTGCCTACGGGTCACAGGTATTGCAGCGTGGTGCCAGCTCTGGACAAGCTCTCGTGCTCCAGCGTCACACCTGGTGTCAATCCCTGCTGCAGGAGCTCTTTTGTGGTGCATCCCGCCTGGATCGCCGAGCCTCTCACCCCCCAGAGGTAAAATCAAGTTCTTGTTTGAGGCTGTAATTTGTTCTTTTTCATGATATCTAATAGGATAAAACAGGCTGGCATGTCAGATTAATAAATTAGCAGCTTGAACATCATTTGAGCTTTCCCCTCTCCTGCACTGACAGTTTTTTAGATGGTATTAACTGAAGTGATTTGCTACCCTGGAGATGATGAAAAGCGACGCCTGAGTAAACCTCCTAGCAAAGAAACATTTCTTTAATATTATTTGGAAAAATAAAAGCGTCTTGCATTAGCAGCTGTCTTCTGTGAAATGTTTCTAATGCTTTATGACAGGGGATTTTTTTTTTTCCTGTTTTGAACTTGAACCTGTCATTAACCAGCAGCTTCATTGTTTGCTTTGCTACTTTTCTCTTGTTCCCTGAATGCCCCAGTGTAAACCATCAGCTACTGTGCTCTGCTGGAGATGGATCCTTTCTCCTGATGTTAAGGGTGGCATTGGCTTGCCATGTAAATGGCAAAGGTGCTAGTGCAGGTAATGCTGGCCCAGGATTCCAGCATACTCCTGTCTCACTTCCTCTAAACCCAAACCCAAAGAAATCCGGGTAAAACCAGGCACTGATGTTCTTTTCCCCAAGCGCAAGGAACTGGGCCAGCACAAGCAAGTTTTATATTTCTTTATATTACATGCTTTGGCCTGTGGGAGTGCTACAAAATGTGGTGGAGTGATCCCGTTCTTAAATCTTACAAGATTTTTTTTCATGACCTGCAGAAGCTGTTTCTCCCAGTGCCTGACCCTTTTTCTTTTCTTCAAGGTGCCACTGCCTCCCCTCCCCTGGCCCAGCATGGAAGAGGCTGAGCGCACCAGGGAGATCAGTGGGCTTAGGCTGCAATGTACCTGTGCTGGTGAGAGGGGAACAAGATGGATTTTACTACCGTGGTACAGTAAAAGAGGAGATAGAGGTGAGTGATGGTTGCCGTGCAGTAGTTGTGTGTATGTGTAACAGGGTGTCCTGCCCACCAGCAGTCCTCACGCACAACCTGAGTTTAGTGTAGCAGTTTTGATTTCAGCTGGTGCTGATGCTGGTGGTTATGTTGATTCATAAAGCTCCCGACATGCCTGATTCCAGGCTGTCCTCACCTCCAGCTGCCTGGCACACCGAGTGAGCCTCTTGCATGCTGCACAGCCTCGGGCACCAATAAATTAATAATGATCGGATCCTTGCTCTGCTCAGCTTCCTTTACTGAGTCCATTTCTAGGAGTGAGCAGGCGTGTTTCTGGGACCCTCATCTTGTGCAGAAGATGGGTTCCCCCCAAACTCCAAATTCCTGGTGAGAGTAGTGTTGTGCATCTTGCAAGAGCAGGCCCTCTGCTTCTGCTGGTGCTGGGCGTTGAGCCAGGCTCAGACAGCGCGGGTGCTGTTGTGAGTGGTGTACAGGCTACTGTTGTCTGTAGACACATAACCATCAATAACGCAGGAAAAGCGTTAGTGTTTTATGTACACACTTCCAGCTTGAGTCAGCTTCAGACCAATGGCTCGGTGTCTTTTCAGAAATGTTGGTGAAAGCTTTAATTCATTAGTTTGTTAGCACTTCAAACTTAACAGAAAAAAGAGCCTATTCTTTCTCAAGAACACGGAAGTACCTTGTTTCATTGTTGATGAAAAACCTCTTGCCAGGCCTTAATTTAAAAGAAAATAAAATTTCCCAACAACCCCCCCCCAAGAAGCAAAGCTAGTGGTGTATGTAATGAGGAAGGACTTGGGCATGACTGAAGAACAGGTCTGAACGCCTTCAGTGCCCCTCGTTATCTGGTGCACGTGGCGTGGTTTGTGAAATCCAGTTGCACTCTACCTATAGCTTTTTCTCTTGGGGAAGAACATACAGATCCTAGTGGCAGTGAATCTGTAGCCGTGCTTCGCTCAGCCTGCTTTCTGGTCAGCCTCACGTAGGTTTTTCTGGTTATCTCAACGCCGGACTGACACCACACACTATTTAGTTACTGTTCAGGCTTGCTTGGTGTTTTGACCTAGCCACATAGCCACAGAATGGCCTCCTGGTGAACGTTACATGTCCTGACACATTACAGACTGTTTTTCAGAGAAACTATTATTTTGTTCCTGGTAACAGAATGAAAGAGGCATGTTTCTGGTAGAGTTTGCCGAACCACTTGTGTCACATGGAAGCCATCCAGTGCGTGTGCAAAAAACAGCAAAGGATGACATCCTGGAATGTGTGAACGGGATGAAGCACTCCTTACTCCCTGGAGACAAAGTGCTGGCACCCTGGGAGCCAGATATGGCCAGGTACGGCCCAGGAACCGTCCTCACAGGCATTGAGACAAGGGACCCCTTACGAGGTAAGAGAGATGCTGCCTTTTCCTTCCTTCCTTCCTTCCCTCACTCCGGAACATGAGTGAGACTGTCAGGATAAACTCTTGTTGCAGTGCTACTGCCAGAGAAACACCTGTGTGCAGACTACAGTTTAGTGTTGCATAAAGCTTGCAGGAGCTGGTGGGACTTGCTGATGGACACCTGTGTGTAACCTCACCAGTCTGACCCTAAGGAAGTTGTGACCCATAAATATGTCATTTTCCGTGTCCGTGGATGTGCTGTTTCCTGTCTGCTCAGACAAGGCTGTGTTTGCCACGTGAAGGACAGTGGCCTTTTCATGAGGGATACAAGTGAGGCAGCTCTCAGGAAGCACCCATCTGTGCTTGAATGCTCACATTTGTACCAAATGGTACATCTGGGGGTGATTTTATCACCCGAATGTAGGAATTTCAACAGCTGATTCATTTTTCCCATGTCTGACAGTCAAGCTCCACTGACTTATCAAAATACTATTCTGGGAGCATTGCTGTTAACTTTGGCAGTAACAACAAAAGTTACTAAGTCAACATTTTCTTGTTCATCGGATGACAAATTGGGAGGAAAGATGCTGCCAGGCCTGATGTCACACCAACGGTGCCCCATCTGCCCATCCATGGCAGTATGGTAAGATGTTACAGGGAGGGATGATAGTTGATCCTGCCACTTGACAGTAGAAAGTACCTAAAGCTGCAAAGCCTGATCCATGTATGTGCAGTGCCCAGGCAGGGCATAAGCAACTGCTTATGGCTGCTACCTTTTCTCTCAACAGCCTCAGAAGATGAAGAAATTATGATCCAGTTCTGGAATGACAAGAAAGTGAAACTCCAGCGAGGTGTGGCTCTGTGGATCCCTCCTAGCCTGTGGGAGAGGATTGTAGAGATGATCCACATGCCCTTCACCAGCAGGGCGAAGCCCAGAGAAAGTCCAGATGCTAACTCTTGTACTTTTTCCTGCAGTCCTAATACAGCCTTGATTCCTGTTTGTGCTGTACATAGCCTTGCCAAGCACTGCGTGCTCTGCTCACCCTGCTGGCCACTTTTCCACTATCACTGTGATGGTATATGCTGTTCGTCAGCATATGTAAGGTGCATCTGCTGCTGCCATCCCCATGTTGATGCTTGGTGGCCTCTTCCATCCAGGTCTCTGGTCTTTCAGAGAGAAACTGAAGAGGCGGAGTCCAGCAGCAAGCCCTCTCCACACCTTCTAGAACTGGAAGGTCCAAACCAAGAACAACCAGCAGTTGTCGCAGCATCTTCCCCCTCTTCCGATTCAGAGTGGGACCTGGAACCGTTCCCCGCTAAGAGTACTGTGGTGGACAGTGCTGTTAACACAGAGTCTGTCTGTCTTGAGAAGTCCAGGCTAAAGGATTCTGCAAGACCAGAGGGGAAATACTGGAAAAGAAGCTACCACAGGTCCCATCCCAGTAGTTCAGGTACCTTTCAACCACCCTCACAGGGAAGAAGCAGCCAGAGAGAAATAACCACGTGTGTTCTGTGCCCCCTTCGTCTGGGCAGTGACTTTGCCTCTATAGCAGTATATTACAAATTTGCGTATCAGCCTTGGATACAATATTTCCCCCTCCCCAACATATCTGCTGCCTCACCTTGCGTGCTAGCTTTTCTTTTGGCAACTCATCCCATGGAAAACTACTGGGACAATGAATCTCATTTGGAACCACAGATATGCCTCTCTGAGTTTCTTCCACATCATTTTCCTGTGCTTTTTATGATGCTAACATCTTCATTAACCTTCATAGCTAGTCCATGCAGAATAAATCGCCTGAAATAATTCCTTTCAGGTTTAAAGCATATTTTCCTCTCTTCTGAAATGAATATTTCTCCATTTCAGTTCTGATTTCACTCTTAGATGTAATTTTACTCTTTCCCAGGACTCAGCAGCTACAGCAGCATATGTACAAAGGGCAAGCCGGAATCCAAAGCCATCTCTGCTGGGGACATGTCCCATGTTGCCCCAGCTAATTGGAGTGCAATGTTTGAAACCATCAAGCAGGCTCCCAGAGGGCAACTTAGAATGAAAGAAGTCTTAAGAGACCAAGATTTCAAGCCATCACTGGGGGGTAAGGTAATCTGCATTAATACTGTATTTATGTAAGCACACGGTTTGTTAGAATGGAAGAAAATATTCTTGTTGATGGTCTGGAGGTTGGCTAGAAAGATACATTGATCCTAACTTAACTGCTTGCTAAGGCCATCCATCGGTTTTGTGATAGGCAGGGAACTTCACTAATTAAAACAGAACAAAAGTCCCAAAACCCTAAGGAGGGGCTGAAGGTACTTGGTAAAATGGAAAAGATAATGCCATTAACTGTGTGAGCATTCAGCGATGCAGATTTCAGTTCAGAAACCTGCCAAATGCCCATTGACATCAACCCAGTGAAGTCCTTTGGAAGTAGGGACCTACGTGAGTGGCCCTGGAAATGGAAAGCTGTGACTGTCAGCAAAATCAAACACAAGAAAAGATTAAATATGGAAAGGTGCTGGGCTCTGCCAGTCACGCTCTGATAGTCACGATCTCTATCTCTGAAAGATAAAAGCAGATATTTTTAGTAAACAGTCTTTACTGAGTATCTTCTCTTACTCCCTCACAAGAAGCAAGCAGTTTAAACAGCAGATCCCTACCCTAAAGCTAGGGGATACAGAGCAAGCAAACTGGGTCACAGCTAGGAACACAGACAACACCCTGATTTTTAGGCCTGGTCCCCTCCTGCTTTAGAAAAACTTGAAAAAAGTCAGAACATGAATGCCAAACAGAAAAAGCCCAGAAAAGAGGAATAAAAAAGCTTGCAGGAGGAAGGGGAAGATGAAAGAGATTAGCAGGAGGAACAGAAACACTGCTCTACACAAGAGTACCAGGGGTACAATTAATAAATTATATATCAGAAATCAAATGCTCGGTCTTCTGTACCTTCATGCTTTTGCTACTGTGAGCTGACTTCAGAGTAAAACTTTGAACGTGCTAAACTTGCATGTTTTTCTTTAGGAGAAGATTAATCTGTTAATGACACGTCTTAGTGAACAGAGAATATACTGGAATATATCTTGTATTCTCACAATTATATGCATTAATTTCAAGCTGATGTCTATCAACTTATTAACCATATGGTTCCTACTTTATTATTTAAATAATCATAATTGCACACCTTTGTACTTGGCTTCCTAGGAATTTTTAGGCCAGTATGGAGCTCCAGGCAGACATGCTCTATGTTAGCAACTGTCACAGCTGTGCGCTGAAGTGACGTGCTTTGCCTTTTGGTAAAACTAAAAAGAAACTGAAGTGGCTTTATTCTAGCCCCAAACGCAGCATGAGTTACAGTAGTGGACACAATGTGGTTAGAGTATAATGACATACTTTTATTCCTGTGAAATAGCCCTTGGTGTTTTTAAACCCCGAAGATACACTGCTGCTCCTTGAGATAGCTGAAGCAGTTTTATCATGTAACAGAGACTGCATCAGAAGTAACTTGCAACAAACAAGCGAGAGCAGGCTTCCCAGAGGTGCTCTCTGTTGGGCTAATGTCCTCCCACTGCAGTCACCAAAAATCCTCCTAACTTCTAAAGGAGCAAAGTTTGGTCAAAGCCTAACAGCTTCTGAAAACCCTGTGGTCTTATTGTATGCTTCTGTGTTTCTGCAGTAAAGTTTGTACTAGTACAGAAATGAGACCATTATTAAAGCTACGTGAGGCAGAGGTACCTGTTTTACAGCCAGGAAAGCAGCAGTTACAAAGACACTGATGCTTTTTTTAGACTAGACTTCCAAGGGATTTGTTTTCTGTCCTCCAGGAAGAAGGTTTTGCAGCATCAGAAGAACAAAGACATAAAAGAGCAAGAAAGAAAACAGCGTCATATGATAAATGTAAAGCGACTTGCACAGGAGATGACAAACTTGACGATACAGACCATGTCAGAAGACGACAGGCAGAAAAAAACAGCAAAGAGCTCACTTGCAACAAAGCAGGGAAAGACATGATCAGGCTGAATTAAAAAAATGTACAGCTGATGAAGTTCAGGAGCTGAAATTTCAGGTAAACTGCTTATACTACAACACTGTTACATTATTAAGCACATCAAGTTCTGTTTTAGGTAGTCTCTCTGTAGAATATACTTATGGATAAACTGTAATTTTAATAACTGAGAAACTCCCATTTCCACCCATGTGGAATTTCAGCATCCTCATTCTTTACTCCAGGGTATTATATTAAATATCTAATTATTTGACTTGACTTTACAGTTCTGGAGAGATCAGGTAAAACAGTGTGAGCATTAAAAGCCTGAACAGCTGCACAGCCAGCATCTAATAAACCTTCAATTTGTCTACAGTTCTCTGGAGTCCACCAGAGGAATTCAGCATAGTGATTTCTTTTTGTAAAAAGCCAGAAGGAATGGAGAAACAATACAAACTGACAAACAAAAATAATTTTTTCAGGATTAAAGCAGAAGTAGCCAGAGAGTGAAGGACATGCTACTTAGATACAAACAACAACATGCTCAGAGATCCAGCATTCAAGCCACTGAATTTTACATTCCCATGAAAATTAACAGAAACCTTAATACCATCAGCTACAAAAAGATTACAGCTATATATAGGTCATCTCACTAATTCTAACTATGGAATCTGATCCTTTGGGAGAGATAAGCAGCCAGGGAGTCTCGTTAGTGGGACTGCTTATGTTTAAAGCATCTGAACTTGGCCATAAGCTGTAGCGTGCAGTTGCTCAGCAGTGCTTTTCCCCTGCAGGAAATAGGAGACAATTCAGGGTAGCTGCTCTGCCTTCTGTGGGCTGGCACTTATTTTAATGTACATACGTATTCGTGTCACATGGATCATGCTCTCTGTGGTCAACAATGCGACACGGATGTTCTGTCTGTGGAAAATATAAAAGAAGCTGTTGCCATAAAGACTAAATTATGTATTTTATTCCATTGATTGTATCTTTAATTATTTAAAGCATGAGAACCTGGAATTACAGTCACATAATTGGATTTAAGGCACACAATGTACAAATATTTATAAAATCAGTGTACAAAGTGGGCTGCATATAATTGCATTAAGTAGAAAACAAATATACAGGCCATAAAAATGGAGTCCCAAAGAGGAGGATACTATTAAAGTGCTAACAAGAAAAAGATATACATAGTTTATGACATGCATTAAAACAGCTTCATCTTTTATTCCCGTGATTGCCCAGAAACAGCAAACATCATAGAACAAAAGTTAAATCAACACTTTGTCCTGCGTCGACATCCACCACGTGGGTTTGTTGCACCATGTCCTCTGAGGTTGCTGTGACAGAATAGGTGCCAGGAGAAACTTCAATGTAGATGTCTTCAGAAGCCTGTCTGGTCTTTGGGGAGGTAGGAGGGGAAATAAGCTTCATTACTGTTTAGTCTTAGATTTCCCACAAAAATAAAACTTGAATTTGGGTAAAATTATATTTCAGTTCCTATATAAACATCCTAAGATTTTTTCAAAATACACAGGCAGCATGGACAAAACTGTAAAATGTTTCTGTCAATACAAAAATTAGCAAGTGCCATGTTTCTGTCAATACAAAAATTAGCAAGTGCCATACTCAAAGTATTTCATGTAATGTTTCAAGCAATGAAAATAATCAGCATGCTGTAATGTCTGCCTCACAAAAATGAAAGTTGCCAACCTAAATGGTTTTGAACATAAACCTGGAAAACATCCACACAACAAGGGTGCTCCCACTAATTTGTACTGTGGTGCAGATTCCATGTTTCTCATCTTTTGTGGCTTAGAAGTTCCTGAAATTGATTCGGTGAGGTGTTAGGCTTTGGAAGATAAAAAAAAAAGTTTTCTTCTCCTTGAGGAACAGGAGTCTTTAGAGAGAGTGCATGAGGGCCAAGCATAACTGGCTAAGCACTGCCACATCCTTTCCTCAGCACAGGGAATGTGGCAGGAGCACAAATGAGGTAAGACTGGAGAACTGCTGGATTATTGTTGCTGATGCAAATCACAAGAGCCTAAAGATTAACTACAGTGTTTGACGTTCTGTACCAGTCCAAAACATAAAGTAGACTCTTAACTGGTTCTGTGCCAAAATGCCACAATCTGGTTTATAATTAATTGTGCAAGTCTCTGTATGCCCATTCTACTGCCCACCTATACATATGTTAGGATTGTGAATGCACCACTGGTTAATCTTCTGTGCTATCACAGTCTCCACACCTGAGCACAAATTTTAAGCAGCTTGATGCAAAATGATAAATGCTATACCTCAATTTAAACCTTAAGTATTCTATAAACTTACACGTTGCTGGCAAGTTTGAGCTTGACTGGGTGCTACAGAAGTTTCAGTCCTCTGGAAAGAAGAAGACACTGTTTTGTAATGATACAACACAAAAGGCAAATTCAGCCCCTGAGAGAGGGGATGCTTTATGTCCATGAAATTTTCCCCTCCACAAAAGGACTGATATGACACTATTTGGTGCCACCAGAAGTTACTCTGCCTCCCCCCCACCCCACCAGAAGGCTCAGATCAGTCCAGGTGTTCATATGTCCATGATGTCAAACCACATACATTAGTGTAAGCAAGCATCACAGACACTAGATAGATAACAGTTCCTGTCCCATGGGAGGGAAGGAATAACCTTAAATCAAAACCAAAACCACCTACTCACCTCTTCCTCAGAGGATTCCAGCTCTGTTTCCCCAGCTTGCCTGCCATGGTATCTGCAGATGTGTTTGATTTCATGCTCTTTGCATTTACAGGCTGCCATGAAGCTATAGTACTTCTGGACAACAATAGAAACAGAGAATATTATGTGGAGAAGCATCAAAGCCACGCTCACAACTACTGCAATTAAAAGCAGAACTGCACAGCTACTGACCTTCTGTATTAATTGGCTGGTTTGTTCTTGTGTGAGGATGGTACAAGACTGTCAGCCCTGGTTTTATATGCCCGTGTCCCATACATAGGGACATACACAGGGCCTCTCTGACAGCTCAGAACTGAATTAATGAAAAAAATCAGAAGGAATGCTCTGGAAACATCTACCTGATCAGGCCCTTCAAGAAAAGCTTTGGTGGAAGAAGGCATAGTTTATGGGTCTTTAATAGGATGTATATGCAAGCTAGGTGCTTGGCAACCTAGCTAGTGAAGACTCTGTGCAGGAGCCATGCTCTAAAAGCAGAACATGTTAATACTGAAAAATGAGTTGGTGAAGAAGCTAAAGTTTCTTCAAGGCTGGTACCAGTAGCATAGTGGTTTTTGAGAATTGTAAGTCCACAGCAGCCCTTTTCTGGCTCCACAATAAAGGTATTTGAATCGTCCCCACGGCAAACAAAATATTTGAGTGCAGCTCTGCTGCCATCTGCTGTCACCACAGAACTCCTCCCAGGGTTACCTTTTTGATCACAGGGACCAAAAAGTTCCAAAATATCTATTTTATTTCACTTATGTTGTCCCTGTGTCTGATTGTCAAGACTAAACATAGCAAAAGCAAGGCCACTAGGAATTCTTATTTCCAAGTGTACTGCTGTGCTTTATTCCTTGAGGTTATGCACACATCAATAGATTTGGTTGTTTGTATTGTGGTTGACTGTGCAGCAACGTCCCAAAATACATCAGATACTCTGACCTATTGCATAACACTTCACAGAGCATCTCTGTATCACTGGAGGTGAGCTGGATTCTTTTACATGATGTCAAAGAGCAAAGAAATTAAATCAAACTTTTAGTAAGAAATGTGGGTAAACTTTGGTCTCTAAATAATTTTAAACAACAATTCTTAAATCATGTAATTTTAATCATTCGGACTCGGTGGCATCGAAGTGCCTAAATGGTTATGTTCAGCTGTAGATTTTTATTTACGCTTTGTAAACTTTATCTGTGAACTTGCGGGTGTGAGCATTCATTTCCCCTTCCCCCTTATGACTCTTCTCTACAGAAGATGACTTGCAGCAGCACTGTCCTGGCTGATGCACAAGTATGGAAGTCACCCACTGCTTGTTCCACTCTTTTACAGACTCCTAACAGGACACAGGATGAGTCTCTATACGTTGTTACATTTTTGTTTCATCTTGTGTAAAACTCTATTCTGCTGGAGTTGTTCTAAGATTAACCAGGTACTGTGCATTGTGGTGCTTTGAATGATAAAGGAGTGGCTTAAGAGCTAATGGTCTGGTGTGTGTTGAACTACTAATTTAATTAAAGACCTAGCCTTTGTTATTAACACTGCCGACAACAAGCTCCCCGCTGCCTGATGATAACTGACCCCAAAGGGCACAGATGATGTAAACTGTGATGGACTTTTCAGAGACTTTAATGTAGTAGTCGGGCTGCAGAGCTGTACTTGCAAGGACAGGCTGGCAGAGCTGGGCTCCCAGTCCGTCTGCCACCCAGCTGCCAGGGTGCAAGCACAGCTGTTACACCGCAGTTTCACAGTGCGTGCGTGCCAACGTGAAAGCAGTGGAGCTGCGCGTCTGTGTGCCGTACCTCAATTTCTACCTATCACAAATAAAGATACGGTGCTGCTCAGAAAACCTGAGCCTGTAATGCGGTAGGAACATCTCAAATCAAGTTTGCTTAAACAATATAAGACACGTGAGATTCAAGCATTACAGATGTAAAATGGGAAGGTTAACTCTTGAATTCAGAGTGAACACGTGGCAGAAAGCAATGTCTTTGCTTGAGATTCAAACTCTCCCTTACTTCTGCCACCCGCAATGCACTGACTCGATCAGCGAGCACAAGCAGTTCGTGGTTGCATGATCAAAACAAAGGGTTACTCTGTTGTAAAGCCATTCCGCAGCAGAGGTACCTCGCAGCGCTGGAAAAACCTCTGTACGTGTGACAGTGGCTGCCACAATAAAATTTGTCATGTCATCTGATGTTTCTGCCTCCTAACCCTATTGCCTTTCCACCAAGGAGTGGAGAAACCCTCTGCTGAACTCTGTACTGGTCTGCTGGTACTCTCTACAGAAAATGCTGATATTGCTGTTTATCAGCCAAGGTGGTACCTGTGGGTCAGTGTAACACTGGTGAAACCTACTGTCACCTACCACATGATGGCAAATGCCCCAAACTTCTTAATCTAGGCCAGCATCACAGGCTCACTGGCTAAGCTCTTGCCATGCAATGAGCAAAATGCAAGTCTAATTTTTTTCAGTTTTAGCAAAAGTAGTGCAAACAGGCCTCTGACAGGCACATCACAAACATTCTCCTTTGCACGGATCTGGGGGTTAAACCTCACCTCACATTCCTTTGTAGCTTGATTCATCAAGTTCACTATTGAGGCAAATGCTGCACTAAGACGTTCTGAATCTTCTTCCTGCAATTAAAGACATTTTTTGTAACTCATGATGTGCTGCTTGTTGCTTCAAGGTAGAAAGCATCAGGTGATTCAATAGCAAAGTACTCGCTAGTGCGAGGCTGTGTCCGGGGTGAAAGTCACGTGCGGCCCACCGCTGTGGTGCTTCGCTTTAATGCGGCGTGCACGCTGGCCTTCCAACACCCCCAACGTGCACCAGGCACCACGGAGGCACTTGCTACGCCCAAGACGGAGCAATTGCCTGGCTCCGCTGTCCTGCAAGGCACTGGCAAGTCATGTGTCAGTGCCCTCAAACCTTTCAGGCTGGCTTTGCCTAGATAAAACGCGGAGGCAAGTAACCAAGTGTGAAACTGTTCTACGTATTTGAACATACCTCTAGCTCATTAAAGCACATATACGGCTCGGTCCCACGCGTATACACGCACATATATATATATATATGCACACACACACTAGGCCTCTACAGGACACGAGCTATCCTGCCACCATTTAAGGACGCAGCCCCTCGGCGCTTATTTATTTTGCTGCTTTTGCCGGCACGGCCGCCCCCGCCCCGCCGCCGCCCGCAGCACTGACCGGGGCCGAGGCCAGGAGCCGTCCCGCCGGCCGCCGCCGCCGCCGCCGCGCCCGTTCCAGCACAGCGCGCGCCAGCGCCGCCGTCCGCCCCGCACGCGCCGCCTCCATCCCGCCGCCGCGCGCTGTCACAGTGCGCACGCGCCAGTGCCCCGGCCAGCCCATCCCCACCCAGTCCTCGTCCCCGCCCACGCCCACACCCCCGCCCCGCCCCCACCCAACCCACCCCCCCCCTCCGCTGCCGTTAGGGGGCGCCACCGCCCCGCCGGTTCTGCACCTCCCCGCCCCGCCCCGCTCGGTGGCCGCGGGGCAGATGCTGCCGGGCGCCCGGTCCCGCGGAAATGTTGCGGGTTTCTGTTTTCTCCTCACGCTACGACCCCCGGGCTGGGTCCGTGCCCTGCCCTGAGGTAAAGCTGCCGCCCCGGGAGGGGGAGGAGTGTCCGGACAGGCTTTCCGTGAGCTTCCCTCAGCGGCGCCGCTCCTGGTGGCGGCGGGTCTGTGGGTCGCTCGGGTGCTGCTCCGCGGCTGTCCCCGCCGGGCGACGACGGGGAAGAGGCGAGAGAAGTCGGAGGGCGCCGATCCGGCTCGGCTGGTGCCGGCGTGCCCGGAGAGTTTCTCCCCGTGGTCTCTGTACTGGAAAGCGGTACTCCCTAGGTTTTTTAAAAAACTTATGAGGTACAAAATAGCAATTACAGTATGTAGCAACGGTTGGCTGAGTGAAACAGGTATTGGTAAGAGGGTATTGGTACTCCCTAGGTTTTTCACAAAATTTATGAGGTACAAAATAATAATTACAGTATGTAGCAGCGGTTGGCTGAGTGAAACAGGTGTTAGTAAGAGAGCAGAGCACCAGGTGAGCAGCCAGGTCAGACCGCCTGCAAACTATCCCTGCATCTGCTCTCAACAAGAAAGCTCTTTTGCTTTGGTTAGTAGAAAGCAGAAAGCATTTTGGCCTACTGCAAGCAGGATTTGCCAAACAAGCAAATTTTCTCCCTGGAAGCTGCTTCTGGCCCAGGAGGGTTTTCCAGCAGGGCAGCGTGTGTGTGTGTGTGTGTGTGTGTGTGTGTGTGGCCTTCGTCAGCCCCGCAGTGTGCAAGGCTGTGCTTTCTGCTCAGAGCTACCAAACAGGCTTGGAAAGTGACTGTGGCTATGTCTAAATTAGAGCTGCTCTGTGCCTTTGCTAACCCCCCCTTGTGCTGAGGTGACAGGAGGAAGGGCAAAGTAAGAACAGAAACTTTTAAGTGCGGTATGGCCAAGGTTAACAAACAGACCTGATTTTTCAAGTCCTTCCTTCTTGTTTGTGGAACTTTGCTAGCTGTAATCTGTTTGGCAAGCAAGAAAAATAATCCTCTCCTAGTTTACATTTTATTATCATCTTCCAGTTGCTTAACCAGAGCAGCAGCCAGCTCCTGTAATAAACAAGCCCTTCACAGGCTGCTTGTTCATTAAAATATTGAAGGCCCCAATTCAGTGTTCAAATACAACTTAATTTTAGGTTGGGTCTCCTGTAGTCAAAGGAAAATCTAGGCAGTTGCCAAGTTGCTTGAGGTCTGGGGGACTGAATGCAACATAAATGGGGGAGAAAAATAATATTTGGTAAAAGCAATATTAGCATGTTTGAGATGTTTGTTTGATGTGCTGGAGAAGCAGCCAGAATAGATTGGTTCCTGCTTAATTGGAAGTTGAGCATCTTTCTTTGAGCATCATTCCTTGTTATCACTGGTCTCCTGGAGAGGTGGATGGGTTTGCTATCTTGCTGCACTTGTAAAATATACTTGAAAAGGCCCTCCTATGTCATTTTCATAACAAGGAAAGAAAATTGTATTAATTTTATGTTCCTGCCAGGTACTCGTAGCGGTAGCTTGTTGTTCAGGAGGTAAATTATTCCTTGTGTGTTGAAATTTAAAATCCTACCATTTTTTGATGTTCAGTGACACAGTACTCCTTTTGCAGCTGAGTAAATACATCTGTCTCAAGAAGGCTGACAGCTGAAATAGCTTTTGCTTTGAAATACACATTCACATCAGAATCCAGATGAGAGTTACCCTTACTTCCTGTGCATTCACTCTTTTGAAATATAATGGTGGTTTGTGAAATGCTGGACATTTACACCAGATTTCCCTTGTCGTGTGGGATGACAGATCAGAATATCTCAAGACAATATATCTTACTTTGTTGACGAGGTGCAGAAAGCCAAGAATAGTTTATCCTGAGTACTCTGCTCAGAGGTTCAGAGAAGTATCCTCGTGTAGGAAAGCTCATAAGCATTTGCCTAATGCTGAGCACCATTTTGGTTCCATTTCAGTCAATGGAAAGAAAGTAAGTACGTGCTTAAAGTTCAAGAAATGTGCAATGCTGCAATTTGTATTTCTAGTTGCAGATTACATGTCACTTTATTTTTCTTCAGTTCCTATTGTCATTTGGTTAATATATTGTGAAGTGACTTGTTCTATAAGTGCTAACCCAATACTTCAAGATTTAGGTGCATTTTGCAGTACTGATGATTCTGCTAACAGCTAGCATCCTGTCTCTTTTGTACGGTTTTAATATCAAATGTCTTGTGCGGGTTTCTCATCTGTTAAACCCACAGCAGACGGACAGGCGTGCCAGGGAGCTGGCCCCTATGATGCTGTTTGTGGCCCGAGTGGAATGTGTGCTTTATCGCTTGTGCCACAGAGAGACCTTCTGCGCTCTGGTACGCGCATTGCCTGGTGTCCTAGCATGTGAAGGCACCCCGGGTGGGGCACCTCAGGCTCCACTCCCCAGGGAGCAGAGCATTACAAAATCCCTGTCAGTAGCTGGTCCTAGTAGGCTGGATTTGAACCGTGGTACCCAGAATAAAATTCAGAGGCATGCCGCCGCCTCCCTCTCGCCCTTTTCTTTCTCCACAGGTACTGTTCCTCTGAAGCTACCCCGGGAGCTTGGAAAACGCGGCCGAGCGCCACGGGCGTCCCGCCGCCCCGGGGCTCGCCCATCCCCGGCGCCCTGATTGAAACCATCTGATCGGCGCCCGAGCGCAGGAAGCGGCCGCACGCTCTCCTCCTTCCTTCCTTTCTTCCCTGCAAGCGGCTCCGCGCGGAGAGGAGCCCAGCACTCATAGTTTTTTAAATAAAAAATAAGCCGTATCGCTTCCCGGGGTAGAGGGAGGAGGAGGATTGTCATTCGGGGGGCTCAGTTCTCCCCTCCTCCTTCTCTGCCCGTCGCATCTCCCCGCGGACCGGGTCGGTCCTGCTCGGCCCCGGCGGGCTGCTCCCCTCCCTCCCGCCTGGCGAGGACCCGGCTTTGGGGCCGTGGGGGGCGGGCGGCGCCCACCCCTCCGCGGGGCCGGGGCTGAGCGCTGCCGGCGGGAGCCGTGGCTCGGTCGCCCGGGGCTACCCGGCCGCGGCGGGGCTGCAGCCCGGGCCGGGCTGCGCTGGGGGAGCAGGTTTCTTTGTTGGCTGCCGGGTGACTGGTTCCCATTAATCTCCCGCACTGGCCGTGGCCGTCTCCACTTCCTGCCTTTGCATACTTCTCTCTCCCTCGATCTCAGTCCCTTCCCTCCCCTTTCCCTCCCCCCTTTCTTTCTTTCTTTCCCTCTTCCCAGCTTCTCCAAAAAAGCTACAACCGCCCGGGCTGCGGGACGGGGGCTGCAGGCGTCTGGCGGAGGGAGCGCATCCCTGCGCGCCTCGGTAAGGGCCGGGGAGCCGCGCTGCCGGGTCGGTGGTCGTCTCTGGGGACCTGGGCAGGGGAGCGGGGCTGGGGGGAGAAACGATTGATCGTGCTCCGGCTCGCCGTCCCTGCGCCCTGCGAGCCGCCCGCCTCCCGGGAGCAGGACGGGCCGGGGATGCGCGGCGGCGGGGGCTGCCCGGGCCCTGGGGCTCCCCGAACAGCGGAGCCCCTGCGGCAACGGAGCCTCCGGCGGCTGTGCCAGTGCAGGCCTGCCCCGCGACCCTGGCGGGGGTCCCTGCCCTGCCCGGGGGGAGCGCAGATGGGCGCGGGGTCTTTGCGCACGGGCGGAGCGGGGGTTCGGTGCTCCCGCGCCGGTGCGCCCCGTGCCGCCGGTGCGCCCCGTGCCACCGCCGTGCCTCGCGAGACGCTGCTTCTCGCGTGGGTGGCGAGGGCAGAGGCACCCCGGAGGGACAGAGCCCAGGTGACGGCCTCGGCGGGACCGGCTTAACTATAACCGGGCTGGGGAGCCAGCCTGCCAAGTGTGGGGCTCTGATCTGGAGAGAGACAGGGAGCTGTGGCACTTCTTTCCCTTTCTAGTGCCCACTGGCATCGTCTATCCAGCCGGCTGTAACGTGTGCATGCATGTTGAAAAGAGTAGAGGAGCCACCTGGACTCTGGCGGAAGACTTTAGGATCCCAAGACAGATTTAGCTGAAGAGCTAAGGGAGCTGCTTCAGCAGTTCACTTTGTGGGAAAATCAGATGTACTGCTCTTGGCTTGGTACCAAGCATTTGCTTTACTGAAGAGCAGCGGGTCACCGCAATCAAAGAGTAGCAGCTACATGAGAGAGCATCCTTATGTTTACTCCGGTTTTATCACTCAAATGCACTTTGTATTTTAGTAGTCAAGCTAAATGAAGCAGGATGCATACTATTATTGCATGGAGTATCTCAATAGCAGTGTTTGCTACACCCATGTTCTACTCTTGCACTGACTTTGAGGAATAGGTTTTCTTTCCTTTTTATTCTGAGTAGACAGTCTTTAACTTCAGCCAGATATTGAATAATCCAGTAAAACCTGCCTAAAATGATCAAAACTTGTGGAAGAGCAAGCATGAAACTCTTAGTCATTGTCTGATTTCTGATGATGTAGAGTAGGGTGAATTGAAGTGAGGTTGATTTGCCTTTGAGGCTTGATAATGTTTTGATTATTTGTGATTAATATATAGTCAGTAGATGAAAATATTCCATATAGTGGAAGGGTAAGTTAACAGAGCAAAAGTGGAAATATTTTATGTTTAAGGTGAAATTTGAGAAAATCATGTATATTTTAGGAAGGTCAAAATTTAACTTTCATTTTGATGATTGGGTTATGCAGGTGGAGTAGTGGAAATCTGTTACCAGGTTGAAGGGTGAGAATAAGATTTATGGCTTTGACTGTTCATTTTCCCCTTGCTTTAAGGATAGTTATTTAAAGGACAACTGCAACACATTTAAGCAGTTATGATTACTTTATCAAGTTACCTAAGAATATAGTCAAGCACCTTTTAAAGCTAGCTAGAGTCTATACACTGTTTAGAGTGACTAGACTGATTGGGAACTGCCATCTTTGTTTCTGAGGTGGAACCATTTACCTCTGAGAGTATGGAGGAGTGGGGAGCAGGGCTCCTTGGGAGCCAGTGATATGGTGGGTGGTGCAGGGCCTCACTGGGGCACAGAATCTGTCCTGCTCCTAAAAGCGTATAGCATATGTTCTCCTCTCATATGCAGAAATAAGAGTCCTGCCTGGCCTGGCTTTCTTCTGCTCCCTTCAGGGTGCTAAACTCCCCCAGCCAGCTTGCTCAGTGTAGTCACTGCCGTTCCTGGTGCTGGGAAGGAGAGGCGCCTTCTGTCCTCTCCTACCCTTACAGCACATTTGTGCTGTGGCTGCCAGAATTTGATCCAAGGAGCTCAGGACCAAGCATTGCTGTTTCCCTTTAAGCAAGTGACTTTTAACATATAGTGTAGCTCTTTAAAGAGCGTGTGACCCCTTATTATTGGTGACCCTGTAAACCATTGTGTAATCTGTTGACTGTAACGTACCATGCCAATTTATTCTTGGTTGGGAAGTCTTGCCAAAGACTTGATGGAATAGCATGACTTTATCCACTTTATTGTTTTCATTGTGTTTCATAAACATCTAAGACCCTCTGGGAAGAATCACTGGGGCGGCTGGGCCTCCTTTTTTTAATTGCTGGTTAAATAAATGTTGCCAGTTTAAAAAAAAAAAAAGTGGTATGCAGGATCTCAGAATGCCTGGAACTGCTAAGCATTCATGTTTAGGAAGCAGGACTATTTTTAGTGTAGGGGCATTTAAAGAAATGATATTAGCCCCTTGTGAAGAGGTCACTGTGAAGTGCGCTGAAGAGCCTGCTTTTAACTGGAGAGCAAAACCAAGTTTCCCACAGTTGAATAAAGCTAAAGAACCAGATTTGTACTTTTCCCACTTAACTGAAGAGGGAGAGGATGGACTTTTTGTTAGTTTACAGTAGTAGGAGTGAGGAGGCACAAATTCTTATCATACAAAAAAATATAAAATCCTGGTCTTGGTGAGACACTTGGCTTTCTGATTCCCTCCAGTGAGTGTCTGCAATGGAGACGTAGGACTGGAAGACATTTAACACTTTCTGAGAAGGGCTGGGAACTGGCAGCTGAGAATATGGCATATCCCTTAGGATCTGTTTTTGTGGGAGGTCAACTGGCTGCCAACTGTATCTATAGATAAAAGAACTGGGGTAAAACTTAAAAAAAAAAGCGCAAAAAGCATTGGTGTTGAGAAGTCAAGGTGATTTGGGATCCTAAATCAATTCTGAATATGGGACTGAGGTTGCTAAATAAATTACTTTGGATCTAGAGAAGACTTTCCTCAACTCATCTGCCCAGAAGATAGAAGTACTTGCTTTTGATGGCTTAAGAGAATGTGGTTTAAGTCAAAGTTACCACAGTGTGCTAGACCCATCATGTAGTCTATGGGGTCTTGAGTAATCTAGATACAGTTAATGTAACCCAGTCTCTTACAGGGCAGAGGACCAACATCTGGGCTGATCAGACTTTCAAAATGTATCAAATGATAGCTGAGTCAAGTCGAGTGTCGGTCCAAACCTCATTGATGTCTTGTTTAACATAAATTCAGTTTAGATTACGAATTACTTCCCCCCCCCCCCCCCCCCCAATGCTGAGTGCCACGTGTGTTAGTTTTGTTTCTATGCTGTAAAGTGTGTGCAACTGTTGCTTCTCAGATTTTTTTTTTAGTCTGCAGTTGGGATTTAGTTGGCAGTGCAGATAGAGGCAAGTTTGGGGAATTGAATCCAAATATTTACATTCTCAATTTGGCCTAGTCCTTGTGCTTGTAAACACTCATAGTCATACTGAACTTTGGTGAGGTTATAAGTGGCTTTGCCAAGCCTTGGAGTATCACACCCTACAAGACCTGAAGTTCCCCCTTTTGGAAAAAGTTTTGGATATGTTTTTCAGGTGTACATACATCAGCTGAGAGCTAGTACCTTTCACTCTTACCCCTAATCCAACTGCAAAATCTTTTCCTGTATCTTGCTTCTTTTTCATGTAGAAATGCGTTATGCTGCTGAGATGTGTCAAGTTAAATATCATGGAATAGAAGTCCTGCCCACCTACGAGGTGCTGCACAGACTCTGGAAATCTTGGTCTCCTGCTGCTCTAGAGCTCTGCCCTGGTAGAGGGGGGCTGTGGTGAAGATCCTCCTCCCTCCATAGCTACCATTTTCCTGGTCCTTGCTATTTGGGTGTGCAGCAATAAAGTTCAAGGACTGATTTGAACAATGGGGATGTTTCCTCATGGAGAATCAGATTTAAGTCTTCTTTTCATTCATATAGGCTTTGAACAGCAGTCAGATTTTGTTCGACAGGGACTGAGCTTGAAAGTTTTGTTCTGCATTAGCAATTGAACTTTCTGAAGTCCACGTGACCACAAACCGTAGCGACAGGGATCAGCTAGTACATTAACATTTCATGGCCAAAACACCCTCTTGTTTATCCAAACAACAATGCCTTTCTATTTGGGTCTGTTGCTGTTAACCAGAGTTTGAAATCAGATAGTTTAGTTGCAGGGAGCTGGAGACTATAGATAAAGGTGATTGAGTTGCAATGAGTTATAGTAAAAGTTCCTACTCATCAGTTGAGGTCTGTAACTTTGTATTCTTAGCTAACCTAGTTTGGAAGATGACTGCATTAGCTTAATCCACAGTGAACATGTTTAGAGTAACCTAACTTTGTTTTCTGTCTAGAGGATATACCCAGATGGTTAGAACTGTTCAGGTAAATGAATGGCATAATTCATACAGTCAGTGCTTTTGATACGTTCAGCTGTAAATTTCTGACCTTGCAGATGTGTTTGTTAGGTTGAGGAACATAGGAAAAGAGTAGGAGTTCATTTTTAATGCCACTTTTCACTATTCTTTGAAGATATGTTTGTCTGAGCTGCATCTATCTGCTGAAAACTGGTCAGCTGCTGCAGTGTAGCTAAGACTTCAGTGAATTTGTGCAAATGGGGAAGTCTGTAAGAACACACTGAAAGCACAGTGAGTTTTTGTCAGAAATACACCCTGTGTGTATTGCACACACAGGAACGGGATGTTATTTCAGTTTATCTATCTCCTAATTTCTCTTTAAAATGAAGACATAAAAATGCTTGATGTATGAACATTTAGTGTTAGCACCAGTGCCAACACAGGAAACCAGGTCTTTGAGTTGAAATGTTTAACTCCCACGTTATTAAAAACGGTCGTTGTGTGAAGTTTTAATACTATTATTCATTTCATCATTTTGATGAGGTTGTCACACTGAATTAATGGTTTGCATTTTTTCCCCTTAAAAAAAAGATTAGTTGTCTTCATGGGACATCCAGTCACAATCACAGGGGACAGACGCTAACCAGCTAGCATTGTGCAAAGCGCCCTGCTCGGCCTGCTGTTCCAAGTATTAGGGCAGAGACCAAAGCACTTTAGGAGAGCTGCCCCTGAAGATCTCGCAACCCCTCTTCAGAGAAGAGCAGATGTTCCAATCGTGGCCTCTGTTCATTGTTCTGAGAAGTCCTTCAAGTCAGGAGATGGATCTGTCTCTTGACATTTTTGCTTTCAACTTTGTTACTTCTTTGAGCTCTAATGATTTTGATCCTTTGTCCTGGTGGAAACTCTTATCACTCTAGGTCACTGGAAAGGGAAATATGTTTGACCTGAAGTCATGTTTCTTTCTGTGTGGGCACAGCGTGCTAAAGAAAAATGGGGCATATTGGCTGGCTGTGTGTGAAAGTGCTCTTCATTTGTGCTACAGGATTGTAACAATTGGAGTTTCCAGTTTGCCTTGTCTTTTAATCCTGGCTCTAGGCTCACAAGATCCTGTTAGCCAGTGTTGTTCAAATGAGCGTCATTAACCAGGAATATTGTTTTGAAGATATGGCAGGTCAGCAAAGTGCAAAAGCTTATGAAATCTCCTGTGTGATGGCAGGTGCTGATTATTTCCACTGTTAAGTTGCAAATCGGGCAGCAGTTCCACACCACAGCTTGCCTTTTACTGCCTGCTATATGTTAACTTTAGTCTTTGAGCAGAACATTGCCCGTGCCACTGAAACTGTGTAAGAAATGGCTGACTTGAGAGGTGAGATCAGAGTAGGAAAGGACAGAAAGGAATCAAAAAGAGGAGGCCTAAAATAATCTGAACCTCCCTCTAGGCCTTTTGTAAATATTACTTAACAATCTCTAAAATTGTTAAAACAGCAGCCAGTACTCATCAATACAATTCACGCATCTTTAGGTTTGTATGCATATTCTCTGTTAGTGTCTTATTGATGTATCCATCACCATTTCTCCTCTGGAAATGAGTAAATGTCCTGAATCATTTAATTGTAATGTTTAAAAATATTTTCCATGCAAGGAAAGCCAAGGACAAGCACTAGGAGCTCATGTGTCTCCTAGTCAGCACCTGTCTTGTCTGAAAGCCCATGTGACTTTCGGAAGTACGCATGGGTGCTCCTGAGCTTTAATGGCCCAACCTTGATTGTCTGTTTTTGCTGTTAACAGACCTCTGGATATCTCCTAAGCCTCCCTCCCCGCTTTCACAGGTGTTGTGCTTAAGCTCTGTCCTCCCCAGTGCCAGGGATTGGTGCTGAGGGGTTTCCCGCTGATTGGCTCAGTGCTTTATTACCCTCTGAACCGACACCTTGAGCAAGACTTGCTGAGGCTTTTGCTGTCATAGTTGCAGAGCAGCTAGCAGAGGAACTGGTCTTTGTCTCCAGAGATGCCTTCAGGCCTGGGGAGCGAAGGGGGACATTGCTGGGTGGCACAGCTGCCTTCTCATGCAGTGCCAAGGTGAGTTGAGGATAATCTTCATTAGCCTGCCCTGCTTTTCCTGTGGCTATGTAACTTGGGCAACACAGGTAACTCCCTAGAAAAAATAAATTCAAGAGAGGCAATGGTCCTCAGACTCCTGCTGTTTTACATGTAAGTAAAGCTTCATCTAAACCCCTGTCCTTTGGGGAAACTTGCCTGTTAGCTCCCAGGAAAACATTTGTAACTTTTTTCTCTCTGGCTTTTGTTAGTGTGTTTATTTTCTTCTTTCTCCTTTTAGGCCTTGAGCCTCCCTCTCGAAGCACTCCAAACCCAACAGCTGGGCTTTAATGAACTGTATGTGTCATACCCTCTAGTTGTGCTGCTGCTACTGCATCCAGGCTGTATATGGATGTGAGATCGAGATTTTGTGGGTACCACTTTAACTGTGGCTTGGTGTTCATTAGGTCCTACAAAGAGGATAAATCGTGACATAGAAATTCTTTGTTTTCCTGTGAGCATTGGGGCTTCTTGTCTGGCATAGACATTCCCTAATAGCAGCTATTTGAGCTGCAAGAAGTCAGCTGGTGACATATTCCTCTGCTTGGCCGTTTTTTCTGATGTTCAGATTTGTATTTAGTGGAGCACCAAGAGAGATGTCAGATTGTGCTTTGCACCCTAAAGTCAGTATCATGTAAGATTTGACTGGTATTCAGCTTTAATTCTGGCTTTGTTTGCCATTGAGTTGTCTCCTTGCAAGACAGTTATCTCTGAGTTGGAGAAACTAGCAGAGAAGCTGATGAATGTGCAGCTAAGATGATATCTCCCAAATGAAACAGTAAGAGCGCCATGAGGTTTTTAGTGGCAAGCACGTGCTTCAGAGAGAGAATAACAGTGGAGGGTAAAAAGTTATGAGAAAAATATGTTGTTTGTTTATCCATCCGCCTCCAGGAGATTGTGCCTGGTGGGGGGACACTCCAGCATATATGGCTGAAGGGAAATGATTGTCTTATCTTTTCAGTTGGGTGGATCATTGTATACGGTGATGTTTCTGGCAACAGAAAAGATGAAGAGGTTATGCGAAAGGTGAGAGAATTTACTTTCTGCCCTGGGTGAAACTAACTTCTCTTTTGAAGATTAATGGTTCAAGCCATTATCATTATTTTTAGTGGAGAGCATAATTATGCATGGAGAGTATGAGATGAACCAGACTGTAGTTTTTGGCATACTAGTGTCGACCCAGAACTACTGTGGATAGACTGATGTGATAGGGGAAAAGAATCTGACTTATTCTTAAGTTTGGAGAGATAGTAGAGCTTTTTGCCCTGAATAAGTGTATCTGAGCTACTGGGCTGGAGTTATGCTCTGGAAGCAGAATAATTAAGTTCAGTGGCATATTCATGTGTGACATTAAAATATGTAATGAATTTTGAGGGAGATACATATTCATGAGCCTATGGATAATGGATAAAACAGCAGGAATCCAGCCCTGGATAGCTTAGTGCTTTGTCTTGGACCAAAACGTCCTTTTCCCTTTCCCATATGCTTTGCAGCAGTACAGGCTGGCAACCACATCTGCTTGTCCAGCCCAGACAAACATGTAGTCAGAAGGTTAGCTGGGGTGGAGACCACACAAAGCAGTGTGATTTGGACCAGGTGACTTATCCCAGTATATAGGCAGTGTCTATTCAACTCTTCCTCACCTGGCACTTTATTTCTGGCTATGACTTTTCAAATTGTTTCTGAATCCAGCTTTTTTTTTTTTTTCCTCCTTTTTTTTTTTCCTCTCCCCTCCTAGTTAAGCAAATGGTAAAAGGCAAGTACATGTCAGCTGTTCTGTAAGAAAGTTTTGGTTTTTTTATGGAAGCTTAGCATGACCCTAAGTGTTGGATAGTCAGTGAGAGACTTTTTGATCTAAGACTCATTGATGTTAATTTTATATATATATATATATATATATATATATTCAATACACAGCAAAGGGACTTACCTCCATAACTTCTAAACACTGGATGCAGGAATCTTACACCTGGGGCTAATGGAGTTATGTTATTTCATCTTTAGGCTTTATCATGTGGATTTAAAAAAATCTGAATGATGAGGGCTTCTGAAGCAAATTAGGATTAGTGGTTTCTGGAGTAGGTCAAATGACAATAAAATCCAGGAACTGAATTCAGCTGATGGCAGAAAGATGATGAAATATTGTGGTAGTGTAGCATCTTTCATTTGTTGATCTAAAAATGCTTAACAAAATGTGAATGAATGAATCAAAGGCTGCATATAACTTTGATAGATGAGGGAAGCATCAATACAGATGAGAAGGTTCAGGAAGGTAATTCTAGGAACAGATAAAACCTTTCTTCATTTTCAGTTTAAGTCTTAAGAAAATCAGAAATACATTGAGGCAAAATATTTTCTTTTATCTCAAACTGTAGAGTAAATACCCAGAGTAGTGTTTTTGAGATGACAATACTGCTACTGCTGCCCTTCAGTGCTTCAAAAAGTTTTGTTTTTTTTTTTTTTTTAAAAACTAGAACGTGATTTCAAGTGAAGTTATTTAATTTCAAAATTAGTATGATTAGGTGGTGAGAGTAGCAGGATAGTTTTGGCTTTTAATACCATGTTTCCTATCTATATAATCTCAAATATTTATTAATGGACTACTGTATATGGAGATATATGATGTTAATCCATTTATCTTTTTTTTTTTCTTGAAAAGCATGAGTTGTTCTGTATCTACTTATGTTTGATTTTTGAGACTTAGTCCTAACCATACTTCTGGTTACAAGGTGGAAGTTATTGTGTATCTACTATTCTCCCCTCCTTCTTTCCCTTGCAAGTCTATGCCAAGAGGCAAAGGGATGCTCTTGTACATCAATGTGCAACCCAGGTTTACATCTTATGTAGAGTATATTTATCATAACTATTCAAAAGAGAGTAACTTATCCATATCACTTCACAAATATTCCAAGCAGCATTTTCCATATGGTGATTAAATGATCTGTAAACCCCTTTTTATTGATGTAAACAGAGGTTAGCTTTGATACACAAGTTAGCACAGCAGATGTTTCAGTTATCCCTAAACTTCATTTTGACCAGGGGGTGGAGGAGACAGACCCTTTCTGCCTTCACAATTTCCTATCTTTATTTATGAGTTCTCAGCTCTCTATAAAGCCTTAACCAGGCTAGATTCAAATAGAATAAAAAATGCTCTGGCTTTTTCTACAACCCTCCTGAGATTTTTCTAAGTCACTTATGAGAGTTAGATGCTCATTTTCCATTAAAGTCAGTTTGAACCAGATACAAAAATCCTCAGTGTGGCTTTGGCCTAATTGTTTAACAATAAAACATCCACATGCTCTTATTAGAGGGAACTCAGGATCTTCACATTAGGAATGTGATTAAGCATTGCAAGCAAAAGTCAGCATCTTATTGTTTCAATGTCTTCCTTGTATTAAAGATACTTAAACATTTCTGTGTATATCTCTGCTGAATCAGAGAAGTACCTCTTTCTTAAAACAATTTTACCTCATCTGTTTTACTTTTCTCAAACTTAGAAGAAAACAGCTTTGCTCTGTAATGTCAGGTTTTTTTGTACTCTTATCCCTTTGATTTTTATCTACTCTGGGAATAACCCCCCCATAGAAGAGCCTGCTCATCTTTCTCCAAGAGAGAATAATTTTTTTTTCAGAAGCAACTACTATTAAGTATAATGTCTACAGAAAGATGTAAATCCAGGTAGAGATACTTGCAAAACTCGTGTCCTGTTCCTTGCTTTGTTGCTCAGTCACTTGGAGATCTTGTAAGTCATTCCATTGCCTGAAACCTCAGTTTCTCTGTAAAGGGATAACTGATATCTCTCCACGTATTCCTGACATCATTAAAGAAGCAAAAGTTACTAGATGTTTGTATTAAGCTATTTGTTATGATATGTACCTTTGCCATTTGTTGCATTTCTTTCCTAACCTGGAAAAGATGTGATGGGCTGAAATTGCACTCCGAAGGCTGATGGCAGTTTTACTGTAAAGTTTCAGTGAGCAGAAGATTGAGCCTGAAAAGTGCACATGACTCGGGGAGCTCTGAACTTAGGAAGGCAGTACCTCATGTTTGTTCTGCACTGACACCTCTAGCCAAGCAAAGAAAAAGGTGTTGACATTGGAAGGAGCTGCAGCTATTGCTCCTTCGCCAAATGGGAGGTGAAGCCCTGAAGGGAAGGAATAGCAATGATGTATGACCCAGCAAAGTGTATTCAAGACTATTCCCTCAAAGTAGCTGGACCCTCCAAGGCACCTGCAAATTCACCAGCCGCTAGCTGGGTACTCTTGTTAGAGGCTCAAAGCACATAGGTTTTACAGGCCTATTAAAGCAGGACCATGCAAGGGCACTGTTATGTTATTTTTTGTGATGCAGCAGAAGTCCTGACTTTCCTTTTTCTCATTGCATTTCCCATTGTCCAGTAACTGCAGCGCCTATCAGTTATACTTTCATTTAAACAAAATAGGACAAATATGTTTACAGTTAAACATGCTACATAAATACCTTATTTTACTGCTTTATTAAATGCGTAACAAATCTGTTTGGCAGGCACCTAATAGGAAATGGTGTATAGGTCTCTTTTGTACATTTACTGGGCTCTAAAGTTTTCAGGTTAAATTGGGTTTTAGATAACACTTTCTCTGAAAAAATGTTCAGATAACCTTATTTCTTTCTCAGTTCCTTGGATTCTGTAGGAACTCTGTTAGCTTTTTATATACCCTGCCTGTTTGAATTGCTAGAGTGACTTCAGTCCCCTGAAGCAAACTTCGCTACAGCTCTTCCAAAATACTTTTTTGTACAGTGTAAATGGATTGCACTCGGGTCAATTTTATTTTCTTTTTAGCTATGTAGATAAAATACAGCTGTGGTACCGAGCATAACTAAAAAGACACTGAGGAAACCAAAGCACAGTTGAGGATGTAAGGGCTCTTGTTACCTGCTTATTTTCCTCCTTCTGTAAGTTTTTCTTCCATCCCTATGTGGTGGAAGGGCTGGCTAAGTGAGCTGCTCTCTTTTCTTCCCCCAGTAACTTTTCTGGTCCTTTTCTGCATTAATGTAGACATTTCCACAAAGCTCGGATCATGAGCCGAGTTGGCTGATCTTTCATGACAGCACTTTATTGTATTTACCAAAAGTTTCTTTCAGTACCATGCTAGATTTGTTTCTACTCTGCAAACTCTCTCCTTTCCTTGTAAGCTGAGGTGGGAGATGGTTTAAATAAGAGGCCAGGCTGGGTGGCAATTTCTGACTCGGATGGAGGAAAGAAGGAACTCTAAAGGGACAAAAAGTGGTTTCCACTTGTGTATTGTGAGACCAAATGGAGGTGATTTTTTTTTAGTATACTTGCTGCTTGTTTTCTTCAGAGCTGTTCTCTGGCCTGAGGGAAATCACTTCTGCAAAGCCTCCTTGGTTTAGGCAGTTTGTGACCTGCCCCCTGGCCCCACAGCTGCTCCATCCTCAGGCGTTTTGGGCATGTCTTTACACTGGGCCAAATGCCAATTGCATATTTGGGACTGAAACCCCATCTGGGTTTTTTGAGCCAGAAAAAAAATCCTGAAAATGTGCCTTTTTTATATTTTGTAAAGGATGTTGTTCAAAATAGGAGAAACAGAAGTTTAAACCTTGAACTATATAAATACTTGAGTTATCTCAGCAAAGTGCAAGTGCATTGAAGTGCATGCAAACAGCATGATACTGTGTTTCTTAGAAAAGGACTGTGAAGTAATGGAAAAATCTCCTAACGAGGTGAAAATGAAGTTAGATCTTCCTGGGTTTTTTTTTTTTTACCCATTTGGAAACCTGATCAATTGATTGTTTTCTGTACTATGCTTAGTAGCAACAGCAAGTGAATTGCAAAGCAGGGACAAACATACATTTTTCCACGGCTGATAAGTAACAAGGTCAGGGTTACATATCTGTCTCTGAGGCTGAGTGATGCCCAGTTGTTGTCCACCTGGGAGCACAGTTGTAAGAAAACCAGCACCCCTAATACATTGGTTTTCTGCTCCATTTGTCTAGAGAGCAGCTCCTGGGGGTTCGCTGCATTGTGAGGAGCATGCTCCTGGTTGAAATTTGTGATGACCACATACAGTGTTCTTTCTTACTGTCAGGCTGAATCTCAGTCTTTTCTGCAATGATGTTTGAAAGACTGATTAAGAAAAGTAGCCTGCATCCCACTCCCCTGCTTCTCAGAGTATTTCTTACTCCACTGAATGTAAAAGAGTGGGGGGGGGGAAAAAAAATCCCAGGATGATAGTGTTTTACCCTTGCTTAAAGAAGAATGTAAATTTTTCAGCAGGATTGGAAGCAGTGTGGAATCTGCCTTTGAATTGGGACTAGTGGGTTTGGCAAAGCAAGATGTGTGATGCGAAACTAGTTTTTGCAAGGTCCTCTAAGACTTTCTGACTAAACAGTTTCTCATGAGCTAAACAGTACTGGGAAAGGCTTGCTATGTGGGTAGGAGACCTCCCAAGAGCATGTTTGGTTCTGTGATTCAGCATGTGGCATTTGTCCCCTGAACAGAGAAGACACGTATCAATGGTCCAGCAAAGAGCTGAGGGCATAGTCCTGTAGGAGACCGTGGTTTTCCAGTGAGATGTGGATCAGGTGCTGGACTTAAAGTGACTTAACACTTGTGCCTCACTGCCTGAGGAATTATTACATCTCTTAGATTTAAACAATCGTTCTAGGCACTCTGAGCTCACAAGAATGTAATAATGATTGCCCTGCAACATTAAAGTGTCATCTAAAGATAACACAAGCTCAGCCCACCAACACTATTAAACAATCATAAACAGTACAGATTAAGTTAGCCAGTAAATCAAACCAGGAAAAAAATACCCTACGGAGACTTGATGCTTTTGTCTCTTCCTTGGAAGATTACCAAATTTGGAAACATGGGATATTTCTGACCAATTTGGCATCAAGCACAGGGTGCTATTTAAATTCTGGTTTGGTAAACTGCACTTTTGCCTCCGCAAACTTCCCCTCTTGCTCTAAAAGGATACAACAATATTTTTTTCCTCATGCCCTCTATAGTTCTATGGCTTTGTACTGTTAAATGAGTATTATGCTTTGCTCCAGAGACAGCTGTATTTCAACAGTAGATGAAACAATTTGTGTGGGTGCCTGCTTTTCACTATTTGTTTTTCAAAGGTGTTGCAAGGTTATTAATTGTTAAACGCTTTGAAACTCTTCCTTCAGGAATATCATATGACTTGGAGCAGTGTTTGAGTCAATGAAGGCATAAAGATGTTTCCTGTATGTGTTTTGAAGTCTTCAGGTCACATTTGTGCAAGTGATAATACCCATCTCCAGTACAGTGCTTTTTGTTGCAATGCTCCAAAGTGCTTTGCAAAACTCATTGGAGCCATCAATAGAGCTAATTGAAAGGATTTGATTAAATGAAGCATAATTAAAACATGCGATTTTGATGGTGCTGAACACTTTGTGGAATTAAGTTGATGGTAGAAGAGCTTCCTAAGGAGCCAGAGTGGGCTAGAGGCCTAACTGAAACAGAAACAAACCCAGCAACTGCTTTTCCTGGGAAAATGGACACAACAGCACAACTGTCTTATTGTGCAATACAAGGTTTTTTGTTTCATTCAAACATTAAATAAAAGCAAAGAATGAAACTGTGAATATTGTAATGTCCTTAAATGACTTTAGCCAGTATCTCCATTTTGTAGATTAAGAAAACAAAGTGGAGGGAAATAAAATTACTTGCATGACTGGAGTTGCCTAATATGCCAAAGATGGAGCTGGGGTTTTGAGTCCTCCAGCCACAGAGCTACCTCTCTGATACTTCACCGTAGTTTAACAAGATACTTGCTTTACCACTTTTGCATAAGCACTATTATTTTCTTTCAGAAATTAAAGTTATAGTTCCAAGCAAAGTGAAGTGTGTAGATAAATAGTGACAGTGAATTTCTCCTGTTCAAAGAAAAGGGAAGCTAGGTCTACCTTTAGCTTTAAATGCTTACAAAACATTAACTGTTTGGCTGCTGATATATTGTAACAGTTCCGACTTTCTCAGATCATAATAGGAGTTTGGGAACAGAGGTGGAACTGGAATGACTTTCCTCAGATTATAAAAAATAAAATGGATTCTTGCTATTTCTCAGTATCTCTAACAATGTACCTGCTATGACACTACAGAATAGATGGCAGGAAAATACTAAGATATACCTGTGGCAGGACAGATTTCATATTGAAATTTTTGAAAGCAACTGATCCAGCCAAGTAATGCTGTGCTGTCCCACTCTGTCTTCTTTTAGGTCATTCTAAAAGACAATGCTTACTCTGTATTACTTTGCTGTTTATGAAGTGAAAACAAGGTACTACCTTCAAGTTAGAAAAGGCCTTCCTTTAACAAATGGCAGAGATTCAATGCCCCATTTATTGTCTTGACGTTTTGTTTTAGTGTTCCAGTTTGCACAGTGGTCTCCGGAGGTTTCTAAAGTATGCGTGAATAATAGAGAGAAACGCACTCCTATTTTCTTTTGGGAACATTGGGGATTTTAGCTTGCAGACAGGCCTGGCTGTTGCTCTAAATGCATCTCTCATTCCTATTGGCATAGGCAGGAATCCAGGTGGCATAGCATCCTCCTACCTCATCTTCTACTTTTCCTTGCATTTTGTCTCTATACCTTACTTCATCATCTGCGCTGTGCTGTTCACTAACAAGTCCATGGTCTCCTCAGATGTCTCTTCTATTGGCTGACTTTTATTACCTTTATTCATATTCCAGTGTTGTCTACAAGCAACAGTGACTGAAGCCGGATTTCTTGGTCTTTCTACATGCGTTCACTGTGTGTGTATAAGCAATAACAAAGGTCCCCTTTTGATTGGAAAAAGGCAGATATAAGTGGACAGGAGGAGGAGACGTCCGTGTTAACCTTCATCCATTTATCGGTAGCATACTAAAATGTGGTCAAATATGTCACCCTCTAACAGTTCTCAAAGGTTATGAGGTTACTGGGCTCTAAGCAGATTTATGCAGCGTTGGTCTTGAAAAATTATGTATAGGAAGCCTCATAGCATATGGGAGAGAAGTTATGTTTATATCCCAGAATATAAATGAGATGCTAACTCAAATAGTTTTATAGCGTGGAATGTCTCTTTCCTTCATAGCTTTACATAGTTCAGTGCTTCCCCTTCTTCATGTCCTCATGCCTGAAGAATGCAGACGAATAGCTGAAAAAGGTTTGTGTCTAGTGCCGTTAGGTCATTAAGGTTCTTGGCCAAAAAATATCCCTGACCTCCCTGGTCAGAGGAAACCGCATCAACGGCAATGGTTTTAAGGAGATTATAGTTAGTGTGTCTCAGCTGTTGTGTATGAGGCCTAAGGGGATAGAGCAAAACCTGCTGTAACTCTTACTCTCATCCTTAAGCATGTGTCCAGTGAAAACCTTTATGCTTCATTTCATGCAAGGATAATGCCTGCAGAAGATACAGAGAGGCATTCTTCCTATGTCTGTGTTTTTGTAAAACTTCTGGACACTGCTCATCAAAATTCTGAGAGCAGAGGGTCTGTTGGCCTCTCCAGCTGAAGAAATTCAGCTCTTTGAAGGAGCTGGGCATCAGTTATGAAAGTGTGTAGTTGACACTGAACTGATTGTGCCACAGGTTTTTGCCTTTCAAATTTTAGGGCAAACTACTTCCAACAAATCTGTGCATGTGGACATGAAGTATCTTTATTTTTCTATCGAGGAGCAATCAGCACAGCTTTCTGCTCTGTGCCTAACACTTCCAGCAAATTTTCTCTGAACTGGAGCTGCTTTGTGCAGCACAAATGAACCTTTGACAGGTGTGATCTGAGACTGACTGTTTATGACAGACACTGGAAAAGTTGTCAGGCTGGCATCAGGGGAGCACCTGAAAAGCTAATACTTGATCAAGGAGAAGCATCAAGAGCTAAATCCCAGGATCTTGAGTTCCAGCCAGCAAATTGGAATTCTGCAGGAAGCAATAGAAAAATCTTGTGGAATATTCTGTGTTCTGCCTGTATTACAGCAGGCTGTTTCTATACGTCTGAATATAATCAAATACCCCAAATCGTGCAAGTTGTTTGCAAAGAGGTTGATAAGAAAACAGTGGTGGTGTATGCCTTATCTCTCAGTCTTCCATGTTGTAGAGATTCCTCTGATACTGGGAATCCTTTTCCATTGTCTGTCTGAGGAACCTGAGAAGAGTAATCAAAGAACGCGTGTCTTAAATACAAATCAATGTGCAACTCATCTGTTATTTGAGAGTGTAGGCTTCATCCTTCTTGATTAAAGAACCCATACATGTGGAGTTGACATAATCTTCCTCAAATGGTTAATATCTGATTAGTTTCAGGTAAAGTTTATTTTCTTGCTGCTGTTGTTGTTGTTTTTCCTAGTCCCAGCCTTTCCTGTGTTGTGAACCTTGTGGGAAGGTTTGCTCATGTGCTAGGGCCAGGCTAATTTCACCTCATCCAGAAACCTAATGATTTAAACTTCTGGATTCAGTTCCAAATGGCCTATGTTTCCATAAGACTTGTCTTCATTGCTGAGCATTGTTTTATGTATTTTATTATGTTAAAGACCACCTGAATGTGGTCAGCATTATGTACAAGTATCTGCAGAGCTGAGTACCCTTTGGGAAACTGAGTTTTGGCTCTTTGAGCAAGCATGTAGTATTGAAACAGAGCGATACAGACAGATGTTAGAGCCCCAAAGGTGTCCTCATGGAGAGAACATACAAGATTTTTCTTCTTCCTTCAGGTTTCCAGGAGGACTACCTGCAGGACTCCCAGGGCACCCATACCAGTCCATTTTTGCTCTTTATTATCTGTCACATCATCCTCGCACAGAATATGAGTGTGTCTTTTGTAGGCGCGTGGACCAGAATGGCCACCAAAGGCTCAGGAAGCCAATGTTGGTGAGCAAAGCCCCCTCTTTATCTTCTAGGGGGGAACCTACCCTCCAAAAAAACCAAAAACCAGTCGCCCTAAAACCAGAATGTGTAGGCAGTGACGCTACAAGAGATTTTGAATGGCTATTTACAGAGACAATACTTTTCTGGGGGGAAAAAATAAGTATCAATGGTATACTTTACTGTATATGCTTTAGCAAGAAAATATAAATTGACCAGATTTACCAAGGAACAGTAAAACTCCCTGGTGTCTCATGAAACTGTTGTGTGTAATGATGCGCAATACCTGAACGCAGTGTTTGAGCTGAGGTCTGTTGAAATAAAGGACTGTCATTCTAATGGCTTGACTAAGTAGACTTTAGGTAAAGCTCTTGGGGAAACAGCAGTGTTGCCTGAGACTTGGAGTTTAGTTTGTTTTCTTTTAATGAACAAGGCTTTCTTCATGGCTTTTCTTTTTGAAAAGCGGTGTTTGCTATGCAGCGTATGAATCACTGCAGATGGACCGGTTCATTGATTTTTAAAGGTGTTGTCTCTTTCCTTGACTAAGCAAGTAAAACTTTGCTACTAGCAAGGTGGTGGCTGAGATTGTTACAGGCCTAACATATTTAATGAGACAAATCAATTTTTTTTTTTTTTAAGCAGAAGGATATTCTAATCAAAAGGTAGAGTCTGGATTCTGTGTGTGCACACTACTGCCAAGCACAGGAGAAGTAGTGAGGTTAGCACTCATGTGCTTTCCTAAGAGGCACGGACTTCACTGACTTTTGGGGATATCCTTATCTGAATTGGAAAAGAGGAAGGAAGATTTAATTGGGGATAACTTTTTTTCTCCTTGAAATATAACCTGAATCATTGTGTCAAATGAAATTTTTTTTTATTTTGAAATTAAACTAAACTTCAAAGTACAATTTTTGTTTTGAAATGAAATGTCAATACACTTAATTTTAGAAAATGTTGCAGAAAAACATGTCCTTAATTATTTACAGGCAAAATATTTCAATGTGAATTTTATACCACCAAATCTTACTTTTTGATGAACAAAACATTTAAAGCAATTCAACTAGCTTGAATGTTCTTGTCCGCTTTAACAGTCATGGAAACATCCAGATCATTTAGTCCCAATCTCCTCTAGATCCTTGTTGCACAGTGATTTTTTTTTTATGGCAATCTGTGCTTTCTGAAAATTGAAACAAACAAACAATGCAGGTAGGTTATTTATGAAGTAGAGACCTGTATGTAAAATGGTACCTCTCCCAAAACAAAATCATCTATATGCAGAAACAATACCTTGGTTTTCTGGTGACACATAGTATAGGAAACCACTATGAAGGTGCATATGCAGTTTATACCATTTTGAAAAAAAAATCCCAGATTTGAAACTCACATGTGTAACTTCTCTGTTGACAATATACCTCATTTCTGGCTTGTGTTAGTTTTGCACATCACTCTGCAGAACCTGCAATAACTTCTGAAAGTTCATACGGTGCACCTGATTATTGGTGTCTCCTTTAGCAGAAATCAGCTCTCTGGATTTCTTTGTCTTTACCTATGAACAGAAAAGGAAAAAAAAAGATTTATTTTTCCTTTATTTGAAAGGATGATGTGTAAAGAAGAGGAGTGAATCTTCAAAACCAAAAATAAAACAGCTCCAAAACCGGAGTCCAGTTTTCTGCCAGTGCCTCCAGCCTGTGCTCCCAACAGGCAGAGTAACACAAGGCCAGAGCGCTCACAAGGATTGCTGTGTATCCTGAGGAAAGCTCTCTGTTGTAGTTCTAGTTTTACTGTGAGGCTGCAAAGAAGCTCCTTGCCACGTCACATCTAGTGAAAATGGCAGAAGCTTTTGGTAATTTGTTTCCCCAGGCATAGCAAACTTACTTTAAGTTTGTGTTTTTACCCTCAGGTTAGCTAGGAAAATCTCCATAGCTGAGAATCTTGCTAAGTGTGAATAATTAAATTTACCTGTCAGCCTTTTCTGTGAGCAGGAAATTGTATGTTTCTGTGATGCAGTATTTCTGTTCAAAGGAAAGATGCTAGCTTGCAAAAGCACCTTTCCTGTTAACTACATCTGATTGTGTTAGCAGGGATATTTTGAACTCTGCCTGAACCAGATTGCTATCTTATCCTGGAATTAATCACTAGGAAAATCAGTGACCCTGTTCCCTAAAGCTGCTCTGATACCAGCATAGCTGCTGCTTCTTAAGCTGCTCCATGGGTCACAAGCAAGGTGCTGAATGCCTCTGGAAAAGATGTTCTAGTACTTCTTCCTCCAAAATTCACCTTTAATGCAAGCCCCCCTGGCTATCCTGTGATACATGTCCTAATCATGCTTTAGGGTCTATCAAGCCAGGATGACCAGCAAATGGAAACAATGTGGTGCGTACCGTACTGGCCAGGAGCAGAGCACAAGGGCTGTCCTGGGAGGGAGGATGAGCCAGGAGCCAAGGATGACCGCAGCACAGATAGGACAGTGCCCTTGCTGACCATGGCACGGTCTCACAGCACCCAAGTGGGGTCAAGTTGGTGACAGTGACAGGTTTCACCTGCAGCCCAGTGATGGCTGGGCAGATGCCAAGGGAAAGTAGCTGGGTCCAAGTGTAATCCAGACAGCAAGTTGAGTCCAACAAGGACACAGCTGGGGGCAGGTGAACCTGCAGCATGGCTCAGCCTGAGCTGAATCTGGGCTTTTAGGCCCTTGGGCAGCAGCTGTGTGAGTGCAGGTCCCAGGTCAGGCTGGTCAGGGCATTTAAGGGCTGTTGGTGCACTCAGGGGCCTGACAGCTGCTCTGATGTGGGTCAGACACTGACATGCTGATGGCATGTTATTTACTATCCAAGAAGCCCTTCTGGGCCCTGTGAGACAGCTCAGTGAATAAAGTGCTACTGAGTACGACTAAGGAGTAGTAGGGCTTCCTTTCTGGAGGCCAAATTGTGAGTTTTGAGTGTACCCAAAGCCAAAGCAAGGGGAGTCCAATGTTTCACTTCCTGAGGGGCAAACTGAGAAATGTGTTATGAGTCTTGATGGGTTGGAGTTGCTGTTTTCTGCCTCTTGGTGTCCCCTGCAGTCCCACGATAAAGCTCTCTGCAGCTGGGGTGGGTGATCCACTCCCTTCCTCCCTCATAGGGTTATCCGGGACTGCTAGCGCTCTCCACTGTGTCTGCTCGCTGGAGTGGGAAAGGATACGCTGAGTTAGCAGAAGCCAGTATTTCCTCTGTGCTTCTCATAAAGGCACAGAGGGACAGGGGAGGGCATTGTGCATCGTTAACCGAGCAGCTGTTCCAGCCAGTCCTTGTAGCAACACTTCACACATGCCTAAGGTTAAACTTTAAACTCCTGTGCTGGAATATAGTTGCCTGCTGAGTCATGGGGACTTCTACTCTCTGGAGATACTTACTAGTGCTGGATAGGTGTATTCTGCCCCACGGCATCTTTCATTTAAAGCTTTCCAGGCATTGCTTCTGTCTGGCAAGGTAAAATAAAGCTTTCCATTAATGCAGCCTTCCTCTGTCCTGCCTTCTGTCCTGCACTGTTTTGGGGTATGGGTGGGATGACTCCCAAAGGGTCCACAAGACTGTCTTTGGGTGGTGGCACTGGTGAACTTTATTTGTTGAACCAAATACAACAAAGTGAAAAGCAGTGTTGTATTTCTATTTACATGGCATGCTGCTGTCTTACCCTTTGTGTGTAATTACATTTATGCATGCCAAAGAGAGGGACATTTCTGTGTTAATGAAGAGTATGGGTGAATATAAGTTTTGGAAAAGGAGAGAAAAAAGTGTTTTCCCTGAATCTGTTTCTTTAGGACCAGTTGATGTTCTGCCTACAGAGTAAAGGAGCGTAAGAATAAACCTGGTTCAGTGTATGGTTTTGGTTTTGAATATTAAATAGAGCTGCTGAAACGCCCAGGTGCAGAATCCATGTGGATGAGAAAGCTGGGGAGGGAGAAGTGTAATCGACTGACCAAAGCATCACCCCTTAGGTAGCCTTTCTGCTCTCTGATACCAGCTCCAATACTGGCTTTGTTGTCATGTGGCAAATTCCCAGGGACTGGTATTTGCAAGCAACACAAGCTCAGGAAAGTGTCTCTCCCCTCCAGTTTTCTCTTGCTGGGTGTTGGATGCATGATGCTCATGAGCTGTCCTGGCAGGAAGGGCTCCTGCTGTGGGGAGGTTACCTGCCTGTCCCACAGCAGTGCAGGGGTGCCTTGGGTGTCAACAGCCCTAGAAGGGTCCTCTTGGCAGCCAGAGCCAATGCCTTGGTATTGGGAGGTGGATGTATCCCTTTTAAATGATGCAGCAGGTACTATTGACCCTGTGGTTTTGCTTGTTAGAAAGCTGTTCCAGTACTTTGCTAGTCCAGTGGTTAGAGATGTTTTTCTAATTTCAGGCCTAGGATTATTCGTGGCCAGTTTCCATCTAATTTGTTCTTGAGTCAATGAGATGAAAAAGAATGCCGAGTGCAGTGAATGAGGTCTGCCTTGTGAGCTTGTGCAAAAGCTTGCTGAGCGGGTCACTCTCCTGGTCTTGCAGCACTAACCTGGTGACTCTACGCTTGCCCAAAAATATTCAGGGCTGTTCTGACGTCCTTTAAAATGAAGGAATATGGGTCTGGTCCTGAGCTTGGAGAAGCCTGAGGAAAGGCCCATGTTGACGTCAGTGGTTTTGAGAATTAAGCCTTACAAAGTTTGCATAGAGCTGGTGCCAGATGCATCTCCTACCCACAGTTCAGGCAATGGACATGTGTGCACAAGGCTGGTGTAATTATGAGAGAGTTCAAAGGGAGCTATACAACCAAGGAGAAATATTCATCGGCTGATCTGTGCCTCCACAGTGTACTTTCACACAGCTGCCCTCTGTAGCATGGGGCCTCTCCAGAAAAGGGAACATCAGACGTGCCCTGGTGCCCTAGGACTGAGTTGTATGCACATGTTCCCCGGGGACTGGGATGAAGTTACTGCATGTGGGGTTCCCGTGTGTTTATTTTGTGAAAGTCCTGATCAGGTTGTTTAGGTCAGGAGCACACAGGGGCTTGCTTGCTTGCAGTTTGATCTGGAAGAAAGGTCTTTGGTAGCATGCATTTTTGCAGTAAACACAGATATTTTTTGGGAGCAAAGCTGAAGTGTAGGCAGCACATAATGATTCATGTGGGAACAATAATTGCTGGATTGGCTCAGAGAGGGTTACAAGTGGAGCTAGTGAATGGGAAGAAGATGTTCTCAAACACCATAACCCGTTGAGAAAAGCCTGATGTGCAGATGAATATGCTGATATTTGCTTCAAGATGATACCAGAAAGTTTTGATGGTGTGAAACCCCATGTCCTGGGTTGGTGGATCCCTTCTAAGGTGTTCTTGTTTTTCAACTCCAGAAGTGCCATTTTTGGGGTATGAATTCCTCTGATTTCTCAAACACAGTAGGTGTGGGACAGGGAAGAGTTGACCTTCAGTAGGTAGGACATGGTGTCAGAACATGGGGTTTGTCACATCCTAAATCCCTGTCTCCCTGGGGAGACTACAGCTGTGTCATGCCCCCAACATGGTGCCAGTATCCTGCAAGAAGTAGTTGTCAGCTTTCACACAGGGAGAGAAAGCTATCATTGAAACTACAAATAGTCATCAAATGTCTCTCATTTGTGTCACTAAACTGTAGACATTTGGGTCAGGGTGTGCTGGTCTGGCCTTCCAATATTCAAATTCCACTCCAGTTGATTTTTCTTCACTCTTCTTCATCTTTATGCGTCCTGTAAGGGCTGCCATGTTGTGGTCCACATGCTGCAGTGTTTTGCTGGCAAGTGAAGCAGTTCATGTTTGCTCTGTATACAATTACAGTGGCTAAGGACATTTAAAGTGAGAGCTAGGAGTGTTTTGTCACAGTGTGCTCTTACACAGTGTGATTGTGTGGGAGACAGTGGGTGATAAATGCAAAAGAAAAAACCAAAACCTTTCTTACTCTTGTCAACTCTACCAATTTTAATTTGGGATTGTTTTGTAGTGATTTTTTTTTTCCTTTTGTTTTCTTACTACTTTTAAGGCCCAGGTTCCTGGAGTTCAATGATTATTAGAAATCTTGAACCTCTCTGGCTTTTATAGCTACATGAGTCCCAAAGGCTTGAAATCTGTAAAGCTAATAGAAGGATTTCAACCTTTATTTATACCTAAAGCTATGGGATGACCTAAACAAATCACAAAACATCTCAGGGACCTGTCTCAAGTACTTAAACCAAGTAGTACGAGTTTCTTTTTATTCTCACTGTCCGCTTGCTGATGTGGTGTCAGAGGGAGAGTGGGAGATGAGACTGTGACTCAGCCTCTCTCCCAACGAGCTGATAGGTACAACAGGAGAAAATTGCGTCCACCTGGAGTGGTGGAGCAATTGCATTCACTGAATGGAAAGGAACTGGCACTTTGTCTTGGGTCACAGAGGTGAGGTGTTACCTTTCATCATCCTTAACGTGGATGAGTACCTACAAGGGATGGTCAAACCCACACCTTTGTGTAACTTCCTACTTACAGCCCAGTCACTTTCCTACTGAGGTCTCTGGAAATATATTTACTATTGCTACCACCTCTTAGCATGGCCAAAGATCTCGCCAGAAGAGAACCTGGTAGTTCAGAATTCCAACTCTGTGTAATAAACAAATACTTCAGTAAATCCCTGAGAATGGAAGCTGGGGGCCTTGGCATAACAAGCAAACCCATCAAAAATGGAATTTTTTTTTGTTTGTGTTGCATTTGATTTTAATAACAGGCAAAATTTTCCAAGCAGGAGGATTGCACATACTGTATGCAATTTGTCTAAAGAATACTTTCTCTAGAGACAGAAGGGAGGGGAAAAAAAAAGAAGAGGGGAAAAGGAAGAACTCTTCAGAAACAATCTCCTATTTTTTGTCTTCCATTTAAAATGATGTGCTAACTCATAAGCTGGAAGTTTTCTCCTGCATCAGGATAATACAGCCTTATGACCATGCTCTCTGCTTTGCTCCTGTTCCAGTAACTGCACTGAAGTCTGCAGTGAAGGCGAGCAGGGGTGTTTGACCAGGGCTGTTTGCTACCCAGGCACTCCCCTCCTTTTAATACCTGTTTTTCAGAGCAGACCTTTGCAGGAAATCAGATGTTATTGTGCATTGAGTCTTTTTTTTCCCCTGCCAGACACCCAGATGAGGCTAGTCTAACTTGCTTCCAAGGTTTTTAATTGGGAACAAAATGTTTTGAGGTTTCATTTTCAGACCCTTGAAGGTTTGATTGGTCCTTGGCACCTTTGAATGCCTATCCAGTTTTATTTGGTAGAATGCAAACGTGTTGAAAGCATTGAACTGTTTTAAAAAAGATAAAAATCCATTCAACCCTCCCCCAACCTCCCTACCCCAAAAAAACCCTTCTAGGATTTGAAATTTCAGAGAAACTTGCCTGTTGATTCAGACAGTAAGGCATGCAGGAAGAAAGTCTTTGCATCAATAATAACCAAATGAATAGAGTATAGCTAGTCGCTCTGCTGCATGGTTTTCCGACAGCCTGTTGTTTGACTGCATTGTTACAGCTGTAAAACTGGGCAGATTACCAGGGTGCTGTCTATATTTAAATAGCTGTATGCTCTGGGTCAGCTTTGGAGTGCAGCAGCTGGTATGGTGTTTGCATTTTTGTGGACACATTACTGACAGGAACAATCTTTTGCCTTCAAGTGTCTGTGGATAGATTTTTCTTATCAGTCATTTCAGTACCTGATTAGTAGGTACAAACAGGTACTTGGGCATCTAAAACCTTGGCTAATTGTAGGCATGAACTGTGACTTCGAAACTAGATACCACCCACTTAATGAAGCAGCCCCTATTCTGTAGGTGCTGTACCTTTGTAGAGAGCTAGCACTGTTTACCTTGCATTAACTTAAGGTTACAAGGTTTACCTTGTATTGCCTAATATGTGTTTGGTTTGTTTTAAAAATCTTCTACAGGGCATTAATTGTTTCACCAATGGTCTCAGTCTGCATGCAGGTAGTAGTCACAGCTTTATGGGTATCAGAAGAGCATGTCATCTACAAATGGTAACAATCTGGTTTATTAATAACTGCATCTTCGTGATAACCCATGAATTAGGCAAACAAATGTTATAATCCCGCACTGATGCACTGAGATTTTGATGTAACTTTGGGTAGGTCGGTGGTACCATGCTAAAATTGCAACTTAGGATTCGGAAGGTCTTATTCTGCCTGTGCCCTCAGCAGCAGGCAACAGGGTGCACCTGCACTGACATGATGCACACTTGCAGGTGGGCAATACACACTGGGTGAGAAAGGAGATGGCAGTGCATGGCTCCCAGCTCTGAGCTTGCCTCTAGATGACCTTTCTGTCTAACTGAGGATTGCAGAATCTTTTTCTTCTGACATCTACCACTCAATGATTTTGAGGAAAAGAGGCAGCAGATCAGGACAGTTAAAATAAGCTAAATATAACATTGTCGGGAATCAGAATGGCTTTATTTTGCCAGAGGAGTCATGCTTCACATGTGAATGATCTTCCTTTGACCTAAACTTAAACCATGAGTTCAGGGAACAACCACTTATAGAATTGGTTAGGTCTGTAATTCACTGTGTGGATAACAGGATGGTCTGAAAGAGAAAACAAAGATCCTTACTTCTCAGCAAAGATGCAGAATAAAGACTATCAAATTCTCTTGGGTTTTCTTGTTGTTACTGGTGTCTTTTGGTTTTGGGTGGGTGTAGGTTTTTTCTTTTTCTTTTTTTTTTTTTTAATTTTGTGGACCAGAACTGGTGGGGTTTTGAAATTCTTTCAACCAGTGTAAACCATTTCCTATTGCGTCTGGCAGCTGTTCTCTCAGTGTTTGCAGATGAGAGGCACAACAACACTCCTTAAGAAAAAATTGCTTGTGAAGAACAGATGAGTCTGAGGTTCTGGTTAAGGGAGAATGCACCCCCATAAATTACTGCATTATTATATATCAAGAATACTTTTGTAGTCTGTCATTGGAGCAACCATTGAGTAGGATTCTGCATCCCACACTTGAAAATGGTCCCAGCTCAGCCAAATACTTGAGCATGTGCTTGAAAGCTAAGCATTGACTTCAGCTTGCCTAAGGGCTGGCTCGGGTTTCATGCTGGTCTGGAAAGCTCATGTAGTTCTCACAACTGTTCTCATACGGTGTTTCCTCCGCTGACAGTGGACAGCAATGTTTGTGCGCTTCCTGTGCTTGTGAAATACAATGATCACTCCTCCTCCTCCAAAGCAGTGCTAAACTCTCTCTTTTGCAATATGAAGAAAAAACTTACTATGTGGCTGGATCTCTGGGGAGGTATTTGTGTGGGTGGGTGACATCCACTGATGCGGTGGTGTTGATCTGGATTGAGTTGGCCCAGATATGTGTTTGCTGTGAGTTATGGTGTTGCCGCATGCATTACGCGGAGGACAAAGTTGACATGGGGCAATCAAGTTGTGTTAACTGGTGTAGCTGCCTCCTGTTAAGGAAGGAGAGCCAAATCAAAAGGTATGAAGATGATTATTCAGGATTGAATAATGCTCTTGATTTTCCATGCCACCATCTGAGACTTGTAACATGTGACTAGTCCAAAGCCTGCTGGGCACTCTGCTGCAGGCATGCTATGCCTTAGTCACGATGTCTCACCCTGAATGGGCTTGAGATGAGGTATTACTGTGCTGGGTATGGATGTTGCCATAATTTCCCCCTCCAATGTTGTTTTATAGTGGTTTTTTTAAGAGGAAAGGCAGTAAATCAGCCCAACATGTCAATGAGTTATTTACTGTGAAGGGTAGGAAGCTGGTGATGGTGGGGTCTATGCAGCTGTAGGGTAGGAGACTGACTGCAACCTGTTGAATATAGCTATGCTGACTCAGGTTTTCATATGGATCGCTGGGAGATCAGCTTCACCATGCATGTTCCTTCTGTGTTCGTTCCGAGTCCTAAGAGAAAGAGAAAAAACAAGGGCTGACAATGTGTCATTTTGGCAAAAATAAATGTACATTATAAACCAGTTCGCAGATCTCTACAGCCCTGCCTTTGTGTTTTGAGAGTGCACATGATTTACTGCAGAAATCAGTTTGGCATTGCATAGCTGTGCAGATTCAGCAGGACCTACCATTATCATGCCATGTTTTTTAGTAAACTTTACAAGGCAGCAATTCAAAAACATGAAAGAGAAATGTGCTGAACAACCCATCCCTTCGTGTCCCCCCATCCAGCGTGTGCTGGCAAATCTGCCACAGCTGCACCCACAGGCATGGTGGTGCTCAGCTCCCTCTCTTGCAGGCTTTGGGCCTTCTGTGTGTGTGAGCTGGTGGGGGGGGTGTCTTGATTTTATAATTGTCCTCTCAAACTCCCAAGTTGCTGACTTTTCAGCTATGTACAGCAGTTCAGACATGGCTTTCTGTCATGTTTCACTTCACAGACTTACTAACAAGAGTAACAAATGCACTGTTAGCAAAATTTTGCAAATCTTGGTGCTTTTCAGCTCTGCTCACCCGCTGCCTACAGTCTCAAAGAAAAATGGCCAGAAAGCAGGTAGGTTTCTGGGATTGCCCCGACTAGCATGGCCTTTCACTGCCTCTGAAGGCAGAGTATTGAGCTAGATGCACCGCTGGCTTGACCCAGAAGGGCATTTTCTGTGTTTTTAAAGTATGTCTCTATTCCAGTGTCAGCAATGAAGCAGCCATGGATACAGTATTTCTCATTCTCAGATGTTTGGCAAACATGCCTGGATTTTTGTTTATTTTTAAGGGGTTAATTTAAAATGTGTAAAACTTTCCTACCTTCTGGGAATTCAGGACGTTCAGTCAATGTATGCCTCAGCAAATGGCTTCTATTTAATAACATCTTTGTACATTACCATTAAGAGATGGCTATCTCGGAGAGCTAAGCTGTGGATGTGCCCAAGGGTGAAAAAGAAAAAAATAAGACTGAGGGGAGATGGGAGAAGGAAAGTTCTTTGTTTGTGCAGGTTTTTTTTCAATGGATAATGTATGTAAAGGGTAGGGGTGGAGGTGCGGTGGAGGAGCATTCTGAGATAACAAAAGAGCTTGCTTTGCTAAACAGGGTGGATTGAAATGACAGCCCTACCCATCCTTCTCTCTCGCTCTCCTGCGAACCAACCAACGCTCAAGCAGCAGTGTTCATGTGTGGAGCATGGCTGTGCACAGCTCCTTTTCCTCTTCCCTCGGGTTTTGAGATGAAACTGCAGGGCTAGTGGTGTTTTCCCTCCAGCTCCTGAGCTTAGCAACTTCTGTGTGAAGAAAGTGAGCTGGCCGATACCACTGCCTGCTCCTTGCAGCTTGACAGGTCCTCTGCCACCAGTGTGTGCCCGTGTGTCTCCACACTCCGTGAACCTGCTCAACAAACCCTGTCTCAAGCCATAGAGGTCATTTTCTTGAAGACATGACTATTTCCTCAACTGAACTTTCCTCTATAGAGTATACTTGTTTCCTCTGCAGAAACTATTTGTCACTTGGAAGACCCATCTGGTTTTGAAGATTAGCCAGGGAGACCCATCCTGATGCAGCAGGCTTCAGATCCCCCTGCAGATCCCTCCTTGTGTAGATTTTACTTCCTGTCACAAGTACTGTCTTAAAATCTTTTGAATGGCTCACCCCATAGGAAAAAAACTCTACTCCGTGTTAATGGTTAAAGGGTCTTTCTAGCAGATGTAAAATCCAGTGAAACATATACATTTTTTTGGTTTTAACAGGAACAGATGATTTAATAAGCAGCTATAAATCTCTTGGGAATGTATAGACGTAGTTGAACAGCGCACTTCTGCCAGATTTTTCACTGACTAGACTTATAGCCTATGAGTCATAGCGGTCTGCTCTGCTCTCCACCTCAAATGCCTGTTGTTATTTTGGCTCTTAGAGGTGCTCTGTGCTGCATATGGGGGTTTTTATCACCACCTCCTGTTAATGGGCTTGCTCTTTCATCCAGCAGACAGTGTTCAAGCAGTTGACTCTCATTCTCTGTGTGCATGACAGTACATGACATTTCTTTTCCACTCCCTAACCCAGCCTGTGATTTTAAAGTTGTATAGTGAAAATGTTTTCTGAAGGTTATATTAATACAGCCTCCTAAATGGGCTGAGTAGTGGGAATTTGGTTAAATTAAAAGAGGTGTAGTCAGCCTCTTTCTTAATACAGCGATGCTTTCCTTCCAGCAGTCTGTGGCCACCTTATGAAGATTAATAACTGAATCTATTAGAAATACTGCTAGTATAAATTTATTATCAGCTCTTTAGGGATAAGGAAACCAAGACAGAAAGCAGAAAGCTGTTTGTTACCTGTTGCTCATGCTGGATTGCAGGGAGGGGTTGTATTTCCTAAAGTATCGAAGTGCCATTCCAAATGGATATAAATTGGCACTATGTTTAACAAATGTTGTCTTTTATATTGTGTGGGTTTCCTGGCTTTCCATAAGTGTCTTAGATGTCTAGGAACTTGGGCTGCAAGCTCCCTTTTCATTTTACAGTTGGTTCACAAGCCATGTGAATTACCTCCTCCTATAGAGTAGCTCCCAAGCGTATTAGAATTGCTAAGATTTGCTCCAGGTCACACCCTGGTAAACCAGAGATGAAACTAATGATAAAACATGAGGCTTTGTATGGAGTTTTTAACCATTGTGGAGGTTCTTGCAAGACAGGTGCAGTGCAGCTTATTTTGAATGTATCTGGATGGAGAGGATTTTAAAATTAGCCCACAACACAGTGGTGTGGTTTTCTGTTTTGTGGGTTTGGGTTTGTTTTTTTATAATCTTGCAATGCAAGTATCTAGTATTTTAGAGTGTGACCAGATACAAAATCCTTGTCTAAGAAAAATGGTGCAAAGTTCTGACTTCATCATACGCAGGCAGGAAAAATGAGGCTCTAAATCTTTCATTGGCTCAGGACTGCATTTGCTCTTCTTGTACTCTGGGATTGTGTAAATTGTAAGGAAAGCTTCTTTGTTCAGTGGTAGGGATGACAAAGAAACTCTGTTCCTGTTTGGCCTTTTTCAGGCTGAAGGGTGTAGCAAAAATGCATAGATGTGAAGCAGGTCAAGAAACTGGAAGTGGCCTTGGAGGTTGATTAATGCACAGAATTGTATAATGTGATCAAAGATAGGTATTGTTTGAAGTTTATGGTGAGATTGCAACTTACTGTGTCGTTCCAATACTGCTTGCTTCTGATTTCTCAGTGCTTCAGAAAGCTGAACAGGTATTGTGTTACTAGGTGAAGAAGGCTATCCAAGGTCATATAACTGGATGGGGTCAAAATCAAGAACAACATTTGATTCTTCTGACTACTTGTTAGGTCCCTCCACACTGCGCAGGAAGCAGTGTAGAGGGTTTCAACCCTATGCATATGCACAAAAAAAAAGCCCTTTCACATTTTTCTGGCAAACCGAGAGTGTTGCTCCATGCTTTCAGTAAGCACAGAGCTCTCATGTTTACTGATGGGATTTTCACCCATCAGGAAATTAGAAAACTGGAGTTGTAATCAGCATGTCTGTTCTTGAATGGGGAATTTTCCCCAAAGCAAGTTGTGATGCATGCTCCCAATGATTTGAATCTTAAGAGTTCAGACTTTCCATAAGCTGCTTCCAGCATTGTAGGCACTAACCTGTGTTTGCAGTGAAGATACGCACACCCAACTGCAAGGGTAACAGCCATAAATTACACGTTTAAATCTCGGCATAACTCTGAGTAATTGGGAATGGTCAGTGACTTTAGAAGTCTGCTCCTACTGTGGCATTTAGACGGAGATGTTGGTGCAGCGTTCAGTGCTCACGCTGTTGCAGGTTAGGGGTTAGCTAGAAATCAAAATGTTTAGCAGAGCTTTTCTAGCGCTTCTCCACTGGCTACAAGGTCTTTTGCAAACTTTCTGGTGTGTGGTCTTTGCGCACTAAATGGCTAACAGCCTGTGTTGTGGGATTTCACCATTTCCATAGTATGAACAGCAAGTAGCAGCAGTTCCAGGGAGTGAGTTCTCCATCCCCTTAAAGCAACGTACATAGCAATGGGGAACATCATGTGACTACATGGACCTTATCCAGTGTTTTAAAGGAAAAATATCTATAACAGTGTCCTGGCCTATATAAGCTGTATAGTTTTCCCAGACTTGGAAGAAAACCACTGGTACTTTCCCAAGTTCCGCCCTTTTTAGTTTGATGCAAAAAAATGTTGATTCTTGCTTTTCTTTTGTCTCTAAAATGGGAAATACTTTAATTAAAAGAAGAAATTATACTTTTTCATGGCAAGAGGCAAAATCTTATCTCTGAGCCATCTGTTTTGTTGGCAATAAAGCAGAATGTTTTAAATAATTTTTTTTTCTTCTTAGTTAATAGCCTCTACTGTTAGTGGTGCAGAGGAGACAGGTAGGTGTGTGATTCTCCAGCAGCCTAAAAGGGAGTGTTGGGAGAGTCCTTCCTTGGATGTGGGGCTGTATTCAGAGGCTTCCCCCAGCTCTGTTTGGAAGAGCGCATAGAATCGGAGGAGGAGGAATGACCTTGATTTTTAAGGCATTCATCTGGAGCTTGGCCACTGGGAGCTGAATTCCCAGTGCTGGGACCGGCTTCCTCTGTGGTCTGCAGTATGTTGCTGAGGGGATGTCTGTGCCACACAATGGAGCTTGGCACAGAGAGCCCTGGAGCTGACTCCAGGAGGCCTGCATGGCCCTACAGCGCAGTGGGGCGCTGTGTGGAGGCACGACCTCCTTCCCGAAAAAAATACGGCTGCGCTAGTTCAAGCACTGCCTTGTCCTGTTGAGGCTGTGCTGCTTCCAGTTCTGGAGTTATGATGGTTCCGGCTCATTTGGGCATCTCTGTACCATACTCCATTGCTAAACCCAGGAAGCACTGAGGTACTGAGAAACTAAAAAAGAGTTCTCAAAATGTTTTGAACTGTCTGCATGGTCTGGTTTTGGATTTCTTTTGTTTTGCACAAGCTTGTCCTAGTCACCCCACTGTCACTGACTTTCATTTTCTCCATGGCACTGGAAACCAGCTAGAAGGAAAGCTTAAGTTTAGCTGTTTCCCATGCCCAAATTGATTTCCAGGAAGAAAAAAGTTCTGATATCTCTTGCAGTTCAGCTGACCCCAGCTGCCTTCCAGGTCTTAACTATGATCTCGGGGGAGGCAGCAGATCCTGGTGCTTGAAACCCGGTCGGTCACACACAGTTCCTGAGGGGCCACTGTGCAGCTTCACACACAAAGCCACTTAACTCCTCTGTTCCAATCAGCCATGCAGGAGTGACATTTACCCAGCTTTCCAAAGCACGCTGGGGACCATGAATTAATGAAAGGAGCTGTGCATATTCAAAACAAAATAGAGAAGAAAATAGCTTTATTGTCTGTGGCTTGAAAAATCTGCCTGCTGTGATGATTATGGCAATATGAAAGACAAACTCATCATATGCCTAAGAAAACACATGCTGTCACTGGCTTTGATTTGGATGGGGTGTAGGTGATGGGAGTAGTGCTTGGCTGGTGCTTGCAGTACCCTTCCTCCCCAGAGATGCTAAGCAGGGCTCACAGGCATCCCCCAGCATGTTACCAGCAGTTCACAGGGTCTCCAGGCCAACTTGGAGGTTCAAGTCACGACTGAAATAAAGGAAGCTGACTACAGAAGTCAGCACACGGATAAGTCATTACTTTTTGTCCAAAGACACATCAGGCTGACACTTTCTTCTTAGAGACTCTTGGCTAATAGTCTTTGGAAGATAAGATCTATCCAGTCAGAGGGGGTTGTATAAACTTCCTGTGAACTTTCATAGTTGATGATCAAAAGGAATCACAAAACATGTTGTCATTATTTATCTATTTATTTATTTATTTGGAAGTTCAAAGAGTGCACAGCCTTATTGGTTGTGATTTTCTCATGTAAACAAGGTGATATCATACGGGATGCTCAGCCTTAGGCCCTCTTATTTTCCATTTTGAGTGTAAATTAAGAGCTCTTTCACAGTGGGGGAAAAAATGCAAAAAATCCAACCACCACCCATATTCTGCTTCAGAAACCAGTACTGCATTCTTGAATATACCTGTCCTCGTGTCCATTGCTTTGCTAAGAGATCCTCTTCCCTTTATTAGCTCTGTAGAGCAAATATAACAATCGAGATGGTTCCCAGAAGCATCTTCCTTGTCCCACTACCTGAATGCAAGTACAGGAAGTGCTACCTTGACAACAATTTGAAAAGAGCCTCTTCAGGTGGGGATTCGGCTTAAAGGATCTGTATTCCCATCATTGATGTGCTCTGAGAAGGATTCTGCCCCTCTGTTCCCATTGTGTCAAAGTTTTGCAGCACTTGCTCAGATGCACACAAAGTTTAGTCCTCCAGAGTTATATTCTTGTGAGTCCTGCTTGCATTGCAATTCCAGGTGTGAGGGGATCTGGTTTTTAAATTGCCTTCTAATCCCATGTGTGGCATCTTGTGTTGCAGGATGTGTACTGTGAATGAGGGCAACAGAAACTTGTCCTTTGGCTTTTACTTAAAAGAAACAGTAGTGAACTAAGACAAACTGAGATATCTTGCATTCATGTAGGGTCAAATCAGAATTCCTGTGGAATTTCAAGCAACTCATTGACATCTCTCCTGATATGGCTAGTTCCCAGAGGAAGCCTGTTTGTCTCATTTGCCCCTCTTCTTGGGACATAAATCCATGCATGATGGGGATATATGCAGGAAAAAAAAAAGGTATAGGAAGAGACTAACACCTATAAAATTTTCTTGTTTTGTCCAGACAGGACAAATAGTCTCCCTCAGGGGCTTCCCCCTACGTCAGTTTTGGTCCTATAGCTTCCTGTCTTTCCTTTTCAGGCATGCCTAGGATACAGCACAGCCACCCACAGGAACGGTGTTGACTGGAGTGCAGATGGGTTGCAGGCAGGGCTGGCTCTGGGGAGTTAAGGAGCAGAAGGACTTATTTACATGAGTTTTCCACCTTTTGGTTATCCTGATGGCTTGGCTTGTGCCTTGGCCTGGTGCCACCTGACACAGTTTGCAGCACTGGGATGTTGAGGGCTTGCTGAATTGGCTGCCTGGGCCTAGAGCCAGTTTGTATGGCTTGTTTGGCTTTGCACCGCTTTCCTAGCAGGGTGAGCTGTAATATGTGTCTCCTGTCATGAATCAGACCATAGGTATGGATAATTCTCAAACCAGGCATTTACATGAGCTAATTCTACGCTGTTCAGGTTTAAAGTTGTTTTATTAAGGAATTATTCAGCTTATTGCTCAGCAGATTTTCAGCCTCACTAGTAGGTTTAGCATGGGGAGCATGTCCCAGTTATATCACCAAATGACGTCTTAAAGCTTTAATTGCCAAATAAAAACTCTTTCCATCTCTGTTTTCTGAGATACACACAATTACTAAAGCACCACTTTGGTAAAATATTGTAGCACATGTTTGGCATATTTTTAAGTTCTTTTGAAGTCAATGTTTAAGTGCTTTGCTGAATCAAGGCCTAAAAAAATAGTAGTTGCAAAGTTAAGCCACTTCTGAATGAGTGTTTGTCCAGGAGTTGAATGTGTGTCAGCCGCTTGTCATGACCCCCCAGGTACAGGTATCCTCTTAGTTTCACTGAATCACTTAGCAACTTTTGTAAATTGCTGTCTTGCACCCAGTTGAGACATCAGGGTCAGACCAATGCATGACATTCGCAGAATGAGATCAAACTGAAATGGAATATAGGGCCATAAAGGGATTGGCAGCATCTCAAAGAGTGTACAGCTATGATTAGTCATTTCCTATGTACATATAGTGTGTGTGTGTGTGTATATATATATACACACACACACTTTTTTTCTGGGTTAGTGAAATCAGTACAGTGCTTCAAACATGATCCTCACTGGGCTATTAAAGAGGTCATGGAAATTTTTAATTCTCCTGCTAGAAGAGAGAGTTGTGGAAATACTATGGGTAATAGTCCTGATGCTGAAATAAGGGAAGAAAACAAGTTCATAGATAACTGATCTTAGACTTACACCTGTGCAGTCCCATTGCAACCAGAGGGCTGCGTATATTGGGTAAGCTCCTTTGCTCTGTTGTTTATAGGGCCATGATACACTTTAATACTACTTACTATGATACTACAAAACCTAGCAAAACATGATGCGGTGAGGTAAAATTGAAGTTCATGTTCCACTGGAGTCAGTGGAAGTTTTATTCACTTTAGTAGAATGATGCTTTTGGGGTCAGAGGTGTTATCTTGTGCTGCTTGCTTTCTTGCTGTGCTCTTATGCTGTTGTGTTGGAGTGTTAACAATAAAGGCCTGTGCTGTCGACTGTTAATTCAAAGGAGAACTCAATGGTGTTGTGGGACTGCTCCAAAGAGTATGGTGGCTGCTGTACCGGATGTCATTGTCTTGTCCCACCTGGTAGTCGTAGAATGTCCTATGCAAAAGTGTTGAGTGCTGAGCCTCTAAATAAAGCACAAAGAGCGCAATTTCTGTAGTGCATGCACTCTTTACATTATGACCTGGTTGGGGCGTTTTCCCTTATTTCCATACCTCTGCAAGTCACTGCCTGGTGATGAGGAAGTGCTGCCTTGCTCTCTGCCTCTCCCAGTGCAGTCAGCAGGAGTGGCCTGCACTTGCCTTTCCATGGTATTGGATTAAAAACATACTGGGATAGGGTACTCGAGCATCACTTTTTCCTGTTGAGTCTTAAATTTATCTAAGTTCAAAGAGATATGTATCCGTTGAGGTCATTGGAAAGATGGTCAGTAACTGTGGTGTAGAGATGACGGGGAGGAAGAGAAATAAGGTGGTCATTTCCTATGGGAAAGGACTGAAGCCCTTCTGAAGGGCAGAAAGTTACTTGAGGAGGGGGGAAAATTGTAAATAACTCTACAATAGTATTTTCATATAAAAACTTCATTTTATTTAAAAAATGCAAAGGAAAATGTCACTGAAGTTGGTGCAGTGGTTAATCTCCCTTTACACCTACCAGAGGTTTGTGCTGCTGTTGTGGACAGCTTAATCTGTAGCTCATCTCTGGTTTTGTCTTTTTAAATCCCAAAGTTGTTTATGTGTTTTCACCTAGTGAAAGTGATAAAACATGATCAGTTGTTTAGGAGCAAATCTGATTTTTTTTTGTTTCCTCTCGTTGTTGATGGTGGCCGCTTGACTTGGAAAGCATTCAGTAAAGAATCTCAAACCATGCAGCTCGTGGAGAGAGCGGCTCATGTTTCCCTTTCCAGTCTGAAGGGCAGAGAAGCCAGGTGTGCCCTGGTGAGGACTCTTGTTGCACACTCATCCTGCTCAGTGCGTGTCTGCTCCTGCCTGCATCACGTGGCTTCTGCATCCTGCGCTAGCGACCGCAGAGCATAGGAAGGACTGTGTTCAACCAGTCAGAAATGGGAAGTGTATCGGAAATAAGAAACTGAACATCAGCCGTGTATGAGTAATGGATTGTCTGTCTCCTGCAGGGGGTGAGGATACATATTCTAATGCTTTTTGATAGCAATGTAGACATGACACTGTAATTAGTGTAAGAGTAGCTGTTCATCATGTCCTCTGTTTATGATCCTAAACTCTGTTCTGATCCTAAATTTTGTTCTGAGGTATTGATATGCTCACAGAAAAGCCCAGTGAGAAAAAAGTAAAAGGTGGGAGTGGTTCTTGTTTCACTGGAGCCAATCTGAGCAAAATATTTCACCTTTTGGCAAGGAATTGATTAGGAGTGTATTCATGAGGCTTAAAACAGAAATGTGCTTGTCTGGGGTCTTTTGTGGTAGTCACCTGCCCAAGACCAAAGCTTGGGCCGTAGTTTTACTACTATGCTTTGTACCTACATATTTGTGCATGCATAATATATTTTAATGACTTCATTAGTTTTGTTTGGAACTTTAAACTGTAACTGAATGTATAAATAATGCAATGAGCATTTTCAATTGTTTATAAATACTAGCTCACATGGTCCCGTGAGATGCCTGCTGTAAATGCAGATGCAGCCACCTAATGTGGCGGTGTGCTCCCCACCTTAAGTCATAACCGCCATTGGGAGTCGTGATGGCTGCATCCGGCTTACACTAGACTTTGGGGGATGGATGGCAAGGGCTGCCTGGAACAGTAACCCAGAGGTCTTGCTGGTATGACTATAAGTCAGTCACGTTACCCTATAAGTAGTGGACAGCCCAGAGCCCACTGAGCTCTCCAGCATGGCAGAGGGTTGCATGCCAGGATGTCCCCTTAAGTAGGGGTGTCTCTCAAGGTGGTTACTCCTTGAGCTTGTGAGGTTCCTTGCTGCAACAGATCCTTGGTTAGTGACTAATAGCACACTAAACTTTGAAATCTTAGCTAAGTGATATAAAGGATTGATTGCACATGTATAATCACTTAGACGTAAACTGTTGGTCAAGTCTGGTATTAGGATTGGGTCTAGTGGCACTTAGACTGCTCTTTGAGGAGGACTTTAGAAAGCAAGGGAGTCCTTTCTGAACCTCATGACTCAATGGAACCATCTCCCTGACAGTTTTGTCTGACCCTGTCCTCTATGCAGTAAATAATCAAGTGTATCTTGCCATCGAATCTTGTTAAACCACTGTTACATTTACTATCAAACTTTGTTACATCGCTGTTTTATATCAACAAACGTATTGTTGCTTTTGTCTTGTGAGCAAAGTGCGTGACTCTATCCGCGATGCCTAATGATGTGCTACAGAGCCTTGTGATAAACTCTGGAGTGGGGCATCATGCAGGTAGTTGGTACATACTCCTGTGCTACTAGTAGTGGGGTCTATAGAAAATCTGAGACTGATCAACCATTTCACCTGTCTATTGATCGATTCCTAGGTTGTTTTTTTTAATTACTTCCATGTCTTTGAGCATTCCCTTTGCAGCGATGTAGGGTAAAACATTCCTTTCTTGGGAGGAGCTACCCGTCTCCGTCTTTCCCCAGTTACACTGCTGAAACTGTGCCCACTTGCAGCATGCAATGAGTTCAACTCACTCATACACCAAAGGGAACTTTTCAAGACAAAAACATGTAATAATTTTTTTATATTTGACTCCTTGGGTTCTGCTGGGCTTCACTGGTGCATTCTTAAGGGAACTGAGGGTGAACCTGCAAGCTTAGCATGTGGTGCTTTCATGTCTAGAAAAACTATTTCATGTGATGTCATTTCACCATCTTCGGGATTCTTGACAGCTGAAATAGCTGTTGTTTTGTATTCATCTGCCTGTGAATATTCTGCGTGCAGTTTTTGGTAACGGTGTAAAATACACCTCATGTAAACCTCTGGGTAGTGTTTTTGATAGGAAGAGAGATGGTTTCAGTGTACAATCTACTGGGAGCTCTGTCATTCACAAAATGTGCAAGTTTTCAGAAGTACAGTCAATAATATGCTCCATTGTAGTTTATATCTTATAATAGCTATATGGAGAGACAGGTGTTATAAGACATCTCGGCTATCTGTCCAGGGTGTTTTTTTTTTAATCCTACCTTTGCTATCATGTTACAAACACAACCAGAAGAGTAATATGTGGGAACTCTTAAATCTCCTCGCGTATAAACCTAGCTGTGTTGATTACATGATGCACGTACGCGTTTTCTTGTATAAATAACATATAATGGGTTGCATATGCTAATACTATTTTAAGTTTTTAATGCAGGGGTGGAATATCATAACAGCATAGCGAAATGGTTGATAGAGAAAAAAGATACTGATTTCATATTTAGTAGTGCAAAGTCAGCTTTGCAGTTTTACGCCCACTAGAGGGACTGTTGTTTATACTACTCATTGCAGAAAGCAAAGTCATGTAGTCCCTTTAGTATCTTTTACAAAGTTCTAAAACTTTGACTGACTGACTCCAGTTAAATCTTCCACAGAGTAAGTCTCCAAGCTATTTCTCAAAGTGTAAAACCCTTGAGCACAGTGCTGGTCTTCTGAGTTCAAATACTTTTTACTGAATTTCCTTGCTAAATGTTCTTTTTGTTTTGAAAAGTATTTTCTCTTCTCTTGATTCATCAGTCCAGGCTTTCCTATATGACATTGCTGGGGATCAATTTAGAATATTTTTGCTAAGAAAAAAATGTTGTGTGTCTGTCTTTATGTTTGGGATAAGTTTTGTTTTGCAACCATGGTGCCAGTGAATATGGTAAATAAATCAGTTCTTGTATTTGCAAATGTCATTGAGATGGGTTTCTCCTTTAACTGGGAGGGGCATAGTGAGTTTTGGGTAAGAGGCATGTAAACTTATAGTTAGTTTGAGAAAACTTCCAAATGTATCTGTTTTTTCTTGTTTGGTTGGGGGATTTTTTCCTGTTTGTTTGAGTTGCATGTTCCTGACCCGCACATTTTTCTTCTTAATTACAGAAACATGAAAGAATACAGGAAGTCCTGCATGACCATGATGAATACCTGTGCTAATTAAGTCACTGGCTGGGTACTGGGAGAACAGCAAGGTAAGGAGTCAGGCCATGCCAGCAGCTTTTCTTGTAATCTGCATGATTGTATTTCAACAAAGCCTTCGTGCTTTCAGATATCAAATTCATAACAAGTCGGGTAAAGACAAATAGCCCGCAGGTTTGAGCGCAATAGATTTACTTTTAGTTCAAAGCTTTGGCAAACAAATACCTCTGTTTTCTTTCCTGGGAGTAAAAAAAGTACAAGTTCTGTGGCGGTTTTCTTTTTTTAAAAGGCAATATCTCTAATTTCAACCATCGATTCATGACCAAAGCTCAGCTTCCTGGGCTGACTCTAGGGAGGGCTTGGAGGAGGGGTGGAATGCTTCAAAAACTTAGCTGATGAAAAGGCATGCTGTTTTGTGGATGCCTCCCAGAATTGTTTAACTCTGTATGTGTGTGTATGCGCGCACGCGTATGAAGAGAGAGAGAGAGATATCTCCATGACAACTGGCCCGGCCAGTCTGTGTTCTCTGCAATCATTTTAGCTGGAATCAGTGCTGCGAAAGGTCATTTGAAGGATTTGTGGGAAACACAGCAGGTATTAGACGCTAAACGACTGGTTTTCTGATTGCCTCAGATAATAAGAAAGAGTTTTGTCTGGGAAATACCAATCTGAGAATGGAGTGGAAAGGGAAATGCTCCAAACTTCAGGTAACAAAAATTGTCTTTTTAATGTTATTTTCTCCCATTTTAAAGTTTGGGTTTTTTTTCTGTGGTGTTTACTCCCAGTCGAGTGTCTGAGCAAGCTTGGATTCCCTAGCTCTGGGGAATGATGTCATGCAGCAACAGTTGGATTCTATTAGCCAGGGAAAGAGGAAACATCCTGCGTTTTTTAAAAAAAAAAAAAAAAAAAAAGGATACTTTGGCTCTTTGTTGAATCTTGTGCAAAGGCTGCAAGAAGTGTGATTTTTTTTTTAAAAACTTTTTTTTTTTAAATGTTTCTAACAAATTAATTCCCAGAAAATGTCATTTAGGACCTAGACAGCACCAAACTTTAAAACCACTGCAACAATTACTCCTATTCAGAAGACACTTCTTTCTTCTTGGATGCTCCTATATTCATCTTTAATGGGAAAATTAATTGCACCGTAATTAAGCAGAGGATTTGGAACCTCCACACAGTTGGGATCCTTTAGCAATTGTTTGGAGAATGTGCTGCTAAAGAGTTTTTTCTGGGTTGGGCTCTGTCTCAAACTGCTGCTTGTGAATAGATGATGCTGGCAGCATTGTTTTTAATAAGGTTTTCAGTTCTGGACTGTGTTTTTCATAGCTTTAAACCAGCCTTTTTGGGAGAGGATAGCAGGGGAAGAAAGCAGAAAACTAGTAATTTCAGCAATTTGAAAGGGTCTTTTTCTCCTTTTCCTCAGAGACATTTGCTAAATGCTGTATTCAACACTTAACATTAGGATAGCATGCATAGCATTTTAAGCACAAAAATATCTAATGATTAATGTGCAACTGCTATGTCCTAATGAAAAGACTTAACAAATTGATAATAATCCTACTTGCTCGAACATCACACAAATACACTGTACCGATAACCATGATGAAAAGATCAGGTCACCTCTATGCTCTTTAAACTCCCCTCTAGCAGATGCTCATTTCTACTTCTATGCTGCTTTGCTCCCTTCTGTGCGTTTCAGGCATGACCCAAAGCTTGTTGGAGTCCATGGGAGTTTTCCCATCAACTTCAAAGGGCTTCAGATCAGCCTCTGCCTGAGAACTTCCCAGCTGCTGTTTCAGCCTTTTGACTGCAGGACCAGGCCACAGGCTCTCCACTTTCTTTCTTGAACTTTCCAAACAGAAGGTCTTTTGTGTTCCTTCAAACAATGCCAGGCGTTGCTGACTGGCTTCAGCGTGGCCACTAACACACGCTGGAGATAATGCTTATTTCTGCTTTCTCCTAAAATCATCCTAGAGGGGGAAAGTGCAGTGAATGGAAATCAGATCCTTCTATCCCGCCTCCCCTCCTCGCGAACAGCCGTTGTTATGAGCATGTATATGTGTGTGTCTGTGTGTGCAAATTTTTCCTTGATCAAAGGGCAATATTGGCTGTACTTCAGGGAGAGTTTCAGCAAGACTTTAGGGGGAAAACACAGTTCCTGTTGTGATCTGCCAGTAGAGCACTCACAAGGGAGAAGCAGGCTGTCCTGGAGCAGGCAATCTTTCCACAACATGCGTACAGAACTGACAGCTGTCATCTGCGAATTGAGGGCTGATCAGCGCAATCTAACGCTTTGTGTCCTCCTCTTGCTTACCAGGTTTCACCAGCTTGATTCTATAAATAAAATACTGCTGTTAGTAAATATCAGTTAATAACCTGGTTAAGTGATTGACAAAACCAATAGTTTTTCATCTGTTTAGTTTAAAGCAGTTTAAGAAATCCTTGTGCCATTCTTAACTGGGAATGAAATATCTGTGGAGCTGGCATGTTAATTCGAACCATCCCCCTCCTTAAAAAAGAACACTGTGATGATTACCCAAGCGTAAGGCTCTTTTGTGGGAAAATGCTATTAGTCCCTGACATTTCTGAGACACAGAAAGATTATGACTTTCAAAATCAGAACCACTGCTTTTGAGTACTTAGATTTTACAGATGGTCAGCTTGAGACTCCCGAGATCTCTCTGCAAGGTGTTGCAAATTGGGCATGCCAAAGGCAACAGTTGCTCTTTGGTGTTAGCTGTTGTGTGGTGCTAATACAGCAGGAAGCCTGGTGAGTTCTCTCCCAGTGTTTCTGGCTGAGTGGCATTTCCCTTAATGGTCTGTATTGTAGTATTTATATGTTACTTTGAAAAGTGATACAAGGCATCATTCCCGTACTCCTTTAATATAATTTCCATATGCCCTAGCATTCTGAATGGTTCCAAACAAAGTTTGTATATGTTTATACTACGTATACCTTACCAGTAGGAAATAAAAATAAATCAATAAACATATTTATAACTACACTCGTAACAAAATACCTTATAGCTGACCTACTACGGTTGTACATAACTATAACCAATAGCATAGGCATTGGCACACTACTTTATTTTGTTTTCATCCATTAAGGGAGTAAGTAACTCAAAGGCTGCTGCTATACCTGGTAACGCACGTGGAGTCCTTGCAGCAGTCCGTGCAGGCATACTGGCTCTGTGCTCAACACAGCTCCTGTGGACAGGTACTCTATGGTGTTAACCCAGCGTTTGCAGCCTGCTATAGCTGTCACTTTATAAGTGCCTTCATTTCTGTATCTTGAAGCGAGTTGCTTTGTGTTGTCCTGACGTAAATCTCCTTGTTGGTCCTATGCGTCCACCACGTTTCTGCCCGTGGCTCTAGACCCACATTCTTTCTGTGGATAGTCAGTGGCTCTGAGTTTTCCAGAGAGCTTAGTGTGCTTTTTTGATAGGATTAGTTGTGTCCTGTCTCATTGCATTTAGAAGGAAAGTGAAAGGACACTGTGGAAATCTTTTTTTTTTTTTGTTCTCTCTCCTTGATCATCTAATGAGTCATTTTTATATTCTGAGTTATAATGTTTTAATTGCTTGTTTGATCTTGCATAAGATCATCTTTTGTGTAACTACTCATATTCCCTCTATCTATAGGTTGACAGCATGTGTTTCCCTGTTGTCTGTTGCAGTGAGTTCCAGGTTAATTGCTATGTTGACTTATTTGTCTTTACTTGGAAATACACTGTTTTGTTTGTGAATAAGATGAGGCTATCTAGAAGCCTAGGACTGACTTTGTCTGTATCATTTAATACTTGTTTTTGCTCTTACTCCCTTCTCTAAATAACTCTAGTCCCTTTGATTTTTCTTCTTAGGGAAAGTCTATGAGACATTGGAAAACACTGTAGTTGTCTCAGTTTCTGCTGTTTTCTTTGAAGGTTGGGTGGGGTGATCTTCAGAGCACCTGGTGTTACAGTTGTGGGCAGATATACCATTAAATTCTTGAACAGGAGATCAGTATTCTTCATCTGTAACCTTATGCTCACAATAGATCTAATTCGTTGGTTGAAAACAACAGTGCTGCATATTTGGAAGAACTACTCATGAGGATGCTCAAATCTTTAGTTATTTTCTGTAAGTTAATTTCAATTCCATGGGTGTTTCCTCTCATACACTGTTTTGTGGTCATGGTGACTCTGACTTTCTAAGGTGTGAAGTGTGATGTGCAAAAGGATTTGTTCTGACCATCTCACACTGAATATGAGTGTGGCTACCTTGTAATTACAGCAAGAACCTTGACATGATTGCACTGTCATTCTGCTCTGCAGTGCAGGCTCTCATTAGTGTTAATCAGTGATCTTTGTTCTGCCTTTGCATCTTTGACCCAGTTACTTTGCTGAACTTGACATAGTTGCCAGTGTGACACAAAGCAGACTCTTGGCACAGCCCTGATCACAGAGCCGGGAGAGATCTGGCAACTTTCACACAAATCCATTATAATTAAGGCTTCCGGTCTGGGATTTAAACTTCTTCTTTCTCTTGAAAGCCTGAGAGGCTTTTAAAAATATTTTTCAGGCTGCAAATGAACCTACTGGTGGTAGAGGCAAAGCCCCCTGATGGTACTAGCTGCAGGCAGACCTGAAAGAGGCAGGTGCTGCTTTTTCCTTCCTTAGGCTTTGCAAACATGCTTCCACCCTGACTGCTTTTTGAGCAGACCCTCCCAGTTGTTCCTCACTTTCACGTGACAACAACAGAGTCGCCTAAGCAGTTAGAGGAGTGTTGCACCATTGGCTTTCCTCCAGTGCCAGCTCTTATTCTGAGTTCAAGCCTCATGTATCACTAATCCTCTCTGCCCACTTGGAGCCAAACTGCTGTATGCAAGGGGCTGTTCAAAGGAGTCCCATTTCCCCATCCTGTCAAAGGCAGTGCTCCCCCTTTGAAGCCTTTTTCCCCCATCCCATTGCAGTTTGACAAGATGAATCAGAGGCTACAATGTCTGCCAATGGCAAGAGCACAATTTGGCATCCCTTGTGCAGTTGGTGTCCAGAGGATACAAGCCATCAAATTATCCTGTGCTCCTGGTCGAGCTGAGCCTGTTGGTTTATGACCAGAACATCCCTCCTCTCTTTAAAGCGTGCTTGAAAGTTAAAAGGCATCACTGTGCATTTACCACATTATGGACATACTGAGGACAGCTGGACAACTTTGACAGTACAAACCTGCTCCCTGCAATGCTATTTCATGTCTCCTTGGTAGAGAGTAAAAAGCAATTTGAGAGCTGCAGCAGTATGGAAACATTTGCAGCTACGCAATTTTGCATTCCCGTGTTTTGGTCTCTCACAGGCCCATGCAGACCATCTATTATTAGTTTTAAAAGGAGAATAGCAGACAGCTGATTAATTTGAATGGTGTGTTCCAGAGAGAGCTGTTTTATGACTGAGTTGTCAAGAGTGGCAAGCCAAGAAAGCATTGACTAAAGTTACAAAGAAAAATCTCTGACATAGAGCACAATCCTGTTTATCCAAAAGATTTGTAGGGGACAAAACAATCTTCATACCACTCTGCTGTCAACATGTTCAAACCCATGCTGGGGAGGTGAGAAGCTGAACAGCTCAGCCTGTTGCATTCATCCCTTAGCAGTTCCTGGGAGAGCTCCCTGGGAGTTTCATGGCACGTTGTCACGGGGAAGGGGACATATTGCAGCTCCGTCTTCAGAAACCTGCCTAAAAAATAATTTCAAGTGACTCATTGTGGTGTTGATTTTTGGAGAAGAGTCAAGCTGGTTTCAGAGGGAAGAGTGAAAAACCCCCCACTTGTGGATGCGATATGCTTTGTGTAATCAGCTGATGATCTGGATTAGAGCTGCTCTGCTGTGCATCAGACTGGATTTCACTGTTGCACTGACCCTGCTACGCTCATGCTTGGGGTAGCAGATTAGCTTTTGGGAATGTATGAAGACCTAAGGGCAAACAGTGGTTTTTCAGTGCTCTTTTAGCAGCAGCACATGACAGTAGTCTGCAAGTTGAGTGGTATCACCCTGAGACATGCACAGGTGGCTGTCTGGCCACCCCTTTTGTTTCCTCTGGAAGCAAGACCCTGCTCCTGGCCTGGGCAGTTGAAGCACAGCTCTTTTTCCCTGATCTGAGGCTTTAGTGGTGAAGGAGAGCCAGTCCTGTCCTTGGAGGTGCGTAAGATGATCAATTTAGGTCTTCCCTCTCCTACAGCAATGAGCCTCTGCCATGATGCTCTAATGTCATGAGACTGTTTCCTCTGCACTTACTTGGGATGATCTCATGAAAGATGAGAGTAGAGGGTGACACAAGGAAAGAAGGCTAAACTGCCCTCCGGTCACCATGGGCTGGGAGGAGACTGCATGTTTTTCAGCACAGAGAGCTTGTGTCCTTGATGGTGACCGAGTAGTCAGCTGGGCAGGAACACTGTTCCTTTGAGCCAGGCCAGAGCTGCCGTCAAGGCACGGAGGAGGTGGTCCCAAAACATATGCAGAGCTGAGGTCCTTACAGACCCTGCCTGTCACCATGTGCTGCCTCCACCCTCCTCCTCCTTGCTTTAGGGACCGTGGAGATGGGGAAAAGGGTAGCAATGAGAGTGGGGTTCTTTCACTTTCTATCCAGAAGTTGAGCCCAGGTTCCTTTTTCAACAGAAGTCTCCCTGGAAATGAGACTTCTTTCATGTAAAGATTGGGTGCAGGCAGAGGTTGAACCTTATTGCATTTAGAAATGCTTACTTCATGTCCTCATGCTTGGAGCTCTTTGTGTGTGTCATGACGGCTGCTACACATGCTGATTATAGCCCATCAGCAGGTTATAATATCTTCTGCGTCAGACTCCGTGGATAGTATAATATACTGTCAAATTTGGCATTTGCATTAAGATCTGCTTTCCTCTCCTATGGAGATGTTATCCAATTTTCTGTTGAGACACATCAAGAGCTAAGGTCCCTGCTGTGTTTTATTTACTATTGGCTGATGTGCATGGACAGTAGAAACCAAATGTAAACATGACTCGGTGCTGTGTACTACAATAGCACAGAATGCTTCCTGGGGATTTATGACCGTCTGGAAGAACAGAGGGTCTGAGGGGCAGCCTGAGGTCGGCAGCTGTAGCACCTTGTCAGCAGATCCCAGCACAGTTCCTGTGCTTGTGGCACTGATGGCTCTGGTAATGTGGGTGTACCCACCTATTCTAAAAGTATGGCCAGATCCTCAGGTAATTTTTCTGGAAAATCTATCCAGGTCATGTTCTGGATATGGCAGACTGATTGCAAAGTGGCTGTTTGTCTGACACCTGAAATCTCTGGATAATGGCTGCTCTGGCCAGGCTGTGTGATGTCCTGAAGTCCAGGAAAAAAAAGGCCACATTCCTCTTTCTCCACCTGAATAAAATTTCCATGTGGAAAAACAGGCTGCGTTAGGTGAAGCTCTCTTCTGCATCAGCCTCTTGCTGAGTTGTATCAGGTGTGTAATGTCATTTTTGGCAGTTGCGCTGCTAGCGTGGTGTATGACCTCGCCACAATAGCAGTGCATGTGGCCTTACTGTCTTCTGAGATCTGGCATCACGCGTGCCCCTTGGTGACACAGTGACAGGACAGACTCCAAAGCGAACCACCACTGGTTGCGAGAAGGATGAGTTCTTGCTGCCTGTATTGGTGCCAAATGATACACTGGCTTATGGAAGTGTTAAAATGTTTATTATTAAAAAAATGATTTGTCATGAGAAAAGGAGAAATTTGTTGCTTGCAGTGAGGGAACAGTTGGCTACTCCTGAGTCTGGGTGGAAAAGGGAGATGATAGGAATAAGTTGGAGGAAGAGTGAGGAAAAGAGCCAGCTGTTTATCTATGAAAGAGAAAGGAAAACTTTGTTAAAAGGTAATTATTCTTCTGGATGAGTGGTTGGTTTCCTGCAAGGTGGGCAGGAGAGGAGCAAAGTCAAAACCCAGATTTCTGGCTCAGCATAACACTTATCATTTCAACATTCGCCTACAACCTGATTTAAAAGCAAACCAACCAACCCATCATTTTAGAGTGGGAATCCTGTAAAATATTTTTTTGGTAATATGTATGTATGGTGTTCCCAAAACAAAAACAGTCCTGGACCCCTGCAGCAGTGGGGGGATGATGAGAGGCTGCTAGGCTGTTTCACTGCTGGCCACTACTGAACAGGAGCAGCAAATCTGTCAGCTTGGACAGATTGCTTTTGTGACAGTGGCTCATTAGCGGTTGTCACATCAGTTGTGTTTCCATGACAGCCCCAGGTCTGACGAATGTGACAAAGCTGTGTTTTATCAGCAAATCCCCCACCAAATCCCCTGTTGGCCCTAGTCAGGAAAACATATGGATAAGAAGAGAAAATTTCTTCCTGCTCTTTGTTACTGACCGATTCTGCTCTTTGTATGTGAACCAGCCAGCTAGGACTAGTTGCTCTGTAATTTGCAGTAGCTTCTGTATGGGGCTGAACCAGTGATGAATTAATACCTTTTTCCATTTGTTAAGAAGTTCTATTTATTGTTTCAGCGACCAAGGAAACTCTAAATGTCAGATTGAAGTTTTTTTCTCTTACAGGGCAGGCTTGGGCGTCCTTGAATCAAACTGGCTTTTTTGCAGAAAGGTTATGGAGATTCAGATAGGTATGTTGGCCAGGGTTGAACCTGTAGGGTAAGCAGTCAGACTTGTTCTGTTGCAGTTATTTTTAAAAAAAAAAAAAAAAAAAAAAAGAAAAAAGAACAGGAGCATTTTATTTATATTCAACTAATATCTCCCTCTGACATTCCACATTGAACACTACAAGATGAAGCAGTCTGCAACTGTTTGTTATCTGTAGGTTGTCTGTTAATATGTTGTATGCCAAATCACGCTCATACATAAAATAAGGGGAAAAAAGGATAAAATTATAGACATGCAGAGATCTCTTTCTACCACAAATGTATCAATCCTAAAATCTAGCAGGATCTGTAATATAAGTATTTGCCCCTCTTATGTGGTGAATGTAAAAGAAGGGAAATACTATTTGAATAAATTGGATAATATGACATAAATAAGAAAATGAGGAGGGCTGCAGAGCTTTGAAATATAACATGATTGCACTTTCCTGAATAGAATCAGATCTGCTTACAAGCATTCAGTCCATCTCTGCAGGGAACTGCAAACAGGATGCAGCTTTGCTAATATTGGCAGGTGATGGAGTTTTTTTTTAACTGAAGCGATAGACCCCAAGGCTCTGTATCAGAAGGTCTTGAGGTTGATTCCCAGTGCTACACACTGCTCTTGTGCTTTTTAGCTCATAGCTCTGCGTGCGTATAACGTATGAATTACTGTTCACTTCTACTACTCTCACCAGGAACATTTTATCTCCCAACCAGGTAGAAACTCTTGTTTGGGAGATCCTAACCTTGCTCAAGAATGGTTTCCAAGAGAGTAAAAGCAAACCTGCTTAGTTCAAGACTATGTTCTGGGACTGATCACCTCATCTGCCTGCAGCAAGCCTGTGCACAGGCAGTACTGAGTAACTCCCTGGCTTGAGACTTCCAGTAGTATTATCTCTGAGACAGGAACTGGTGATGCTTCAGCTGCTCACTAGTGCACTGCGGTTTATAGTGCCACAGTTGTGTCATTCCAAACTTGAAGGTGATGACTTGGACTGAAACACGCATAGGCAAATATATTTATTTTAAAACAATGAGTAATACATCTAATTATTTATGCAGTTACTGCTATAAATTAAGTCAATGCTTTTTCAAGCATTGTTGGAAATTCTAGACAAAGCTGCCAAGTGAAACATGTGAATCCCATTTTATATCTCATGTCTGCTAGGTGCAGAGAGGGAAGCTGAACAAAAAGAAATCAGGATATACCTCAGAAAAACAAAATTTGTCATATACTTATAGCAAATGTCTACTCTCCTGAGCTCCATGGGAGCAATGGCAGAGAGGGGCGAACAGATCATCTGTGTGACTGATGAAGCATAGTCAGCAGGAGAATGAAAGACGAGGCATGGAAATGTGTGTGTTCTCAAAGAATGCTGTGCACCTCAGCATAGCTGGGTATTCTGTGAGGGAATACCTTTTGTTTTACATTTTTAAGCAAAAGCAAATCTCTATTTTGAGAAATAGGGAAAAGACTTACTAAAAGGGGAAGGTGACGCTTAACGAATGAAGTATTTCTCTGCAAGATTTGAGATTCTATTGTGTCTGTGGCATTGAAAGTAGAAGAGGCATCATTTGAGGACAGCTGATCAAAAGGGGTTGACAAACATTTGGTGCTGTTTCCAGAACTTTGCGGGTAGCCTGACTGACATCAACATGACTGTTTCCAGAACTTCAGTCAGACTTCAAGGGGGAGCCAGTCACCAGAGCAAGGACTCAGGAAGTTTACTGCAAAGTTTTCTTCTTCTGCTAGTAACAATCAGTCCCACCAAGTCACCTCTTCCATTGCACCTTTCAGAGATGCAGTGATGGTGTAGGAAACCGTGTGAAAACATCACAGCAAACTCAGGTTGCTATAATGTTTGAAGAGAAAGTACTTAGGTGAGACTAACATTTAGGGTTTTGTTTGTATAGTGTTCAGTATGCTAAGTCCCAACCTGTGGCTAAGTTTCTGAGGTAGTGGGTATAATAAGAACTGGGTTAATAAAAATCAGGCTTGATAAGCATCACTGAATTGAGTAGAATACTGCCTTTTTTCCTAGCTGTAGCTCTCCAAAAGATGCACACATTTTGATTCTGAAGAGCCATTAATTATCTTTTGGTTAAAAGGAATGAAGAATGAGTCAATGCACATCCATTTGCTCATTACTTTCTCCCAATCCCATCACAAACCTATGGCTACATGCAGTACTTACAAAATCTCTCCATCCTGTATCTCAATGGGAAGTTTGTGTTCCTGCTGTGTTTCTGTAGCCAGCACATTCCTGCAGGCAGTGCAGGCGGGGAAGTGGAAAACCAACTTCTTAGAACTGTGAAAAAGTGCTTCATCTCTTAGCTATCTGCATCCTAGTTTGGAATTTTTATTCTGCCTTTAAAATCTTCCCCCAGAAAAATGAGTTTGAAGCCCAGGCAGTATTTCCATATAAGTGACTGAGTCATCTTCCTTGTGAACTGAGGGATCACTGTTGCCTGGAGTTATGGTCTTAATGACTAAGATGAACAGATAGTTGGGAATTTGTTATAAACTTATATTCGATCATTCATTATTTCTTTTTGAGTGTAGTCATCCAGGGAGAAAACAGATGTCATTATTCTGAGATGGGTTTTTTTGTTATTGTCGTAGTAGCAGCTGAAACAAAAAATGGTGATACAAGGAGTAAGATGGAGAATTAATATTCAGACTGTTGTGATGCTAGGTCTCTTAGTCCCCATAGTCACATATTCTACAGTAGCCAGAGAACAGCCTAAATGTGATGACCCGGTTTGGAGGCAAAATAATTCTTCACATTCACAAGTGCTCTCTAAAGACACACAGGATCAGTTTTCTGATGTATTTGAGCACTCTTGCACAAGGAAATTTTAAAATTGTAAGAAGCAGTTTGAAGTTCCATTGAAATAAAAATTAATTTGGTTTGTTGATGGATGTGGCAATTCCACTAAACAGTCAGATATCTGGAAATCTCCTCTAACTGTGCTTTTGGGGTCTGAGGACAACGTTCTCAAAAGCCCTGAGGTCCCACTGACTTCCAGAAATGTTGAAGTCCTGAGTGCTCTGAAAGCAGAACTCAAATCCTGTAAGCACCTTTGCAAGGTGTTCCTGTATGCATGCTCTGTGTTCCCCTGTGGGCTAAAATACTGCATCTTCAAACTGTTTCTAAAGTCTTGGTCAAACAGAAATTGTATTTACCACCTTCAGATAGAAAAGTTTATTTTCAAGTTGGCAACTACGTAGCCATTTCACTACAGTGAGAAATGTACACAGTTTGTGTTTTAGTTGGAAAGAGAAATTGAAATCAACTTGTCCTTCTGAGCCCTGCAGAAGCTAGCTCAGCAAGGGCAAAATGGACCCGTTTGGGAGCGGTGGGGCTTTGAGCAGCATTCCTTCACAGTCATGAGAAGAAAACAATAAGAGGTGGGGGGCAAAAAAAGCGAAGAAAGCAAAAGGGTAAGGGGAGAGCATCTGCACCATACAAATTAAGAGGGATGTTCAGTAGAGTGACAGTCAAGAGAGACTTTCTCTTTCCTCATCATCAAAGCCTTCCAATTAATGCACTCTTTGAAGCAGTTTCTGTTTTACAGTTAAATTTTAATTTTCCCCTAATTAAATGTAGCTAGGTGGATCGTGTATTTGCAGTTTCATATCTGAGGCTATATTAATAATCCTAGATATAGAGGTAAAGGTAATTGTGACAGATATCTTTGTGAGGGAGTTAACTTGCCCCTAGATTAGGAACAATAGATCTGTGATGTATGCAAAGCAGCAGATCAGGTCTCAGAAAACTGTCTCTGTGAGTAGGTGACTATACAGTTTTTTCTTCTCTCTCTCTCCCTAGATAAAAAGGAGTATATCCAAAGGGGCTTTGCAGGATATTGTATTCAGTTCTCTTCTCAATCTGAAAGCTGTTAACAGGTGGGAAAGAAATCGGCTGCACTTCCAATTGTGGAAAAGACGTGAAGACAAATGCTCTGAAGGGTAAGAGGTGTGTAAGGCTGTGAAGAAATAAGGAAGGGAAAGACTTAAAAAATAATTGAATAATTAGATCTTATTCAAGCAGTGATTCATAGAACGTGGTCTTGGCTGTCTTTGGACAGAAACTTTGGAAGAAGCAGTAGCCAAGAGGTGAATGAAAATGCACCACAGTCTTTTGGCATATTGCCTTCCAAAATAGATGGTGAAGCTTCTTCTGATGGAGCTGTAGCTGCTGTGCTAAAAATATTTCTTACCTTAGTCACAAACAAAGCCACTCAGAGCTGAGTTTAAAAAAGATATTCTACAGCAACTATAGTCAAAGCAGGGTTTGTTTTAAACTGTCATCCATCCTGTAAAAGAATTGCCCAGTGTCAGTCAAAGAGAATTTGAAGACTTGAAGGGCTCTAGACTGATTCTCTGTAGGTGTCATTAGGTGACCAAGTAGATGTGATGTAAGTATGCTATGCAAAGGAGACACTGTGGTGGTTTTACACTGGGCAAAACACATGTGTGTAACTTATCAAATGGAAAGCTTTTTACTGGCATGTGAAAGTTGGGTTAATAGTTAACAAATTAATAAATTTTACTGTAGAAGAATTCTGTATGTGATGGCTGTCATAATTTCCTTTGACTTCATTTAAAAGTTTATGTTAACTTCAGTCTAGTTTCTACTTCTCCACGTATGGTGGAAATCTTATTTGTGGTGTGGTATGAGTATATCCTGATCAAGTTAGAGATTTCTAGTGCAATAAGCTTTGTGAGAAAAATGAATATTTAGAAATGACATGTTAATCACAGATTAGATTGCTGGATTTCATCCTTGGGCTGAAGGACCACGTTACCAATTTTAAAGTTTGTGCCTTTTTTTTTTTCCCTTTTCCCCTCCTAGAGGTGGAAATTGTGCTAGCCCAGGAGTTGATGAGGGTTTTGTTGTAGTTATTTAAATTGCTTTTTGGTCTGTGGTATCCTGGCATCAGATGCTTCTCTCTTGCTGTATGCAGATAACCATTGATGAAAAATTTGTCAGCTCTGTTGCAATTTTTGGTGTGGTCTTTTTACCAGGGAAATATTTTAAGACACTGTGGAAAACTGGAAACAAATGCTGCAAAAAGCAATGAGCCTATAGGTTGAAACTGGTCATACTGACCAGTGTTGTTGGATCGCAATTTCCCTTTAATTTGAACATCAGAGGGTAGTGACCCCCTAGAGAGCTTAGGGAGGCTTCTGAGACAGCTCTGAAAATTTAACTGGTGTAAATAACCCTGCACCTTTGTGGCACATCTCAGCTGCAGAATATGCAATGAATGGGAAGCTCAGGTTATTTATTTTGGGGGTTTGAGGTTGTCAGGGAGCCTTACCATGATATTACACAGGAGTAATAGAGCTAGCCTGCTGTACAGACAGTCTAGTGGTGAGTTAGGGGCAGAGATGAAGCAAGTACATTTGAGATCCCACTTATGCTGTTACTAATGAAAGGACCTTTCTGATGCCTTTCCAGCTTAAACAGTTGAATCTGTGTGCACGCAGTAGGTTTCCTTTCCTTTGAGTCATGTGGTACATAACTAGACTTGCTGCTTTGTGTCTCCAGGCAGTTGGATTCTGCTGCATTTTCCCTTTATGGATGATCCTGGTTGAGAAGTCTGCTAATCTCCATTGGACTTGACAGGGAAAAATATTGGGGATATGGTTTTGAAACTGAAAAGTGCAGCACTATAATAAATTGTGACTCTCTGGTTGAACATGAGGATAAAATTCATTCCAGACCCTGTGTTCGAATGGAACAATTTATGAATGGAAGCACGGCTTCTGGATTGTATTTCAGCATTAGTCTCTGGTTTGGAATTGTGCTATTTCCAACATAGACAAGTATATGCATTTTATAAGCTTTCATTCTTCCCCTGTTCAGATTGTTCAAATATAAAATTTCTTGTGCTGGAGATGGCTGTGGAGTATATGCCATAGGAAAAACATTTTATTTTTGAGAAGAAACAGGTTAGTAACTGTTGTCTGCAGTTTACATATTGAAAATAACTTTATATTTGGCTGAAGGAGAACTGGCTGATGCTCAGAGGTATCACAATTGCATTTCTGCTTTACCTCCATTTCTCACATGTCTTGTTTATGGGCATCACCTGCCTCAGCTCTGTCACCTGTCAGATGGGGATAACTCTGCTAGACAGCGTCACAACCATGTGCGTTGCTTACTATCATCTGATACAATCAGATGCTTAGATGAAAACCAGTAGGTGTAGTAAATATGAATGAGTATTGGTTATATTCAGATGGACAAGCTGGAAGACAGTAATGTTGTAGTTATCAAAGAAAAAAACAAATTAAAAGAAAACATGCTTAAGCAGTATGTATTAGGAAATTAGGAGTCTTGGACTGAAGTCTGTAAACTTTCTAGCCTGTGCTGCAGAGAAACAGTAGCTGAGAAGTAGATGCTTAAAGATGAAGAAGGAGCCAAAACCTCCTGTCAGTTAACATACTGTGGTTTCACCCACAGCTTAAAACCGTTTAGTTTTAAACTTCTCAGATGGATTATGTTATAATGTTGACAGAAACAAAAATGAGATGCAAAAAGAAAAGCTTAGGCAAAAAGTTTGAGGTGTGATTTTTACATCTGTTAACTGGAAACTTAATTTTTTTTATTTATTCTTTCTCACTGTTATATTTAAAGATGCTGAGCTCATATAACTATGACTGAGAAAAGGTAAATTCTGTTTTAAGGATATATTAATTCTTGGTCTTCATTCTTTCCGGTTTTTCTAGGTCATAGTTTTAAAGCACAGAATTGTCAGACATCTTCTTAGGGCTAATAAAAAATGTTTTCTAAGTAACAGTGTGTGGAGCTTGGAATAAAAGCTGAGACATGAGCAAAATTTTTAGAAGCAGCTGAATTGCGCCTGAGAGAAGTAGAAGGATAGGGGCAATACAAAAGCTCATTTTGACCAGTTTGCTAGCAGTGTCTGCGCACATTGGGCAAGCAGAGGTAAATGACTGCTTGTATATTGGACTCTGTTGAAGTATGCTGGCCTACCTCTGCAGAGAACTTCCCATTTCCCTGTTGTTCTGAAAGGGGTGTTGTTGCCCATCCCAGCAAAAGTCTAGGAGTGAATTGTTTCATCCTGTCTCAACTGCATTCAATCTACCTGTACTGAAATCAGCTGAGTTAGTCTACATTTAGTCCAGGCAGCTGGAAACAGAAATTGCCTCTTTGATTTTCAGTTAACACTAAAATTGTGAGCATGGATTATGATATTGTTGAGAAATATTCTTCAGAAAATGTTAATTTATTGTGGCCCATGCATCATCTTTGCAGAAAAATGGGAGAAAAATACAGCTGCTAAGACAGGGCCCACATGTTTATTGATATCTAGGAATTTTTTCATCACTTAACTAACAAGAGAGAGTTTTGGTTTTGCTTTGGTTTTAGTAATTAATAAGAAGATATAGTAGCTTTGGTCAAATAGAATGCTCAAGCAATCTTTTAAAACATCAATTACTCATTTTTAAAGTAAGTGGGAAGAATTAAACATGGCTCTGTAACAAGGTTCTTATTTCAAAGAGCAAATTATTATAGAGCTATAGCAACAAGTTAGTAGCATGAGCTGGGCTGAATTGGAGAGGTACCTAAATATGAAGTAAGCCTAGAATTTCCTGAAGTTTGGGATTCTAGAGCCACCAGGAATCGGTGTCTCAGGAAGTGAGTCCCAGGGAATAGCCACAAAGAAAAAATAGGAAAAGTCTGCAACAAAAGGAGAGAGAAACTCATGGAGAAATAAAAGTGCATTTTTGAGATCAAGAAGCATAAATAAAAAGTGAGGACTATCAGAGGTGAAGTTGGATTAGATGCTGCTAAGGATGTTAAAACAGAGTTGTTGGTTTTTTTCCCCAAACTTATGAAAACAGAGGTAGGAAAGAGGCATGGGGATAGGTGGGATAGTTAGCATGAGAAGAATGGTTCAGTGACTAGTGACTGTACGGAATATGCAGAAACTAAACTATGCTCTGCCTTCATTGCCAAGGGACTGAAAGGGAGTGATGAATATTATTGACCTGATCGATAAGATTGGCCATGGAGGCAAAGAAGAAATACTAGAGTAAAAGGCACATGAAAACAGCTGGTACAGCAACAAACCTTTAAAGGTGCAGGACTTCTATCATGTGCTTGGAAATTGGAAATGTAGTATCTGTGTTGCAGAAGAGGAAAAATGCAGCTCAGTGGTTCTGATCATGATAAACCAACTTGGAAGGAAAGGATATGTGGAGTCTTGGAGTTTAAAAGCAAAAGGTAGATTGTGCTGACTAATCTGATAGCTCCCCAGACTCCATGTTTTGCCCATGTTCTAAGGGATTACAGGAGACTTTGGTGAGAAGAACAATAGGAAGCAACTGAGACTAAAGGTGATAATGAACTATCAGAGATCTGTACAGAAAGTAGGAGCCTGTTTTAGAATCAGTCAGTACAAAATTGTCTCTGTCATGCCCTTTGGACTATAAACGTGATGAACTGCCCGTCTGTCTGTTCACTGTGTCTGTACAAAGCAGACGTGCTGGTGTTTCTACAGCCATGCCTATCTTCATTCATAACGTATCCTTAGGAAGACCCTGCCTCACCTCCCCTGCCTCCTCATGTCTGTGTGGAACCTTTCATCTCCCCACAGCCCTGAATGATGGCATATAATAAAATACCACTTGTCAGCTAAGAAAGAGACTCAAATTACTTGGCCAGTCCGAACAGGGCCTTTCGATCCCTTTGTTCACAGTCAACATTTCTTTTTCCCCTCCCCAGTTCCTGGGGTTGTTTTTCTGAGCTTGTAGAACTCACTGGTGCTATTTAAAGTAAGCCTTAGAAATAAGATTCAGACTAAAATACAGTGGCCCTTGGCCTTAAGTCCAGATGCCTGAACTGCCTGTGATGCATAGTGGAAGCAACAGGGGGCCTTAATCATTCAGGCAAAACTCTGTTGATTTCAGGAATAAAAAGTACTTCAGGATTTAATGTATTGGCACAAAGACTGTATCTTGTGAGAGCATTACTGTCAAACAGACGAGTGTTGAAACAGTGTACCTTTCCTACTTGCGAACTACTATTGTTCACAGAAAAAATGAATAGAAATGCTGCTTCTAATTTTGAATTTACTGAGCAAGCAGACTAAAATGCTTGATTTTTGAGTAAGCTGATTTCACTGGGCTTTCAGGCTGACAGCTTTATCAGTAGGGACAATTCTGTAAATTGAAAATCACGTAGTTCCCAACTCTCTGGGCATGGTGTTTTTCCATAATCCTGGTCATGTCCTTTCCCCATCTTCATGTCTCTGTAGCTGTTGATTTCTGAAACATGAACCTGTAATCTTAAACTCAATAACTGAAGCAGCAAGGTGCCTTCTTTACAGCCCATTTATAGACAAAAGTATTTCTAATTTAGTCTCTTTCTCCCTAGGTGGTTGAGTTTCCAGGTGTCCGGACAAGTCAGGCAGTAGTAATAACAGAAGATGGAGGTTTTGCAGTATGTAGTGCTAGATAAAATAAAATAACAATCAAAAGTTGATAAACTTCTTGGGTTTATGTGAAACAAGCTCTTGACCAAATTAGAACTGGGTAAACACTTTTACCTTGGTTTACCCTTGACCTTACCACTGATTTTTTTCAGACAGATTACTGCGTTAAATCTTCTGTGTAATCCATTGACATCAAAACAGTCTTGTTGTCTGACAGCACAATGAATAATGGGGCTTGGCTGAAGCAAGGTAGCTTTGACAGAAACAATTTTAGCTGGCAAATAGCTTTTTTTTTCCATGAGAAAAAGAAAAGTTTTTATTGAAATAGATGTACTTCTCCTTAGCATGGGTAAAGTACCTTGCTGACAGTGTTTTGAAAGATTTTTGTAATACATTTAAAGAGATTACTAAGGTGTTTTCTCACTTGCAATTTTAGCTCAGTGTTTTCTGTCTATTTTCATTGAGCATTCACTTGTGGAGTTACTCTGAAAAGGTGCTGTATTGATTGATATACACTTGAAGTCTCCCTCTTGTTTCTTGTAAGAAGTGTGGTTCCTTCTTGATATCCAAAACCCTTATTCTGTGAGGCAGGAGTGAAAAATACCTTGAGAGAAGTGAAGCTCAGCAGATGCTCCCTCGAAGGTGCCTATGCACATATACCCTAGGCTGACTGCCTAGCTTAATGCTTCTGTGTCGAATGAATTGCCTGCTTAAAGCAGGTAAAGTCCAGTTTATATTGGCTGTGTTGAGGGCAATTCACTTTTTCAAAAGCACCTAAATGATTCACACATTTGCATGCTATTGACTTTAATGATACCTCAGCTCCTGAGTACAGAAACCATTGCTGGGCATGGGAATAAGAGTTCTGTTAAGTGTTTGAGGCTTGTACGAAGGTAGTATTGAGTAGTTGCCTGGAGCAGTGGTGTCTGGTGGAAGTCTGTTTTCTTTCAGCAGGAGAAAAACGGATGCTACGGACCAAATGAGATGAGCAGAGAGGAGATAAAAGCAGTGTTGGAGATAAAAGTGAGAGGCTGGAGCAAGGAGAAGCCTGGATCTACTTCGCCTGTAGGCAGATACATGTACATGTGTGTTCCCTTGATGCTGAGCTGCTGTACTTACCTCTGGGATGTTCAGCCCGTGCTGTAGTTCCTGCACAGGTCCATTTGGCGCTTTGCAAAACTACCTTTGAGTAGTCCCACATGGAGGCTGTACTGTTTATGTCAGCAAGTCAAAGACTTCCAAGTAGTGTGCGTTTCCTTTCAGGAACCATCTTTTTCCTTTGGGGCAGCATCTCTATGTTGGCACAGGTATACTGTACCTCTCGTATAGGACTGAAAACAAATGCTCGTTCTAGCACTTGTATATCACTATTAAGTACACAAAATGCAGAAGAAATTACTCTCTCTTCCCTAAAAATTATGTGTAGGGAAAGGGCGGACTGATTAATCTCAGCATAGTAAAAACAGAAAATGCTGGCTACATCATTGTGCGTTAAATCTTTAGTTATAGATTTAAGTGTTGTGCTGTCATGTAAGAGTGTAGCCACAGTCAGCATCTGAAAGAACTCACTGCTCAACAGTCTGTTCAGTTTCAGCTACATTATTCATAGGATTCATTCCTCCCTCCAGCTGTTTCCACAAATTGAAAGACTTTATTTCAGTTTATAAATGCTATTTCCCCATTGTTCATGCCCACAGCTATTTTCCATGCCCAAATATCCATCTCCCCAAGAAAAGAAATCCCAACCCTATAAAAGAAGCCATGTGGAATGATCCTTTGAGGAGAAAGTCCAAAATGGCGCAATATTGGAGTTGCCATCTGCAAAACTTCAACAGCTGGTATTTCTCTGTTGTATATCTGTGACTGTGTGAGGATATTGGGCAAAGAGCAGAATGAGTGGGGTGTGGTTGCATTACCAAAGGGCTCTCATTTTTTGTGTTGTGTCTCCAGTTTTCTCATTAAAACTGGAAGGGCCAAAACTTCCACTGTGAGAACTGAATGGAGCCATTGCTTGACATTTTTGGTGGTACAGCTACAGCATGAGGAGAATTTGTCACTCAGAGAAACTCCCAACTGTATTGGCTTTTTAATAGGAAGACTGGTCAAATGGTTAAGAAAATACAGGTGTCTAGAACAGCAGAGATAATACCTTGAAACTGCCATAAAATTAAGCTGCAGTTTGGAAAAAAAAAGCCCTCAAACTTCATCTTCATAAGTGTATTTCCTTTAGAGCCCCACCTGGAGTATAGCTGCTGTGAAGATTCAGCTACGCTGAATTTCATGTTTTCACACCCTTAGACTTCCTAGGATCAGAAAAAGGATCCTTAGCATGGCTCTTGCATCTAAAACATAGGATAAAGAAAACCCCTCGTATATGGATGTCCCGCTGTGCATGCTTCCTTCAGGTTAAATGGGAAAAGATTTGTCTGGGGAAAATGAGGTAGGAGTTCAGATTGTGACAGATATTAGGCACACACCACAAAAGAGATGCAGTTTTTCCATCAGGAAACTGCAGGACGCTGTGCTCTGTAGGAACCTGTGAATCCTGGTGCATTTATAGCACCTACAAATTTCAAGGCAAATTATCAGTTAAAATAGCTCAGCCCCAAATCATCAGATAAGTATAGTCACAAAAGATATTTGAATTGTACTCATAATCTCATAAATCATTACCTTTCGGAGTCACAAAGGCATTACTTTTCTTCTAGCAGGATGAAATCTGCTGTTAGGCAGTTTTTTCCCCACTGCGTGCTAGGCACAGGTATGATTTTATCTGCCTCTGTAACACAAATCACCATCCTGGCATCATAAAAAGTTTCACAGGTATTTACCTACCTTTTGGAAGACTAGTACTGAGTTTTGAGTGAACGGTGGCCAAGTTTGTGGTATCAACTGGAAACCATGTAGAATTTAGTAATGCAGGCTTCATGCCAGACAAAACTGATTCATTTCTGTCTTGAATGTTTTGATCTGTTTGTTAATCAAACTCAGGGAAAAAAAATATATTCACAAGAAGTTGAAACTGAAGAGTTTTCGTGTAATAGATTTTATAAGCCTCAAAGGCCTTATTTGTTTTATGGTGATGGAATTTTTAGTAGGAAAGCATTATTTATACTCGGTGTATACTTTATTCTAGCTAGTTTACTTACTGGAAGACAAGTTTTGTTTGTGAAGTTTAGTAGCAAATTGTGTGCAGAGTATTGTGCATATATAACTGTGCATAACTGCAGCTATGTATCTGTAATAATTTGTGTATTTCTAGATGCACATTTTTAATTCTCTGGTTACTGGTACTGGAAAGATCAGTGCATACAAGTGAACTGAAGGAGGAACAGTGGAGCAGTAGGAGACAGGAGAAAAGTCTGGGATACAATTTCATTTCTGATATCATCCTCTATGAACACTAGCAAAGGAGTGTCTGAAACTAGAGTTTAGCTGACAAGTGCATGAGCATAAACTCTATGAAAGCAGATTAGAATTCAGGTTTGCCCCTTTGCCAGGTGAACTATATTATGATTGATCATAACAAAATCTGTTTTGACACTTTTGTTTGAGCTGTGTTGGGAGTAGACAGGTGTAATTCTGAAGGTCAAGTTCATGCAGAGTAACTTTTCTATAGTAACCACACTTTAAAAGAGACAATAAAAATATTCTTGTATAGGGAGCAGATCCAAATTAGAGCTCTGCTGTGTTCAGCTTAAATCCATGAGAAAGAAGAAAAGGAAGATGAATGCCAGCTTCAGTGCTGGGGTGTATGATGCTACCGTTTGAAAATTTGCTCAAATATGGACTCTCATGAGATGGGGAAAGTTTGAGTCAAACTTAGCTGTAGGCTCATTCACTTTTGGAGTGAGAGAGCACATGTGTTCAGATAATAGTTTTTACACCCTAGCCTCGTCTTGAAGGAGATATTTCCATATGGGTGCTATACTGAATTTACCCTACCACGTGTGGAATGCTCTCTGCTTGGCGAGAGGCCAAAACATTCCCTGCAAGGGAGAAGGGGCTGAAATTGTATCTGATCTGAGTGTTAATCTATGTCCCTCAGGCTTATCCTGTGGCCATTTCTGTGTTGCAAAGGCAATGCTGGATATGCCTTTTCAATGAGATCATTGCAAAATCAAATTGCTATTAAATTATATTTTACTCACAGTTTTGAATTGAGTTAAAGTAGGAACACCAGTGCTAAAACTTTGGGTGGAAGTGTTGGTGCCGGAGTGACACTCCAAATGCTGTCTGGATAACATTAATCACTTCACACAAAAATTTCAAGTTTATGTTACATGTTTTAATATTATTAAACATAAGCGATAGCACTGCAGCCAATCTGAAAACAAGAAAGGGGACCCTATTCCTGAAAGCTCTGGCTACTTGTTCTTCCTGGACACATCCAGCTCAATGGATCACACTTTCTTCCTGATGTGTTTTTGCGGTTGCGTACTCTTGTGCCCTCCCCAGCAGTACAGCTGTTAAGACTTGCAATGCGAGCAGAGAAGTGGGATTTGGGAGGTCTGAATCACCCATGCAGATGCTGTGCGGGAGCACTCGGCAATGAGCCTGTGTGATGGGGTCGAGGTTGCAGGGCTCAGGGGCAGCGGTGCTCGTCTGCTGCTGCTGCAGGTCTTGGTCGTCTCCAGTGAAAGAATGAAACGGTTAAGTCTCTGTAATGCTGCTGTGCATCAGGTTTACTCCTGCTCTGTGGACTGTGAAGAAAGATTGTTCCCTCAGCAGAACTCACCAGTACAGTGGGTCTATTCAAGCCTGCATCTGGGAAGATAGTTAGTGCCTTCATTTATGAAATTCCTATCATAGAAGTGTAAGTTCTTTGGAACAGTGGCTGGTCTCTCGAGAGGTCTCTAACATGTCATGTACACAGCAGTATGTAAATCATTTTCATAAAAGGAAAGAGGAGAAGCTTTTTTCAAATCATCAAATACCATCTCACAGCCTGGAAAGGTTTAAAAGATATTTGATATCGTTTGTGATTTGTTTGTGGGTTTGTTTTTGTTTTGCCTCTATCTAAAACCCCCTTGCTCCCTTCTGCCAGTCTGAATGCAGCGTACAGGGGAACAGAGCTAGCGTGTCTGCGGCTGCTGCCCAGCTTTCTTGCTCCGCTGGGAATGGCGGCTGCTGCAGGAAGACCCAACAGAAACCCTCTGTTGGCAGGAGCCACAGTCCATAGCGGTTAGGTGGCTGCAATCAGCTCCGGTGGGTTGGGTGCATGTTTCGCTGTCTCCTACTACAAGGAATGTTAAAACAGGTTTAAGTGTTTCCAGTTGTTTTGCTGTCTAGTGGTTGAAGGCCTGATGAAAGGAGATTTATAACGCTTACGCTTGTGGTAGCTTGTCGAAACTTTCCTTTCATGCAGATGATAAAGGTCAGTGCTGTGGGAGCTGAACTCTTTTCTTGAGAAAAGCGCGTCTTCTTCTGACAGCTGCATACACCTGTGACAGTACGATAGCTAGGAAGATGCTCTCTACAAATTCACAAACCAGCTTGTAGTAGTAAGAGAAGAAAGCTTATTTACACAGTAGTTATGAAGCCAGTGGATATAACTGAGGATCATGGTACCATTTCCTTTGCAATACATTTATTTCTTCATCATATTAGCTTATAAAAATATCTCTTCTAGGAAGAAACAGCTCTTTCTATCTCATTGGTGTTTTTTACATTTGTGAAGGGCAACTCTTGAAATTCCTTGCATTTCTTCTAATGGCTTTTCAGTATTGATTCACACTTTCCTTTTTGTTTCAGTGTGGAAGAGTGAAATTCCAGCAAGGCTGACTTAGTGAAAACTGAATTAGTGTTGATGGCTGGAGAGAACTGTAACTTGATCTTCTGTCTCCAGTGCTTGAATCAGGAACTGAAATAATTGTTCTAAGACCCTGTTTGAGTTGCCAGAAAATGGAGCGGTGCTTCTGCCAGATAGTCACCGCAGAAGTGCCAGACATTCCTCCCCTCTTTGAGCTTGTGAGTGTGTGTATTTGAGAGGAAAATACACACAGGCAGCAGGGGAGCAAAATGCTTTTCTCTCTGAGATGCTTGTTCAGTGTGCGGTGCTGTGCTGTGGGCTGGCAAGGGGTGTAGGCACAGGACTCAAGCACAGGAATTTTTTCTCTGATTTTCTCTGTTGAGCAGTGGCATTAGTCACTCTGTCACAGGGCTTGACTGTGGGGGCACAGGGACTGAAGGGCACATCGCACAGCAAGAGAAGTTAGTTCGGTCCCCGAAGAAGTCGTGGCTCGCTGGAAGAGATGGTGTTGTCTGCCAACTACTAAGCCCAGCTGCACTGGTTAATGATTCGTGCTTTTAATTGAAACCATTGTGCACTACTATAGCCCTGCCTTGTGGGAGCTGCTGGTGCAATAAATCTTGATTATTTTTTTTTTTATATTTTATTTTCTGTATTAGAAAGCTATGTTCTTTGGGGAATTCAAAAAGTCTCAGGCTTTTTTGCCCTCCCCCCCCGACCTTCTGTTGCTATAGCTACTATAATTTTTGTTAACAAAGGCAATAAGTAGTAGTTTGCTGTGCTTAGTTTATGTTATTTTGATTCTGGTATAGCTGCCAATATTCTCTCCATCCCTTCTCTTTTTCTCCCCCCCCCTGCCCCAAGTCAATTCTCTAAAGAAACTGCAGGAGTTGGGAAACTGCGAGTTTCCTGCAGTCACTACAGGGCTGTATGTGTGTGTGGGATGAGGCTTCTACCCATGAATTAGGGGGTCAAAAAATTGAGTTTCGATTTGAGTTTGGGCTTGTATATTGAATGAGCAGCTACCCAGAGTTTGGATACATCCCACACTCATGGAGTCGCACCCACTTTGCAGGACAGCAGACCTTTCTTTCTTTCAGTTAGGTCTTGCATCCGGTTACTGCAGCATCACGGATCTATTTTTCTTGAAGTATCTTTGGGAAAATTCAAAGTTTATTCCATGAGAAAAACTTTAGCCATTGAATGCAAATGTCCCTGAGCATGAGGAAAGATGGGCTGCTTTCTCTGAGGGATGCAGGGTGGATTCAGAGAGTGGAGAAGGGGAGTGTATTTCTCTTCCCTCCTGGAGTTTTTTATTGCCTTTTTTCCTTCTAAAAATCTTTTCATTTCCTTGTTTCCCACCTGTGTGTTTTCTGACACAGTATGTTCATCTCACCCTTGTTCTACTAGTCTTCAACTCTTCTGATGTTTATCTGCTCCTCCCCCCTCCTCCCCTTTTCTTTAGTGTGCTTCCTCTGTTTCTGCAGCATGGCTAGGGGGAAGGTTGAGGTTCACCCATTTTGCTGGCACCACACTTCTCTCCCATGTTTCCTTTTTCTCTGTTAAGCTGGCTGAGGTGGGAGACGGAGCTTAGGCAGCCAGGGCATGGTCCGCACTCTCTAAGTAAGCCTGCTCACACCCCGCTGTGGTTTATCATCCTGGGAGCACAGGGGGCTTGGTTTTATTTGTCTTGGCTTAAAATGTATAGAGTTTAAAGTAGCCAGGAGGTTCATAAACATGAAGGGAATGTAAATCAGAAAACCACTGTGTACAGAACAGGTGCTCATTGCCCTGAGAGATGCCAGTTTGCAGGAAGGCAGCCGTGGCAGACAGGAGAGGGTGGTTTCGGTGACCACAGAAGCTGGTGGGGAATGGCTTGTCTCTGTTACTGATACGTTTACCATTGGTGATGGCAGCAGGTCTGGGCCCCACCACATTTCTGGAGAACTTGAAGAATGTGTCCTCACTGCTTATGTGTGAGCTAACTCATAAAGTTACTCCTGGTTCATTGGTAGAGTTGTGATATTTGGAGAGATCATACCATAGACTTCTGAAGTAGAGTAGGAAAAATAGGAGCAGCTCTGGGAAAATGGGCCACACAACCAGATACCAGAATGCGGGCGATGGGGTTTATGCTCTGGCACTGAATTTGAGGATCTCGCCTCTAAGCAGCTTTCCTCAGACTACAAAAGAAATCCATATCAGAACTCAAACACAGCTCAGACCTCCTGCATCCTGCAGACATTGCTTTAAGTGCAAGAACATAATTTCTAAATGCAGATACCTCTCCTGAACAGTTCTTGCACAAATCCCTGATACAAACAACAGACTTGCTTGCCATCGCATTTGCTTCTGCTAATGCCTGTGTCCAGGGTCACTTCTGGATGTGCTTTGGATACAGGGGAATTAAGATCTTCTCTGTGCCTTTCTACAGATTCCCTGAGTAACTGCCAAGAGCGAAGGAGACAGACCCAAGGTTGTTCTCATCTCTTTGTACAAGCCAAGACAGTTTTGGCTAATATTTTCTACTTACATCCATAAGGTCTCCAGCCAGTTCCTCATCCTCCCAGGATGCTTTTATATCACTATATTGAGACAGTCTATCCAAATTAATAGTTGCTTCACTAGGAGTGTTAGCATTGGCAGCTTACGTATCGTGTACAGGACCTGCTCCTTGGAGATACTGACTCAGAACAGTAACATGATTACTAGGACATAGTGATCTAAACCGGAGATTCATAGTAACGCCACATATCAGTTCTTGACCTTACTGAGGCACTGGTGTCAAAGATCTTCCACTGCTGCTTGAAACTTAAAACAATGCTTTGTGACAATGTCAGCTTGCCTTCTGCTTATACTGATGAAGTTAGTTTTCTTTTACTGCATGGTATTAGAAGTTAAAGGACTTGGTGCAGGACAGCATGAGTAGTTGCCATCAGTTACTTCTGCTGAAGACCTCTATCTTTTCAGTCCTCCTAACACTCATAAAGAATCGATTCCACATCCTTCTCCACAGGATGCTCCTTGTTACCTTCCTCTGAAGTCAGTTTATCTGGTGACATCTGCATTGGCCAGGAGAGTTGGTTATCCTCAGACTATCCTTTGCTAAATGCTCCTCACAGCCTTCTCTGGGAGCAAAACACTGGATATCTGTATGAACTTGGTCCTTAAATGGTCTCAGATTTTCTTCTACTCCTGTTAGCCATCTTGCCTGTTGCCTTCTGCTTAGCATCGGGGAAAGGCAGTTACACACACTGGATGCTGATCCAGAGCTTTTGCTTTATCGCTTTTACTGAAACAATGCAACCACTTTGTTTCTTTCCTAATTTACAGCCAGGCCAGCATTCTGAAGGTCACCTCATCTCCTAGCAAAGCATGCCTGAACCTGAATACTCAGGGTGGCAGATGACCTTAACTTGCCTCACTGGATTTGAGAGTAATGTTTTTAGCAATCCTTGTTTTATTTCTCATTTTTCTGCTTTGTTTGCTTTTCCACTAAGACCTCCCCCCCTTTCTTTCCCTCCCCACACACATCTGTCTTCCCTTTTTCCTTTCTTTTTCAGACTGTTCCCTTTTTTTTTTCTCTGCTTACTCTATCAGGGGAGGAGAGTAAGGACAAGGTACAAATAAATCTGTTTGTCCCTCCCTGACATCACCGACCATTTGTCTGTGTGGAGGTTGGAAGCAAAGTGTCTCCCTGACCATCTTCGCCTTTGGTAGGTGTCCTTCCTCCTCTCTGCTCTCAGGAAGGGCTCTGTAGAAGGACTCTGAGGCAAACAAGCTAAAAGAAGTCTTGTGGCCTTCTGAAAATAGATGAAAATAGTGCCACCAGCTGCAGTGGCCAAGCTGGCCATTTAAACCTTTCAATCTCCATGCTTTTCTCAGTGACACTGTTTCCCACATTGGCACAAATAGTCAGTTGCAAAGTGAAAGACCATTTAAAGAGTTTTCAAGCTTTGTGAGTGTCAACTTCATTGCTGTCTATCAGCGTATGGAAGAAGCTCAACGGTCTGCTTGTGCAGGCAATGGGAAGCCAAGTTATTAATTTATAGCTTGCTGCCTGCTCTGAGATAATTCACTTGTTATATTCTTACTCCTAAGCATGCCCTTATGCGAGGTAATTTGGAAAATGTGTTACCCACCCTAACGTGCACTAAGAACATCTGCATGGAGAGTTTCTGTGGAGTATTTAGGATGCTGTAAATTCTTCTCTGCGTACAGACGAGTTCTGGCTTGTTTCTGCCTTATAGAGTACAAATTGAGAAATGAAAATTAAGGTAATTTGTCTACACTGGAAAGTCAATTCCATTTTAAAGTACAATATAATAGAGATCTTGTTAAGCCACCCTCTGCATGGCTGAGTGTACTTCAGACGTTCCTGGGTAGCACAACTTGCTTCTAGAAAAGATGTCCATACACAGAAGTAGTCAGGAAATAGCTCAACTAGCATAACTCAAGCCATTTACACAGTGACTCATAAGAAATGTATGGCAAAATTAAGACTGAATCCCTCTCTCTCAAGTTTCTATGCAGTTGCATCAAGATCCTCTTTCCTCCCATCACGTATTATTAAAACCTTGTACGAGGCATATAACCGTTATTAATTTTGCAGTTTGCACTCTAGCGGTGCTCTGAGTGGGAGCCATGTGTGCCTGGCAGGAAGGAAGGGAGGTGTGCTAACAACACTGGGGACAGCAGCTTGCTCTGTATTATAGCCGTGACCCGTGTTTTGCCTCGCATGATGCTCTAATGAAGCAGAACCTACAGTAGTTGCAAAGTCAGGATGCTTCTCAGCTGTCTGCCAGACTTTGTCAGTCAGCCTTGGGGTGAGGAAGGTTCAGTCATCACCGTCAGCTCAGCAGGGAAGTTCCTTTTAAGACTTACTAAGACTTTCAGCTTGGTTTGTTCACTTCGTGTCTCCCCTGTAGCCTGTGCTCCCAGGAAGTCTGTACTGAGTAGTGAACTGTGCTTTGAATTGTATTGTGATGGTTTTAGGGACTGGTGACACCCTGCGGGAAATATTGAAGGACAGGCTATTTTCTCATATTCTTTGTGATGCCAAAAATATTAATGAAAAAGAATCTTTGTTCCTTGAAGCTAATCTATTCTCATTCCTTAGTAAAATTATAATCTGGTTTTTGTGTCACAAGGAACAATTCATTATTGTGCAAATGATTGCAATTAGAGGACTATGACTTCATTGAAGAATACAGATGCAGGTGAGCTCCTGAGACCTGAACTGGTGTTTTCATGCAAATATCCTGAGGATGAAGGGAAAGGACAAAGGAAGAACAATACTGAGGAACTGTGATACATGTGAGGCACAGTCTTAAGTAGGCTGTTTTCATAGTGATGTCTGGTTGTCATGGAAATGTTTGTGTTGTAAGGCCAAAATATATATGCCTCTGATTATTTTGTGCTAAGCCTTTATTGCAAAATGCAAAGACTGAGGGCTTTCAACAAATCAGTGCTGATTAAGTTTATTATATGGCTTGTTGGAAGGACTGACCAGATTGTGACTGACACTCACATACAGCAGAGGGAAACAAGAAGTCACTTTTCTGTAGGAAAGCCTGATCCAGATCTGAGGTGCGTGCATATTTTGCTTGCTGAAGCTACATGAGAGTAATGTGGATGCTTTGCATTCAAACCCAAATTTTAGTGTATGAAATCTAAAAGGTTTTTTTTTACATCAAATACATGAGTTTCTGCTGCATTCCTATCAGAGAGAAAATGCCTTGTTGAATGTTTTTATCCTTTTTGTCTCTATTTGTTCTCAAGAAATTAAAAGCAAATATAGCCTGCATGTTTACAAGGCCAAAATGGTATTCTATATGCTGTAGGAACATATTTATAACACTTAGAATGCTGTCCACAAACAAAAAGATTTCTGTTTTAAAGAGAAAGCATGCAAATTCAGTTTTAAGTAACACATATTTTGAAGGCACTTGTAAGGTATATTTTCTTGACAGTCCAGAAGAACCCAAATGAATGGCTGAAAAATCAGTCTCACCAAAACAAAAAACCTCAAATGGTTGGTTTTCAGATGAATTAGTTCCCTGAACCAGATAGCTGTGTGAGTGTGATGGGGTGGGAATGTATGGCTAGCATAGGCATGGGAAAATAAGACCGTAGCATTTCAGATTGACATCAGTTTTAAGGGCAGTGTGGGAGTCTGTTTCATGACTGGCTAAAGCCATGTGAGTTCACACTGCCACCAAAATGTATAGTTAAGATTCCTCCAAGCTTATAATAGTACCAGCTAATTGGAGTGTTAAGTATTGTAAACTCTTTCTACCCTGGTGTCTCAAATCAAGCTTGAACTAGTCAATGTATTTTTTAAAATACAAACCTTTTCTTCAACCTAGACAGATAAATACTAACTTCTAATTCAATAGCAGCCGTGTATTTTTTTGTTAATGTTTCCTTCTCACTTCCCTGGGGAGCAGTCACTTTTAAAGGAACCTCCAGTTTATTCCAGTTTGATTTGTCAATAAATGTGAACTTGTTATATTCAGTGAGACCTCTTTAAGCACTCATTTAGCACAAACGAGTCAGAAGAAGTCACAATGAAGTTACTTCCCTGCTAGTACAATAATAGCTGTAATTTATCTAAATTGGAAGAAAGTCTTGTGTAGGCTACTAGCTAGATGAAAAGCGGCTATCAGAGACTGTACTAGATGTGGCACAAATCAATATGTCCTCCCCTTATGCAGAAAGCAAGAAAGATTCAGTCCAAAGACTGGATTCAGTCCAGCTTCTTCAGCTGAGATACAATTCCAGTGATGTAAGAGAGCAAAGTACAAACAAAACCTTATTGGTCCTTTCTAATACTGAAGCAAGCAAGATAAAGCAAACAACCTAAGTGCCAGACTGTTCCCATAATTATATTCAAAAGTTTTTCAAATACAATGTGCCCTCCATAGTCTGAGAAGCATGGTCAACCTAGTATTAGTGAAAATTCCTTCATAAAAGACAAGCGAGTATGCATGGTAGCACCAGTGTCTTTGATTTTTTTCATGTTTTCCTTCCATTGTGAAGCTGTGATTGCCCTAGCAATGCTGAAGGTAGTATAAGAATTCAGTGCTAAACTCTTTTATTTGGACACAAATTATGGACTGCTGTGTGTTCCAAGTGAGGTCTGTTCTCTCCACCAGATATTGCCTGTTTTCAATTCAAGGGAAAAAACAGTATGAGGGAAGATAAATGAAATAGTAAGAAGGGTGAGGGGGACAGAATGAGGAAGGCATGAAATAGGCAAGTGCAAGAATATCAGAAGAAGGGGAGGACATTTTAGGTTGTAGAAAAATATGAAAGGAGGGTGAGGGGTGAGTGGAGAGCTGTCCTTGTTCTAGGCAGTGTGCCTGCCTTTCACCTGCCTGGTTGGTTCTGCAGCTGCCGAGGTCTACCAACCTATGCTGACAGAAGGTAACTTCTTTCCCCTCCAATATGTGCCACAACATCCGTTTCCTAATGTTATCAGTTTCAGTTGGGACTTAACTGCTGGGAAGGTGGGTCGGCCTTGCAAGGTTGCAATGACAACCAAGTCCACCTTCACTATTGGTTGTACTGGGAAGCTCGTGCTGGAAGTAAACTTGTCACTTAGCTGTGAAAGCCTAGCAGGGAGACCGTTTGACTTCATTGGAAACAGGCTGGCTGTGCGTTGTAGAGAGGGAAACTTTGGATGAGATTGTGGAGTTAATACCAGTTAAAACCCATGCCTTTTGCAGAGTCATAAAGATGAGTAGTTTGACAACCCCTCTTCCTTTGGCTTGGTTATCCACAAATATTGTCACTTGTTCTCAATCAGGGACTTGGGTATACGTAGCAGTGTGAATGGCTTGATGTTGTTTTCTCACTTCAATATTACGCTAGAGCATAATAAGGCTCAGGCATGTACATGTTGCTGATAGCACAAGGTCTGTTTCTCCTGTCTTTAGGACTAGCTTTGAAGGCAGTTCATTCTTGTGTCTTGCAAGAAGCCTGTTGATGTGATCAGTTAGGTTATCTGTGTGCTGTAAAGACTAAACTTGGGATAAGATAGTTGAATTAATACTTTCTGAATATCTCCATGCCAAGTCCTTGCTGAGCAGGTCATTTAGCTCTCTATGTTAGTTTGTATGGTATTGCATGGCTAAACTTACACAGTGGCCCAGCTTAAAGAAAAGATATACCTGATAAAAGCACGTCGTTCTTATAAAAATGTTCTTCGGAGTCTCTACAGAAGCCCTCTCAAGGCAGAAATCTTTAAAGATTTTATTGGACTTTCCAGTTCATCAGAACTGACGTTGTTCTGGGAGGACATAATTATCTGTTTTACTGGAAAGGAATAGGCAAATTGCCACGAAGCTAAGCTGCGACTTTTGTATAAAAGTTTAGCTACACAACACATCTTGAAATGTGGGCAAGATTTCCTTAAAGCACTCAGGAAAGAATATTAATGTTTTAAACTAACTTTTCAATGCCTAGAGATGTTCTGCTGCAGCTACTGTTAAGAGAAAAATACCTAGACTGAATCGATTATTATTAATAATATACTTCTGAGAGTTTGTCTTTATTACAAGGTAATTCTTCAAAAGCATGAGTTTGCCCTAGCAGCCTGTAGTTCTTCCCTGTAATGCCTTCCTATTATGTCTCCAGGTCTCTGCCCTGTGGGGCAGACCAAAGCAGGAATATTTCCCCATATTTTCCAGATCCCAGATCAGTGGAATTTCAAGAGGAAAATCATCTGCCTTAAAAGGCTTCAGAACATATGCAGATCTCAAGGATCCAAATTATACCTCATAAATTATGTTGACTGCAGTATAGATTGGTTCGGTCTAGGACAGCTAAGTGTAGGTTAGTCTCTGCAACACGTGAGACAACGAGGACTTTACATGCAGTGAACTGTCACTGACAAACCTCTCAAAAATAACAGCACAAGTCCAGAGCAGAGAAGTCTTATGAACGCACTTGACATCCTTGCTGGACATATACATTTTCTTTGTAGAATTTCCAATCTGTTAGCGATAATGCCAGGAGAGAACTCAGGAGCCTAAGTTCAAATGCTTCCTTCTCAAGTCATTAGAAACCCTGCATATAATCTTCTTTGCCACGTTCCTAACTGCATCCGCTCTGCGCTGCAGCCTGTGTCCCAGCAAATGCCTGGCTGAGGGGGCTGGAGCCATGTGTGCGTTGTCTTCTGCTTGTGCGAATTCAGTGGTCATCAGTAAGCAGCAGAATTTGGATTCTTCTTCGTTAAACTGCTAGAGAAACAGTGCTAGTGTTCCTGATGGTCAGAAAACTGACTTTGAAGCATTGCAACATACTCTAAGGACTTTTTATTGGAACTGTATATTTAATGGCAATATGCTGTAGAAATGAGTGCAGAAAATGGAGTGCAATTAATCCGTTTTAAGTATAAGTAGGGAAAAGGATATTATGGATAGGAAAAGATATTGAGCATAGTATTAAAAACAACAACAAACCCCCCAACAAACAAACAAAAATCATGCATGTCTGTTGAGCTTAAGAAATTTCAAATGAAAAGTACTCTTCTGCTCCCATTATACTAGCAGAATGGAAGAAGGAATGATTCAAATTATGAAAATGTTTTCTCTAAGACATCTGTTGATCTAATACACGTATAAGACATCTCAGCCTAGACATGAATAGCTAGGCTCAGTGTTACTCACCTTATGCAGGAGGAGAGGAGGGAGTCAGTTCTTGCAGTGCAGGAACTGATGGATACATTGTGGGTAAAAAAAGCAGAATGTTTTCTTGAGACCTCAAGAGGCTCTAGGATAGTACAAAGTGAGCACTCTTGATTGCTGTGACTTTTCGGGTCTTTGCTCCAAGCCTAGCTCTAGCCCTCAACCACTGTCGAATGGGAGTGGGCTGAGGAACAATTTGTGCTGTAGTGGGACTGGGAGTGGTGCTTCCAAAGTGTTGGGATGCTTTAGGAAATGAAGAATAATTTTAAACTTAGGGGGTGGAGCATCTAGTATTTACACCTTCCCTGCTAATACCTGTTAATGGAATTAAAGATTCAATGATGCTGTAAGGTTCACTAGCACAAAGTGTGGTGGTTTTCAGTGCCCCATCTGTCTGTAAAAAGCTCCAGGGTTTTTGGAAGTGGAAGGAAACCTTTGGTGAGGGGGGGAGATGGTCCATAAGGAATATTCTGTCATTGGCGCTTCCTGCAATGTTAAAAATCTGTTAGAAACTATCTGCGTTACAGCAGCCATTTTCAGTCAGGATGATGAACCTTGCCTGGTACTAGCAGCAGATCCTATGTTGCCATCACACTTTATTTTATATTTGTCTGGCATCTTTAATTTTTGATCCTGCCAAATGGTTTGTGGAGATTTTAAGACTACATGGATGTAATAATGAAGAAGGTCCAGATTCTATCATCCAGGCTCATTAAAGTCCCAATTTGAGAATTGTCCTAGTGAAATTAGTGAGACCACGCCTGGAGTAAAGCACAAATTATAGCTAAATAAGGGTTTCAGAGCAATTATTTACAAATAAAACTGAATTCTGCATTTTTAGGCAAAGTGTAATTAGATGGTTAACTAGGCAATGCAGAATCTGTGTGACATGACTATTTTTGGATTTGTTTTGAACAGTATGTCTCAATACTTGAGAGATTTTGGTTTTCATTGCTTTGTGAAGAATAATTTGCAAATAATGTGATGGAGAATGCTCTCACATGAGCCTAAGGGATGTGATTGTTACCATATAAACTTACAGGGCTGTCAGACTCATTCAAAGTCTCTAAAATAACTTGCTACATGACCATAAAATTTAGTTTAGGCTTTTTTCCCCTCTGTTCTGGTTTTGGGGTTGGGGTTTTTTTTCGGTATTAAGCCTTTGCTTCCAGGCACCTCTATAGGTTGTTGATTGACTGTTTTTCTGCCATGTTCAAGTTATTTGTATTTTCTCTGCATATGCTGGGATGATACCAGCATCTCCTGCAGTAAAATATTCATGCAAAATAAGCATTAAAAAAAAATTGCATAGAAGAGTCAGTTTATACCACCATATATATCAGAGTTTCAACTGTATGGGAAGAAACACGCTTATGTCACTGAATTTCACATTATCTTGTGAAATTATTGTTTAGAACTCAACTCCTCTTTTGCTTGGAAGCAAACCAATTTAGCATATTTGACATTTAAGGTAGCTTTGAAATGTGGGGTTTAAATAACACTTTTTTTAATATTGACAACAATGATTTTATCAAGCTTTTGGGAAGTTGAAATTTGAGAAGGGCAAACCTCCCATGAAAATCAAACACTCTGATGCATATGTATGTGTAGGTTTTTTTCCACTGAATTTTGGGTATGGGAAAAGTGGACTCTTAGTGTGCTTTTATGTTGCTGTTTTCTATCTTTTTTTTTTTTTTCTTTTTATGTGCCAGGTCAGTATCCCGTCTTTTTGAGGGTCCATTCAGCTTCTTTTGGTCTTGAACAGAAAAGCAAATCTTGGAAAATGAATGTAACACATGGTAACAGTTGTATTCACCTTATGCCACATTTATAATTCTTATTTTTCTCACCTTAATTGCTAATAAGTGATTCAGATTTAACACAGTAAAGGCATTGAACTGATGAGTGGAAAACACTAAAAAAACCTGCTGACTCCCTGTGGAATGCACAGTCCTAGAAAGCTTTGCCAGCATCAGCAGGTTTCCCTTCTTGTCCCAAGTGAGCCCTTTTCCAATCAGAACAGGCAGTTCTTTACAGTTCCGTTATCTTGATAATGCAATGCTAACAATAACAGTGACATGCTGGAGGAATCTGGGGAGCTTCAGTGTAGAAAAAATGTTGCCAACTGGGAAAAAAATCTCCACTTAATATGGGAAAATCGATACACACATGACAATTGGAGAAGGACAAGTAGACCTGGAGTCTGTGGTCAGCATGATTGACTCTGCCTTGAGCTGCAATCCGCAGGAGATTTTCTGACCTTATTTGTGGCAGAACAGTTTGGAATAAAGAGGTTTAGAGAATGTCCTCCTCACCGCGATGGGTCTGTTTGTACAAGGATTTTATGTGTTGTCAGTACCCAGCTTGCTTTTAGCATCATATTACAGTTGGCTTCTCAAGCAGTCTGGACTTACTGTGGGCTTGAGTAAACAAGGAGTTTTGTAATACTGCTTATTTTTACATTAACTATGCCATTAATGGTTGTAAAAATTGGTAGTTCTGGTCAGACCCCAGGTGGCAGTGCTGCGAATCACAGTAGATATTTTAGCCTACAAACCAAGGAGCATCTCAGAAACCAGCCAGAGTGTGTACCAGCAGAGGTTACCACTTTTACATCCTTGGCACTGTACATCCTGGCCCATATCCACATTATAGTCTCCCTTCAGTTGCAGCACGGTGTTCCTATTAGGACAGAGCGATAAGGGCAAAATAAATCACGGTACTGGGCTGTTTCTGGTATGCAGCAACATTACAGAAGTAAGGCCCATCACTTGGGCACTTCACTGAATATATAGGGTTTTTACCATGGCTGAAATTAAATTTACAGCTTTTGGGTTGTTACCAAATTGCTACAAAATAACTAGGAATTAGTAATGATTCCTTATATTACCCGAGGTCTTAAAAGTGTCCTAAGACAGTTTTACTTAAAGAATCTTGGGACCAATAGAGAAAAGCATTTGTAGATATTTTCATTTCACAAGCAGATTTGAGAATTATATTCAACATCTTTGCTATTGAATATATTTCACTATTAGAAAATATTTCCATAATAGAGGTGCAGTTTAAAATTGCAAACAGTTTCTTCATTCCTTGGAATAGCTTTTTTGTGGCCAAAATGCCAGTCATAGCTATGGTATTTGGAAGTTATCACTCAGTGCAGTTACTGGGTTCTCCACGTATACTGAAGGATGGAAGAACCACACCAAGCCTCTGATATTTTGTGAATTCAGTATCGAGCCCTGTTCATCAGACATGCCAGAACCTGAAGCATACACCTAATTCCCATAAGACATCTCCCTTTATAGCACTGGGCTCTGATACACTTGGCTGTGGATGTGAAATAGCAGCAGTAGAGAGGTAAGGTTTAGTTTTTCAGGATCATAACTAAACTGATTGCATTTTATAGAATGAAAAGCAGCCCAGAGTTCTGCCTTTACACAGCATGGTACTAGCAGTCTTGAAGGTTAATTGTCATTTGGGTTTGCTGAAGCTTAATTGACTTTTCTTCTCACAGATATCCACATTTCTAGAGAGCAGAAATGACCATGACTGCCAACAAGAATGCCAGTGTCAACAGCAGAGCTGGAGGAAGTAAAGTGCCTCAGGACACTCTGGATAGGTAAGTGGTGAACTACAGGCTTTGTAGATTCTGAGAAAGGTTTGTCTAGGTTTGGAACAAAATCCCTGTTCAAAGGTAAGCAACCTCTATTCTGACACAGAGCTTTGCTGCGCTGAGAGAAGTTTTTGGTAGGGAGTGGGGGAACACAGGTATGAAAAAAGGTCTGCTTCTGGCAGATTTCTGCTAAGCTGTTGCTGCTTGCCAGCTGGTTACGATGAAAGTGATTGCAAGGAAGGACCTGTGTGGAAGGCTCTGTGTAGGCCTCAAGGGTTTGAGCTAAATTTCTTGGCCGTATGACTGCATGTCAACTTTTCTCCATTGCCAATCTCCAAGCTGTATTTTGTATTGGTTTCTGTCAGATTTTCTGTGCTATATCTGCCTTGCCAGATGATGGGCAGAGACTGCCTCCTGTTTCAGGTCAGGCAGTGAGCGTGAAAGGGCTTAATGTGAAGTACGGGGCTCACCTCTGTTGCTTTGCTTATTTGTCCTTCTTTCTGTAGCATTAAGTCATTTACAGAGTAAGTAGATCAACTTAACTGTTCACAGCTAGGGGAAAACTGTAGCCAAGGACACCTTAAGTCCCCAAGCCTGGCAGCCCTGAGGGAATCTATCTGTTTAGACGAGAAAACAAAGTGGGCTTGCAAATTTGTGCATGTTTACTTGTGGCTAAGAAACACTATCCTAATAAAAGTTCCAGTCCATCAGAAGGCAGTGATGTGACTGCACGCAGTGATGCAGATGCCTGTAGATAATAAGATACCTTTCACTCCTGAATTAGTACAGCAAAATGGCAAGAAGGTTAGAGTCAGTTATTGCTCCCTTGTCCTTCAGTTTACACTGATCAAAGGCAGTGTTTTGAGGACAAGAAGTTTTCTTTGGGCGACTCTGCTTTGGCATATTGCTTTGGTATGCAAGTAAACAACTCACCTGCAACCAATAAGTTCACGTATCCGTGACAGGAGGAGTCTTGTTCTCAGCCACAGCCTTCACAAAGTAATGCTGACTGATTCAGCCTGTGGCCTTGACACAGGACAAACCCATCAGCTCCTCTCATCCTGGGACTGATGGTTCCAAAACCCTCACTTAAATCTGCAGTTCCACTAGGGCAGCCTTGTTATGCTTTGAATGGGAGAGTTTAGACAACCCACAGATTAAAGAACCTTTATGAATTAACTGTTTGAACACAGGACCAAAGCTGTATACTTTTGATGTCATCTTAGTGAGGTGAGCAGAAAGCCACACAAATTGTGCAGGGTCTTTCTTCAAATGCATTGCCTATTGGCATATCTCTCTGTCCTTGCTGTAGCATTTTATCCAGCTCTGCAGGGGATTCTTGTGCGGGTATATTGTCCTATTCTGTTTTGAGAGGCTGTTTTACACTACCTTACACAATAACATGCCAATGTCTTGATTTTTCTTGTGTTTTGATTCAAAACAAGACTTTAACCCCCCATTATAAACGGCATAGAGGAGGAATGTGCAAATAATAGTCTCTATACTGCAGTAATACCTTTGTGCTAGATATTGGACACAGAAACAAGGAAGATGCTCTTTGCCTTACAAATTTCAACATGTAACTATGTAAGGCATTAAGTATGCTGCAGTAAAATGAGTCTATGCCCAGAAATGAATGTTGCAGAGGAAAAAAGTATTGGAGGTCCTACTGACCATTGGACGCTTTGGGATAGGACCACAGGTTGTATCAATGTCAATGAAATGCTCCGATTGCTTTGGCCAGGCCAGGCAGCACCTGTTCTCGCCATACCTGACTGTAAAGGTACCACACCTGAGAAGCTGTACCAGGGTTACTCCGTGCTGACAGCAGTACCGTATGTGCATAGGAGGCTTATACTGGGAGAACTTTGCTGTTGCAAATACGTTAGTAAAGACTGTGATTCAGGTGAGTACATCACAGAATTACAGTTTGATTTTTATCCACTTGAAAATGAAATGTCAGAGGCAGAAAGCTGCTGTATTGGCAGCTGCCAGGTAGAATAGCTGGCAGCGATGGAGAAGCTCAGATAGAGAAACTGGGGAGTTGGCTGTGATCCTAGCAGGGACCTGTAGGTCAACTTGAAAGTGATGCTGAATACCAGCTTGGTTTGGCATCCCTGCCATTGTGTTCTGAACTTTTCCAACCACAAACAATGGAAAAGGGAAAATATAAACTAAACTCTGACATTTTCAGGATGGAAGCAATGGAAGAGATATATTTTTTTTAACAGTTTCTTTCTTTTCTGTTTTTATTTAAAGGAAAAGCTCTTTTTAATGACACATCTCTGCTTTGTGTTTAAACACTCTGGGTTTGTTCTCAGTTTTGGTTGTCTTTCCATATTTCATGCACATATGGCTGTCTCTGCATTGCCTTCTGTATCTAATAACTTATTTCTCTCTTTCAGCAATCTGCCACATCTTCACACTTATCTACGCATATTAATAAATCACACTAATTCCATGCAATTTGCATGGAATGGCCTCATCCTGATTACCAAAGGATAGGCTGGCTTACAAAGTAGCAGTGAATTAATGATCAAGAGCCTTAGGTAGAACTCTGACCCTAGTCTTGTTTCTGCTTGTGACCTCATTTGTGGCATTGTCACACCCTTCCCATGTCTAAAGCTTTCATTAGGCTGATTTGCCTTTCTTCCTCATGGTGCTGTGCTCCTTTCACTTTTTAAATTGTGCTGTTTACTAAAGACATAGATAACCATCATCCATTCTAGTGTCTTTTATTAGGCATATTATGCTGTGTTAAAGCTCAGCAGAAATGGACTCAATATCCTTGTATGCTTCCCAGTTAGTTTGTGCATTTGGCATCTCTTAGTACAAAACAGTGGAAACGTAAAGTAGGAGGGAGGGCGGCTAGAGGAATTTCTAGCGAGATATTCGTACGTGGATATTAAAAACAGATCCCTAATGATATCTGGCATTCTCAAGTTGTTTATCATCCTTCCATCAGTGCAGACAGATTGGTGGTGGGAACATGGGTCTAGGCTTTAGCAAACTTTGGGCCTACTCTTTTGTTTTAAAATCTTTTCCATTCTGAATAGCTTAGAAAGTACTGTGGGATACCAAGTTATTGGATAATAACTGTCAAATAAACTGTCTTTCCTTATCACCATCTGGTTTGATTAGAATTTGTCACGAAAATATTTTGTAAGTACAAGTATGGACCTGAAGCTAAGGAAAATCTTTGAGTTACTTGCGTGACAAGTGAGGAGATGAATAGGTTGTCATGCACCAGTTCTCCATCCATTATTCGACCTTATGTAATCTCCTTCACCTGTCTTTGTGAAACCCTGTAAGAGGATGTTATTTGAGTCAACCATGAGGATTCTTCATTTTAGTCAGACTGTAAATCAGGGGAGTAAGTGCTGCCACAATAAAAGTTTAAGGCTTGCAGGATTTATTGCGAACATGTTCAAAGATCTATATAAGCTAAACAGTCATTCTCTCTGTTTAGTATGGCATTTGACTGGAGATTTGGAAATCTGCAAATATGCTTTCTCTATACTTTGTGGGGAATAGAGTTTCAGTAAGTGCTGATACTGGCATAACACGGGTGTATTAGTCTCCCTGTGGCTAAGACATCTTTTTAGTGTTATTTTCTTGTCATTCTTAGTTTTGATGGGATTTGTTATTGCAAGACTGGTTGGATTTGATGATCTTAAGGGTCTTTTCCAACCTAAATGATTCTATGATTCTAAGACACAAGGTGTGTTTCAGTGATACAGTGTCACCATCCAGTTCAACCTTTTGTGATTCCTCATGGGACAGAAGCAAATGTCAGTAAAGTCTATAGAAGTCTTTCTAATTACTTTGACTGTGAATCAGACCCTTGTAGAACATGGATTTAAGTTTTAATAATAATAATCTTCAGTGGAAAGGAGGTGCCTACAAGTAAACATCTCTACAACTGCATGCTTTGCAAGCATCAAGATGCTTGCAGTAACTAAGATCCTCTTGGTCGTCACTGGAATGTGGATCCACTGGTGTGAGGCACCACAGCCGTTTTTCCACCAGAGTTGTGCTAATGGCAGCTTAGGAAATGAGGGAGAAACAGAGCAGACTGAGGACATTATTTGGGAGAATGGAAGTCTCTGAGATGATGCATGGAATAGAGATGGTAAATAGGGAAAAATCTCTTTCCATTTAAGAACTGATACGAATCAAAGTTAGAAGTCAACAGGTAGAAAATCAGTTGAAAAGACTTCATGCCACTTCTCTGTGGCATGGTTTTAAACTATGGAACTTACTGCTACAGGATGTTGCAATATGACAAATTAATGGAAGAAAAATCTACCAAAGGCTTTTAACCACACAAGCAAAGTCTGTGAGTCAACAGACTCTTAAGCTGGTTAAGTAGCACTGCATGCTCATCTTGTTCTTGCTGTTTTATGTAGGCAACTGTGAACCGTCACGGTCAGTGACAGAGCCTGGACTAGGGATGCTCTTTGGTCCAAGCCAGCGAGGACATTCTGATGTTGTTTGGAACAGGAGTCAATTATAGGAAGCGAATATTAGAGAGTTTGCAAAAGGATTGTTTTATTTACAAAACGAGACTTCCTGGCTTTCAGTGAACTTCAAGGACACAATTTTAATCCTTCCTTGTGAGTCACTGAAGTGAACACCAAGGAACAGGAGGTTAGGAAAGCACCTTACGTGTAGCTGAAAGTGACTTCTTAGTAATTCTGGCAGGAAGCAGCTCTGTGAAATCTTATTAACTCTTCCACAGGAGACAAAGGAGCCCATAGCATGCTTGCAACTAGTGTGTGACCCTTTTGCATCAAATGACTACTTGGTTTGCACCGTACTTAAGAGGATCAATGTAACTCTGAGGAAACCTTAAGAGAACAGAAGTCAAAGAAAAAGCAGAAAAAGTAGCTCTCTCCCCACAATGTGGCTTGCTTTCCCCTAGCAAATGATTTAATATTTATCTGGAGGCTTTGTGTTCTATGCAGAAACATTATTTGAATTAATGAATTAATTTATAAAATATGTGTCTTAATCTTGTGTTTGCTTCAGTGCAAAGGTAAATGTAGAAATGACACTACCAGCCCTTTTTGTCTTAATCACCTCAACACTACACTGTATTAAAATGGGCCTATAGTTATGTTTATGAGGTCATGCTATACTTAACAAAATAAAGGTTTCAAACTTGTAGTCTGTTTAGTCTAATAAAGGAGAAAAAAATTCTGAACAACATAATTATATGTTAATATATCATTATATCTCAAAATCGCAACTTAGTTTGAGATGCTGTATATGATAAGTACCAGTCCAGAGCTGAAAAAAACATTTAGATAAGTGTGGCTACATAACTTCTGTAAATCATTCCTAATGTCTTCACCTCTAATGTGCCATCTCTTAACTCTGGATCTCAAGGCCTATTTCGTACACTTGAGTCTTCTCACCTGCTGCAGTATACTACTAAAGTACAGAAGGTGTTTGTTTTTAGAGGAGCCCATCCATTTACAGTTTTTTATCTGAGGGTATTGCATGAGGTGTAAGTAATTTCAGAATTTAGAGATACAAGCTTCTTCCAACTTATTTGTAAGTGGAAGAATTTCCCTTTGCCTCCAACATTTTGTGTGTCACAAGCTGTGCCTGACCTATGAGTCCCACCTTGAGAGCTGGATGCAGAGCTGGACATAGTAGAACTGTGACCCTGCCAGGAAGTGTTGGAATAAGAAACAGAATAAATACTATAAGACACATTTTTACTTTAGGATAGGATTTTTAGATAAATTATCTAATTAAAAATGCTTAAAAATATGGCAGTATCCTTCTGCTGTAAGCACAGAGTATATCCCTGCAAGCAGGATTACTAAGACATTGATTTGCTGTACTTTCTTGATTAATAGCTCTTGGCTAAATTTCTGTTAATCTTGAAAAAATGTATACACATTAATACCTATTTGTGTAAATAGAATGCTTAATGTAGACAAAAATAGGAAGATATTTTCATTATTTAAGCAATACATGCACTTTACAAGATCTCTCAGAATAATGCCATTAGTTATTCTCCTTTTCTTGAAAAGCAATGTGATTGTCCTTTAATTTCTTACAGAACAGTACACAGTCTTTCGCATGTAAAGCACATTTAAAATGTGTGCATATGACTTTCACAAATCAAGACTTAGAAGTGAGCTTTTGAAAGCTCTAGGACATTTGTATACTGTTTACAATGAACAAAAATCAAGTTCACTGCAAGCATTTACTAGCATGGTGACTTTAGTAGTATATATAGAGGGACTGCCATAATGACCTAGAACAAACATCTTTTTAGTTTAATGTCACTGGGCTTGATTTGGGAAGACAGCCAAAGCAGAGACCGATCCTGGTTCCAGTTGGCTGTTCGTCTGAGGAAAACTATGTCACTGGAAGCATGTGAGTTTCATCGCGGATTGGATTTTGTGATGTGGACTGTCGTCTTTCCATCCAATCTGCACAGGAAAGGTGGTATCCTCACTGAATTGGAGAATGTTCTCTGGCTGAGCAATCATGATTTAATGACATGATAAACTGAGGGTGCTGATGTCAGTGGGTCGTATAGCAAGACATCAAGAATTTGTGCTAGCAAAGGATTGCATCTGCAAATTACTGTGAGCACAAAGTTGTAAGTTGTTAATTTCCCGGTCTAATAATGTTCATAAAACTTCTCCTTTCTAAACACATTCAGTTGGATCTTTGAATCCAATATACTCTTGCTTGATTAAAACTGAAATGTGATCTCTGAGTTGTATCTCTCTCCTTGAGGTGGGTACCCACAAACCTCTAAAAATATGCTTTATTTTTTATATTCCAGCAGCATGTGAGGCCATTCCTGCTGTCATGAACAATTTGTCAGCCCCATTAGTCTCATATGCACAGAGTTGTGTTTACACTGGCTTTCTGGCCTCCTTCAGAATTTAAGCTAATGGGACAGAATTTTAATTGGCAGGAGCTAGCTTACCTGCAGTGAAGGCAATGGAGATGCACCACATAAACCAAATGCCTAACTGGACTAATATAACTCTAGAGGTACCTAAGAGGTGTTTTGGCTGGATTGTTTATAATTCTTTAAAAAACTCAAAGAAAATTACTGCATTTCCTAACCAAGTGAGCCCATGGGGTAGTGTTATGTCTGGCTTTATCATGAGTCCAGGATTATTTGCTCTTGTTATTTGTAGGTAAGATCACTGTTGTAAATTCAGAGGGAATGCTCCTCAAGCTGATGCATTCACTTGCTGCTAGCTAAACCAGAGGCCAGATCTGGACCTTCTTCCCCATGGCCTTGGCTTCTGCAGAGCCATTGTCAGCCATGTAGAGGGGAGGCCAGATGCTCCTCTTTTGGAATCAACGGGTCTTCACCCATGCTCTGTGCTTGCTTCTTGCTTTTGGGGTGTTACAGATGACTGCAGGAGGTGCAAGGCTGTGGAGGACTGATTCATGCTGTTGGCAGAGCCATCAGAGTCCTGGAGCAGTATTCTTGTATTCGGCTTCCAGCATCCACCCTGATTCTTTTGTTTGGGAACCCGGTAATAATCATAATTTGCATAAGCAAATAAAGCCTCTCTTCTTTGTTTTAACAGCAGCAGTCTTGATGTTTGAGCATGGCAGAACACAGCGAAGCTGGGCTATGTAGGAGAAGTATTGCTTGGGTTGGTTACTAGGACATGTATTGCTTAGGGTGGTTATGTGTCCCCATCATGCACATATGTCCATGCTCAGCTACTTCATGTGCGCATCAAGGTCTTGTGCTTTATTACTGTGTTTCTCTGATGAAGGCAGAAACAATAACAGCTTTAAGAAAAATCTTAATTAAAGGAAGACTTTGTGTCTGTGTTTTAGCCTTAAAAAACTGAGATGTACAATCACTTCCAAATCAGTCCTAGTGAAGCCAAATTCATTCAGTTTTACAGCAAATAGATCAATTTATTTATTTTTAGGTAAAATTAATTCTTGGTCCACATTAATAAACCCAGCTGAAATAGTTTGTTTCCTTTGAAGAAAGGATTATGTGGTTGTGGCCTAGGAAGAGGACTAGAAATATTTTGCCTTAGGAATTGAGACCTTGAGAATTTTTAAGTAAAAGAACATGCAGATATGTCTGGCATTGGGGTTAAGCAGTGCTCCGCTGCTGTCAGTGCTGGAGTGTGGGCAGCAGAGGCAGTTGTTTGCTCTGCTGGCTTGTCCTGGGGTTGTTCTATTCCCTTCCCTTTCTACAGTAAATTTTTCATTTCAAAGGTGATCTCATATCAGGAGAAAAACCCATCTGTACAGGGAGAAGTGTTGTCTTCAGAGAGGCAATGCCTGTGCAGTACTTTGCTCTCATTTAGAGAGATCAGTTCATGGATGCAACTGTAGTGCCTTTTGCTTGCTGTTACCTGATATACAACAATATGATTTTAACTTAATTCGTGTAATTTGAATCCTTCTGCTATTGTAACTCCCTACTCCTAACAGAAGAAAAACTCCAAACCAGTGCCCTTCAGCTCTGTGTTAAACTATAGACACTGTCCAAATTTATTGTCAGGTCATTCATCCAGATGAGGCCCAGTCTGCCTGCACTGACAAATGAATTATCTGGCGACTAATGTGAAAGAGCTGTGTTCATGTCCGGGGCTGGGTGCCTTGGGGGGCAGATAAGGCAGGCCAATGCAGAGCACCTCCCTTACCATTACCACGACAGAGCGTGGTGAGGGACGTAACTCTGCCTCTGCCTGATCCAATTGTAAGGAAAACATTAATAGAATAGTCAGATAAACATAATGCAAGTTTTTTGTATTTACATATTTCATGTAAATATAAATGTAAAGACTATGGTATTTATTACCTGAACTGAGTTTTCTGAATGGAGAGCATCGTGAAGAAAGCAGTAACTTGGAAATCAAAGGATGCATCTTCAGCTCCCTGTGTTGTTCTAAAACAATGAGGTCTTGGTCTTATTTGAAACTTGAATGCATACAATTTTCCTACTAATTATTATGTGTGATTGCCATTGTCTTAGCACAATTATGATAATATATTCTCTCATCTCTTGCTCTTTCTTTGCTAAGTATGTGGACAGTGTTGCTGCTTCTTTCCCTTTTGAGGGTGGCAGCATTTCAATTACAGGTGAAAGGCACTCTCTGCCTGGGCCCTCCAGTTAGTCGCATGGTTTAGAGGAGTCTCCATAAAACATTGGCTATAGATATCTATAGATAGCTATACTACTCTTCACACTTGGATAAAATTTTCTGTGTGGATGATGTTCCCTTCTGTGCTTAATAGAAAGTTTAGTGGGATGTTTGGATGCCAATTCAATTTATGTTATAATGGTATGTTGTGGGGAAAAAATGCTGGTGCATTTGCTGTTGCCTCAACAGTGTGCTGAAGTGCTTACCAAAACCACCAACCAAGAGTGGTGTGTCTCAGGGAGAACCTTTCTCTGGAGGAGACACGCAGGTGTAGGCGCAGAAAACAGCGACAGAGGAGGCAGTGGGTCTAGAAGTGGTTCATGGATTTTCACAACTTTATGGAGATTTGTGTGTGGTTTGGTAGGTTAGCAGTTGTCATTTCATGCATATTTGGGTGTACAAGTCCTTGTTTTCAAGGGATTCTGGTGGGGGAGGAGGGAGACCAGCTTGGAAACGAGAGTGAGCTATGTATGCCTACAGCAGGGAGCCAAATCTTCATTTTATACATTTTAAAATAAGAGCTCCTTTTGCTCCATCAGTTGTGGGGTAGCCTGGTCTAAAACAGCTCCCAGTTTTCCCAGTCAGAGCAGCCCTCAGGGACTTTGTTAGCGCATCAAGAGGCTGGTGGTGTGAGTTCAGCTAATGCGCTCTCGAGGTGTCCCTGCCTCTCCTAGCTGCCTGCGTCAGGCAGCAGATGGGGCAGAGCCTGGACCGCTGGCCTCAGCTGCGGAGGAGCTCCTGGCAGCTCAGCCTGGCTTCAGGCAGCGAAGTGCCCCGCACTGAACTGCTCAGATGTATTTTCCTGACAAAAGTATTTGCCTACTGCTCAGAAATGCTAGTGATAAACTAGCTCCTTGTGAATTTGTGAAGCAAACCCCATGGAAAATGTTTGTTACTTTAAAAAAGAATCAAGTTTTAATATTTTGATAGCGATCTTGAGAATAGGAAGAATAGTGGTTCAATAAAATTCTGCTGAGAGTAAGCAATATGCTAAGTTATTGGAGCTATGATGAGACACTGCTTTGCTTTATTTTTTTTTAAACCATTGAGGTTTAGAAAACAATACAAATAAGCTTCAGCCAAACAACTCTGGAAACCGAATAACTGATGTGAAATCTATTAGCAAGCATTGTACTGCTTTAAAAGCAGAAACAGCTTGAACTGTGCAGCTGACAAATTTTCAGCAGGTCAGTTCCCAGCAGCGCAGCTACATTTGGTTCAGAAAAGACGACAAGCTGTTATTTACCCTGTGAGGTTGGATGTGCATTTGGGACCCAGAGCTCTGGCAGCTCAACTCTAATCTGGGCCATAGGAGGTGGGAGGGCGCCTACCATCAGCAGGAACAGAAAGATCAGCAGTGGCAACAAGTCAAAACGCTGATTCAAATGACCCTGAAACTGGGAAGCACTCGATTACAGGCTTTGACTTTATTGCGGTCCTTTATCTGGTAAGCGGCATTGGTGGGTGCTGATTTCCGATGGTCTGAGGCGTGATGTTCCCTGCTCAGCAGTGACCTCAGGGAGGTGGAGCAGAGGGCATATGTTTGAAATCTCTTCAGCAGGGTTGCAGAAATATTCTTGTAAGCACAGTGGTCTAGTGATATAAGAAAAGAATGATTTATAAGAAGAGGTAACAGCTTCTAATTAGATCAAGAGATAGAATTGAAAAAATGGGGCTACTTTTGGATACATCCTTTGGGCTTCCGCAAACAACTGGGGAGGGATTTTGCTATTCCATTTCTGTTATTGGCTCTTTTGTTTCACTTTAGTTATAGATGTGTGTTCAGGAAGAAGCATTACTTATTTTACATGTACGTGTCAGTTAGGCAAATCACTTTTTCTTAGACAGAAGTTATGTTAATATATTGCTCCCATCTGCACAGATTTTTAGGAAAAAAAATTTGATTGCATTTTGCTTTATGCAGTTTCAGATCAAGTTTACTTTATTATTTGTTGGAGACTGGAGGAATGCTCCCTGGCATATTGCTTCCCATTGTAATTTAATTCTCATGGTACTTCGAATGCATTACGCTTTTATATGCAGCAAATCATACGTCATCATTAAAATTGCCTTTTATCTTCTATTAAGGTTTATATTTGCTAAGAACTACGTAGATTAACACTGCAATCTTTATTTGTTTAATCACTAAATTTCATTAGTGTACTTAGTAGTACTAAGATCTGAACTAAACTGTTATATATTTTTGCAGCAAATTATTATAACAGCATGGTTTTGGGAATGTTTCTGATGTCTTTCTAGTGCTTTTACTGCAATGAGATGTAGTGAATAAAAGCAATGAGCAAGATACTTGCTAAAACACTTAGGGGAGTCCCCATCAATGCAGTATCAGAAAATCAGAGCAGGAGTCTTATGTGAATTTCGTTTTTGGGTGGTGATAAGTCAGACAGAATGCCACAGGGGATATAGTGTAGGAGTCATGTGCAAAACATTTTTACATCATAATACAAATATTTCAATTCTTTTGGAGGAAGTTGTTCTTGAGAATGAAAATCTATTGCCTTCTGGACCAGGAAGATGCTGGCAATCTCACTGAAAAAACCAACAAAGATACAAGTCATGAGGATTACTAATGATGTTTCATGTTCTGTGAATATCTGCCCATTAGGAGCTGGTCTAAGACCCCCATCTCTTTACACTTGAGCTGTTGAAAAGCCATCAGTATGGGAGAACAATTTCTGTTCTGTGCCCTAATCAGCCAGGGTTTGAATTGGTGGTTTCGTAATGAAAGAGTCAGTGTTCTCTTACCAGGTTTCCTGCACTGTTTAGTTATCCTAAAAAGATATTTTCCACTTGAGCAGAACAGAAAATTAAAAGAAGACATAGCAGAATTTGTGAAGAGTAAGATTGAAAGGAAGATCTGAATGTAATGAAATAAATATAAGTGAGAGAATTATTGTGTGTTTCTTCCCTGATTAGAAAAAAACAGTTTGTCCAGAAAGCCAGAGCCAGAAGTACATTGACATAGCATCCTCACAGTCTTTTCACAGACTTTATCCTCTAAATAGCATAATGGCTATTCGCCAGGTAATACTGTGTGCAGAAACTGGGAATTAGCTAAGTGCTTGATTCGGTGTCCACATTGAGCGTCACCCTTTTATTCTCACTTGAGGAATGTTAACAGCAAATGGCCTTTAAAAGCAAATGAAACTGTAAGCATTTGCCTGCAAGCAGGAAAATAGGGACTAATGGAAATACACAGGTGCCATCTGTATTATTACAATGCATACATGCAAAACCGCCCATAGTGCCTAGGAGACTTTGAGCAAGAGATGTGTCAATGAGAGCCCTCCATAGGAAAGCAACAGGTCTTGATTATTCTAGTGTCACCATCAGCGTAGAGCCAAGGAATGCACTCTGAGATCAATTCCATTTTGGCCAGCTCCTGTATATAGAACTGGCCCTAAAATGAGGCCTTAAAATAAGGGTGTGCCACAAGGGAATATACTAAACATCCACCCACTAGAGCTGTTGAACAACAGGCAGCAAGGTGCAAGTATCTTGTAGGATGAACTTCAGTATTGAAAGCACAACTAAATATAACAATAGCAAAATATATTATGTTCCTAATAGTAAAATATAACTTTTATTTATTTTTAAATTCATTTATTAGGCCAATTCATGAAATTCTATTGTAGTCAATGGGAATGTCAGTTCCTGTGACAACCTGCTGCTTTTTTTTGGAGTCTAAATATCTTGCAAATTTGTTATAATCCAGATATGGGAATTTTGTCCAGAGTGCCCAAATGTTACTCTTGAAGCACTTTGTTAAAGCAATATAGAAAAGAGTTAAGTAAAGGGGGAAAAAAGGAAATATTTCATGACTGTCATATTAATGATGAGCTTTGATGCATGTGTGTTAACGTAGAAAAACCCTGGAGTAAATCAAAGGAGTTAATTTATTTTCTTCTTAGCTATAGAAAGAAAATGTTAGGATCACAAAGGAAGGCAACTTCTTCAGTGTAGGCTGTCCACAATACTGTGGCTGTACAGCGAGTACACCTTTATGACAAACAATTACCAGCAGCTAATAGATAGAAATGGTATTTTGCATTTTGGATTCATAGAATAAGCCCCTTTTGCATCAGAATTTCTCAGAAGTAATCTTTTTCCAGGTAATATAGCTATTTGAACTGCGAGAACCCAATTCGCTGCAGTGGCAGTAGCACAGAAATGCTCTGCGTTTCAAATTCTGCTAGCAAAACCTCAGAAGGTCTTTTTTCAGCTAATGCTGGCAGGCAGCTGGACCACTGGTACGGGAGACATCTGTGGATTGGGATGGGGTAGTATTGACCACGCACAGGTATGGGCAGTGTCAGTTAATCCCCCTTTTACTACAGCACAGGTAACTCCAGCTGACTCCCCTTTTCTTTTGTGCAGCGGGACGCTTACCTGGGGAAGCTGCGGCTGCGTGGCAGCTGAGGCCATGAGGACTTGTCAGCACAGACAATTGAACAAATGCCCAGTGATCAGACTGCTCTCATGTGAAACCTGCACCTCCTTGATTTGCTGCTGAGTTGGAAAACCATTTCATGTCAACATAGGCAAATAGGGAAGATGGCAGATAGCCTGTGTCCATTTGAAACTGTTGGCAGAGACCTGAAAGCATTTTAATGTGGATTTTTAACCTCTTCCTTTCCTGTCAAACAGTACTGTCACCCATGTGGACTTGGAGACATGCGTGGAGTCTGGCAGGCTTGTTCACCGTGTCTGCGTGCACATGGTTTGGTACCTGATACAGCTTCTACGATTTCTTTAGCAACAGGCAGCTGGATTGCCTCAGTTCAGAGGTTCAGGAATGAATTGTAAACTGTTGCTCCCTGCAACTTTAAAATAAAAACCTAAACAAAACAAGTTTTTTTTTCCAAGCCATGGGCAATCAGGAGGAAACTTCTCTCGCATACCTGTCCCTTCAAAGTCAGCATGTCAGATTTCAGGGAAAGGCTTTGCTACTGTTAGTTTTGTTAAACATTAATGCCAGTTTCCTCCCTTTAAGCATACAAAGGGACAGAGGTTTGACAAACGCACTCAGACTGTCATTTGTTGCTTAACAAGTGAAGCAGGCCGTGTTCAGGAAGCACGGAGGGCTACGGCAGGGCACGAGGGACTGAGAGCAGAATTCCTTAGTCTCCATTCTGCATCCTCCCAGGAGGGAAGAGCTTCTGAGTAAGTCTGGGATCGGTAGGCTGAAGCAATCACAGTTGTGTGCTTGTCAGAGGCGCGAGAGGAGGAAACTAAAGCAAAAGAGAAGAGCATGAAGTGCCAGAGTACTGAACTCTTTAATGTCCTTTCCTATAACCAGTTTTGCAGTAGATGGGCTCTCTGTTTGTAGGCAGGAACTTGACACTAGCCTTCTGCTTACTAAAGGTAGTGATAATAGTAGCTTTATTTTCTGGAGTTTGCAGCTCTGGTGTAGGACAAGGGACTTTGTGGGACTAAGCCTCATTTTTCAGCCCCTCTCTTCCCCTCTTCCCCCTATGTCTCTTGCTCTCAGACAGAACTTAATTCCTCTGCCTTGCTAAATGCATGTTTCTTGTCTAGTCTGATGAGACTCCTTTTTTTCCCTGTTTTAATTCTTAAAGGTGACTTAAGTTACGCAGCAGTATTCATACCTATGCATTCTGTCACTGCTCTGTTCCCCCCTAGATATGCCCCTGGATGACAGTGCGTATGAGGAACGACACCCTTTTTTTCTGTCATACTTGGGGTGCATACTTTGGACATACTAAGCTAAATTTGGTTTTACTGTTCAGAAAGTGTTAGTCCATTAGGAAGAGGTGATACTTATTCATACCTCGGCTAAACATGGCTTACAATGACTGTGCTTTTCTAAATGCTGGCCAACTGCTGAGATGGAAACCCGGCATTAAATGCAGTGCTGCTGGCACACTTTGTGTGTTGTGTTGGTTTTGATGCCTGGTCTCAGGTTTTTTTGTTGTTTTGGGGGTTTTTGGGGTGGTTTGTTTTTTTTAATATGTTTTCTAAGAAACTTACTTTCTGGAGTATGAGACAGCTTGAGGGCTTCTTTTCCCACTGAATAAATAGCAGAAGTCTTATGGGTTTGTGCTTTTCAAGAAAAAAAAAAAAATCAGTATTGCAGGCCAAACTCTGTGGGGCTCTGAGGGATGTAACTTAGGGTCAGAATCTGGACTTCAATTTGTTGCTTCAAATATTCATTAGTTGAGAGCCCATGGGTTACTGCAAGGAGTTTGTTGTTAGTTTTTCTAGTCTTTAGAGAGCAAATATTTTTCACAGCTGATGAGCTTATAAACATTGCTAGTTGCTTTTTCTTGCCACCTTAAACACAGATGTTGGTATTGCTTCATTTGCTCCGTAACATTTTCACTTTCTTGATGCTTTGCCTGATGCTATCTATGTATCTTCCTGTAGGGACATGAGGTTTATTTTTGACTCTGTCCTGAAAGGAAAGAATGGGTGATAGAAGAAATGTCTACTTGCTTTTAGTTGTTCTAAGTTTAAATTTAGTTGCTCTAAATTAAGTAAAACTTGCAGTTCCTTATTACTGTACAGCATTCCTGTTGCATGTCAGTGGTAGCAAAACATTTTCATCCTCAGGGTTCTAATAGATGCAACTTCTCTCCTAAGATAGGAAAAGTAAAACTGTATTGGCCAGCTCCTTATAAAACCTAACAGGCCAACAGAAGAGTGTAAAACTAAATTCACAGTTTTATAAGAAGCCAAGGGTCTTATGAGAATGAAATGTTTATAAAGGATATATAAATACCCCAGATATTATCCTGATTCCAAATTTAGGCTTGAGATCCCACAGCTTTTGTAGGTGTGGTGATGAAATGTGGTCTGGGAGGCTCATTTCAGCTGCGTGAGTAATGTACACATTTATGTTACCCTTGATCACAGTGAAGAAAGTGATGGGGAGTGGCTTTCCCTGACCTAACTCTGCTCCTGTTGACAGTTACAGTCAGAAAAAAACAGAGAGAAGCCAATGTCTAAATCTTTTGGAAAGTTTCCTTTAGATCATGTTTTTGAATATTGGTGTGCGCAGTGCTCGAGCACTGGCTGATTGCTCTTTTGTTAATATTCGGTGGAATTGAATTAGGGCCAGATGTAGCCTTTGGTCAAGTTAAATTTGGCCTTGTCTGGACTCTTAGGTAAATAAGTATGATAGCAACAAGCATTGCAAGTCATAGTTTGGCACTTTTTTTATTATTATTTTTTTCTTTTTCAGTTTATGTGTGTCTGCCAACAGATTTGGAAATAAATGGATCAAAGATTTTTTCAAACCCGTGTTCAACTGAAAAAAAACCCCCAACAACTCTTGGCTGGCAAAGTCTTTCATGTAACACTCAGTTGTGGGTATGCCCAACACATTTCCTGGCTTGTTTAGCTAAACAAATTAGAATGAAGCATACAGTAACCAGTCAGATATAGTAATGTAACTTAATTTTCAGTGCAAATGTTATTTAGACTGAAACTTTGCTTTTCATAAGCGTGCATTTGCGCCAGGTCAATGCCTTAAATCTTCCTATAACAACAAATTTTGCATCAGTTTGCATCTTTAGCAACTTCTCTTCAGTAACCCTTGATTTGCGCTGACATAAGCCAGAAGACAATTAAACCCTGATTCATAGCTATTGAAAGAAAGCAAATGAAAAAGGGCCATCAGTGAAACTGAAAGATTTCCTCTTAAATTCAAGTAAAGCATTCAATTTCTTCTTAACCTGCATAAATCTACGCACAATGTAATGTGTCCCAAGGGTCATGTTTGTCTGTCATAGCTGGAATATATTTTGCATTTCATAAGGTCAAAGCCACTAAAGAAAATTATGAGAGAGGCCAAGGTTGTAAACCTTCAAATCTTTCCTCCTTGAGAGACAGGATGCAGCCTCTAAAGATGAGACACATTGTATACTCAATTAACATGTACAGGATAGACTCTTAACGTGTATATTATGTTATTTCACGTGTATTTATGTTCCTTTGCTCCTCTCATCGTAGTGTCCGTAAAACATAGAGTGTGTCTGTCAATGTCAGGCAGTGCAACTGTGGTCTGTTGTATAGGTTTGGATGGGATGTATATGATGATATGGAGGATGTCTGTTCAGAACTTACAGGTCAGGATAAGTCATCGCAGGCGGTGGCACCTTATGAAATGCTGTTTGTACCCTCAGCGTGTCCTGATACCAAAACTGTGCTGCCAGTCTGTACTAGCTGTTTCTTCTGAACACACAAAGTATTACGTATCACTTCAGCATGTACTTCTGGTATTTGAGAAAGCAGTAAGTGTCCATATGTTTCCTTCCCTCTTCCTTGCTTCAGCACCTCCACAAGTCATATTTCACTTATCAACCGGTTCTTCTCTTTTCTACTTTTTCAGGTGCTGAACAAAAATCCTGCATCTAATTTTGTTCTTGCAGTTGTTCACATAAAAGTCACGGGTTGAGAGATATTCCTAGTTCTCCTCTCTACAAAGTTTGTTATGAATGTTGGCCTTGTTCTTAAAAAAACCCAGCCAAACAAAAAGCAAAACAAAAAACCCACAAACAAACTCCAGAGGTGTACCTTTTGTTAGGAAAACTGTTTTGACCATCTTCAAGGGTTGCAATGAATGTCATTGCAGAGAGAGACAACTGTTGAGGTGCAATTGCATAATTGACTGGGAAGTTCACAGAGGAAGGTAATACCCTTTGTTATGTTGGAAAAATAGCCTAAGTTTTAGGCACAGAGATCTTTGGAGATCTAGGCAGGAAATCCGTTCTTCTAAGGGACAAAGAAGAGAGGGTGAAACTTAAAAAATGAAGCTAAAGATGAAGAGCAAGGGCGCATTTCTCTAGTCTTATTATTGTAAAAGTAATACAGTAACAAACAAAACACTGCCAGACTGCTTCATCCATATGATAGAAACAGATACAGAAAGTGCTCTTCAGAGGACACGTAGCTCTCTTAGTGTCATGTAACCTGGAGCGTGCTGATTGTATGCCATTATTTCAGCTTTTTGCTTACAGAGGAGAAATTTGCGCAAAGTTGAACTGAGTGGCTGCAGTTGTCATGATGACAGGATGGGCAGCCAGCTACTCGTCTGAGATGAGACCCCTCAGAGGCCTGAGCGCTCTTTATCTAAAAGTTTAAAATGAGAATTACTCCTTTTCCCCTGCCTCAGACGGTCCATAGTACTTGTGAACTACTTTCACAATACATGAGCTTCAAGTGCACGGCAACTGCCATGTCAGTCGGTCAGACAGGCTGTATTCACACAGGGCTGATGTTTTGGTTGTGCTGGATTCACAGAGATAATGCAGGAGCTTCTATTCTGCTGGTACTTTAAATTTTTTATTTGATTTTTTTTTCCTATGCAGTGTGGTAACTCCAGAAGCAGCACAAACATTTTCAGATCTTTTCAATCACTTTTTGGTGTTATCCTGTTGTGACATACTGTATTTTCTCCAGATGTCTCAGGCCTCAAACTTGCTGGATTGTGATATCAGTAGTTGAAATGATGACAGAAATTAAGAATGCCTGTTTCATAGCAGACAGATGGATAATGGCTTTCAGTTTTATAACCTGCTCTTCTAGGATGCTTTCTCACTGTGTTAAACTACTTTACAAACCCAGAAAACCAGAAAAAACTAAATCTCTAGAAAGATCTCAGTGGACATTGGCAACACATTGAGGACCAGAGCTAAGCTGGTGGGTCTGGAAAGAAAATGTGGATACTGGTAGGACAGGCAAAGAATAGATTTTGTATTTATTCTGAAAGCACCTTCTCTGAGTGGATGAGATTGAGAATGGTTGTTAAAGATGGGGTGGAGTCCTGAATTCCCATTCTTTTTCTGTCCCTATTAGATATTTATTCCTAGGTTTATTTGATGAGGTTTTGCGTGACCTAGAAGTTGATTTATATGTAAAGCAGGGAAAGCAGGCTTGGCTGTATTCTGGATTAGTGTGCAGCCAGGACTCAGGACTTTCTGGCTTCCAGTTCAGCTCTTTTCCCTTTGGGTATAGAGTATTTCAGTAAAGTAGTATACAGTGACCTCGTAAGTTTTTCTGACTTGTCAGAGCAGAAGAGGGACGAACCTATTTTACAACAGCTTTTCCAAACCAGAATTCGAGACTTGGAGGTCACCAAACCCAGAATGGCCTCAGGTACATTAAAAACTAAGCATTACAATTTATAAAAATAACTTTTAACCCTTCCCAAATTGTGTGCATGTAAAAGTAGAAAACTTGCAAAACTCTGGCAGAATTAGTTCCACAGAGTTTATTGCTTTGAGATTCCAGGGCAGATAAGCATGTTGAAAAAGCACCTGTGCTTTGAATAAGCAAAACTGAGAGCTTCCATGTGTACTGGGATTTTGAACAGTCATGTTTAGACATGCTGCTAAAGAACAAGTTTCAAGGACTGGCAGTTCTTAAATAGACAAATAAGAGCTTGTGCATTCTGCCTGATTTAAGAAAATGCTATCATTTGCTGTGTTGCCACTCTTCCTGGAACGAAACTCCCAAGATCTTAAGAAAGCAGGTGAGACTTAAACATGCTGAACCATTTCCAGAACATAAAATAAGTAACAGTGGAGATATAACAGTGGAAATGTCTATTGCATAAATTATTATTTAGAACATGTTACAGGAAAAGAGTAACGGTGAGGGAGGCTTCCATTTTTCAACTTTGAATCATGTTATTTTTTTGAGGTGAAAATGAGAGATGGTCCTATGAAACCAGTGCACTGTACTTCAATGGAAAAGAGAGAATATGTCTCTCTGATATTTCAGTTCTTACTTTTGATTTTTTTTTTTCTGCGTGCAGTCAGCTTCTGATCACTGTGATGGAAGGTACAGTACAGGCTAGTCAATCTTCTGTGCTTTGGGTAGTCATTTGTATCTGAACAGAGGGGGGTGAAAAAGGCTTCAACATGGCATTGTTTAAAAACCACCCCACACTTGCCTTGTAACAGCAGAAGACTGCCATGAATCTAGAGCGGTAGGGAAGCTAGCCCTCTCAGTCTAGATAATTTCACAATTTCCTGTTATCTTCTTCACCCTTAGAAATTTCTTGGCAAAGACATGTACCTAGTGCACGTTGACTGATCACATTTTATTTTACCATCATTCGTCATTGTCAGATTTTCTTACTGTCTTTGCTTTGCAGATCCAGTCTAATTCAAGTATTTAGGATCTGACTCATCAACTTTGATTTATTTGCCCTTTTTTTGTACAGTTGTAGAGCATAGTTGCCACTTCACATAATTTACTTTGGCAGAATGACTCTTGAATTTCACTGGTGTAAATCAGACGTTTTGCTTCTAAGCTGTAAAAACAGGTCAGCTGCAGTCAGCTGAGTTTGTATGTACTGCTCTTCATGAACTGCAAAGACCCGGAGGTCTGGAGGGGTTTTATACACAGGAATTCACCACGGCACTCTCACAAACGTGTCCCACGATTGTTATCATTAACTCAGTACTTCTTGGGAGCACAGAAACTAGAGCTTTTAAAAACAGCACACAGAGCTTGATTTTTGTTTTGTTTTGTTTCACAGTCCTAGTGGCCTATCATTTTGTAGCTAGTTCTGATATGGTCTCAATTTTTATTTAAATTGAAAGTATCAAAATTCCCTGGGGGGAAGAAAATTCAGAAGTACAAACAGAAAAAATAATTTGTGTTTCTATTTTTGGTATATCTTTAAACATCTTGTGATATTCATCCACTTTGATTTTATTGCCTCATTCTCTCTAACTGCTGGGACTTTTCCATCACTAGCACATGTTCATGAGAGCGAGCCTATTTCAAACAGTCTTATAATGCAAATTCACCTTTCAGTTTGGAAAGTATTTTCTGTCTTGTTTTTGTCACAATCCCAAAGTCAACAATAAAGGGAGGAGGTTATCTGAAATGCAGATTTTTGGGGATTTTGAGCCATGCTCCTGGTGAGAGCTCAAAAGTCATAAAGGGTCTGATGGAAGACGGGTTGTTCTGTTGCAACTTACATCACTTTCCAAGTGAGAGGCAAGATATGACAAGTTGTACTACTGCATTACCAAGTTGAATTGGCTCAGAAACCACCTTACTACTGTGTGCCCAGCACTGAGTGCGAAAAGTTTACCTCATTTACTCACCATAAGCGCTTATTTAGAGCTAAGATAATGAAATATAATTTGTAGTTATCTACTTGAGCTATGTAGAAAATTACAATACTATTGGCTATGCCAGAGTGTAGAATATATTGTAATAGAAAGGTTTGCTGCCAAACAAAATTGGATTTAAATTCAGTAGTGCAGGAGGTCCCTTTTGTCTGCTCTAAATGTTTCCATAATCCCTAGTTACAAGGAGTAACAATATTGATTTTAAAGACCTCTTCTGCTCCTGGTACAATTAATACAATGAAAGATTCAAGGAAATGGCAGTGTCACAAGCAAATGATGCTGAATCTTTACTTTTCTGTCCATTGGTTTGTTTTATAACTCATCTCAAAATGTAACCAAAGCACTAACTGGTAGTGTTTGATAGTGAAAGCGGACTTCTCATAGCTCTTTGGAGGAAAGCGTAGAGGAAATTATTCCTAGTTCTTGTATAGAGGGAGGAAGAGGGAATTTTTTGGAGTGTTCCTCAACATTGCTTCAATCAAGGTCATTAAGATTTTTTTTGGCCTTCTTCAAACTACTCTGCTTTTTTGCACCTGGAGAGGCATGACTGGAAGATTGCTGTAGCACAGTAGTGTGTTCAGTTTTTGTTTGTGCAAAAGTATGGATTCCTACCAGGAGCTTTCATAAGCGTGTGTCTGACAGAGGCAGAAGAGTGCTTTTCTGTTTGTTTGCTGGGTGATTTCTTGGCAGCAGTGCCCTTAGGGTGGTGTGAGACTGTAATAGTTACATGGAGCTGTTGGCACTGAACCTTTTCAAAAGTACTTGTTTTGTCCAGGCCACAGAAGTAATGACACAGGAACACTGCTTCCAACTTGAGCTTCTGTTGGGTTCTACACATTTTCTCTCCTCTCCCTACTATGTTAAATCAAGTGGAAGTTCAATGGAAATTAATACCATAGCAAGCCATTACATCCGCTCTCAGTAGCGGTGCATCAAAATGTGCATGATGCGCTTGGTTCCGGTTAACAGGTGAGCAAGGTGTGCTTTCCTCTCCCTTTGCCTTGCTCTGGGAAGGATGAATTCCAGTATTCACGCTCACGGTGGCTCGCACGCAGTAGGAGCTGCTTCTGACTGAAGGGACCTTTCTGTGCTACTGAACCACTGTGTTACAGTCTGACCATACAGGGCTCTGCTTTCAGGTGGACATCATTGTGCCTCTTGCTCACTTCAAAAAATGTGCATTCTCATTTTTGTTTCTGCATCCTGAATTATGGATAGAAATCAGGTCTGAACTCATAATACGATCCATTTTTAGTCTGGATACAAAAGTGCAAGTACAGCTTTTTAATGTGGTCAGAAGTTACATTTGCATGGGAGAAAAATACCCTTTTGAAAATCCAAGAATCCAATAAGTTAGATCTTGTTCTCTGATTTTCTTAGTTCATTTGTCTTTCAACTATTTGGAGGCTTATATGCGTTGAAGGTCTGGACATATATAAGCTCATCTGGGCATATGATAAAATCCCCAGGATTTAGGGGGTTTTCAACATTCAATTATAAAGACAATGCTGGGTTTTTCATCCTGAAGTCTGAACACATCTATTTTGTTTGCTCAGTAGCCAAAAAGACTAACAAGACTGCAGAAAGGTGTGGGCTTTACCATTCTTTCCAATGGAGTGTTAACAATATCTGAATTAGTGCTTAATATTATCATTTTTATGCAATCATTTGTTTGAGAGAGGTTCTTTATTTAAAGAAATGAAGATCATCATTAATGATAAAATGTTATCAATTTGTAGTATAATATGAAATAATTTGAAAGTTGATAGCTGAGCACTTCGTAGCATTCTCTCTTACAAATTTCCGGAGGATTTTGCAGTTACATCCTCAATTACCTGAAATCAGGGCAGCTTTAATGTCTGTATTAAAAATGAGTTTTGCTGCTCTTGCAAGGAGAAATTTCTGTTGCTTTTGTTTCAGGTCTCTCTAAATATTGGCTAGAGCAACAAGAAGTCTCTTGCCTTGTGTGGCAGGCCAAAACTGCTCAATACGCAAACTAACACGTTTACGGTTGCAACTGATTCTGACGTTATTATCGTTACTCTGAAACAGGTTAGGTTGTCCGTGGTGAAATGGCACAATACCCTGAGAAAAATCAGGGATAAGCAGAAAGCCTAAAAAAAATACTAAGAAAGCAATATTTTCCTGGCAAAATGGGAGAAAGTCCCGAGGAATAAAAACACTGCTGTGTGACACTGTGTGAGCTCACCAAACATCAGTGTAAGTGTGAAATGATGGGATCTCATCAACAGGAGCCTGGAAAGACCCAGTACCTTTTTGTCAACGTGCTTCTTGCTCCTTTTTCAGTAAATGGACTCCCAAGCATGAGCATGTTGAAGTGGGAAATTCCCTGGATCAGAGTGCCAAAAACTGTCCTCTTATTCTGTAAGTGTTAGTTTAAGCAGGGCAGACGGGATTTGCAAAACTGAAAGATTGCTGAGCAGCTTCTGCCCACTTGTCTTTCCTCAGCACAGCATGATCTGTGGAGTCACTCCTGACGCTTCAGGAGAGCTAAAACGGTGCTCTGGAGTCTGAGCTGCTTAGCTCAGAGGTTAGAGCAGAGCAATGGGAGTTAGGAGTCCTGTAACTCTTTGAAGGCAAGTCGCTAACCACCCTCCAGTCACCTTTAATCCCTGGTCAGAAATGCAACTTAATGTTGTTATTAGTGTTTATAAAAACTCTGTGGATTGTGGATGCAAACTCCTCTATAAATGCACATTCTTATTATCCACTGTACTCTGATTTCCAAAAGGCGTATAAAGGCAGCTCTTTGGCCACCATTCTGGCTGCCTCCTGTTGTTGAAAGCTATCTCATGAAGTTGTGGGAATTGTCTGCACTCAATTTTCCTCTTTTCTGGAGTTCATGTTTAGCAGTGGAAGCAGGCAGAAGCTGTGCTTCTGCTCAGCTGGATCCAAAGGGTCACTGCTTTTGGTACTGGTTTTGTATTGCCCACTGTCAGAGCTGTCTCCAGAGATTAAATTCTCCCTCTTCTACACACAGCCAAGTGTTAGCACCCACATTTTGCAGGTAGGAAAAGATTGGTGTGTTGTCCAAAATCAGAGACTTTCTGACTTTTGGGTCAGGTATAGTGTAAGGGCTCAGGCATTTATGGCACCAAGAACTAACCTTTCTCCATCACCATAGATTTTTAGTACAAGTCAGCCTTGCTGGAGGCCTCACAAAAAGGGCAGGAATTCAGTTTTTTTCATCTTTTACATTGTGATGAGTAGGTTGCAAATTATCTCAAAGCAATGTGGCAAATGGTTCTGTTCTTTTCTTGGTGCAGATGAGATACAGCTCCACTGTTATCCACAGGTGTTCATTGGAACTGGTGAAAGGAGATGCCTGCTGATGCTAGCCTTTATTAGAGAAAACAATACGAATACATATATTTGTCCATGGAAATCATGTCTTTATTTGAGAGTGGGCCTGGAGAATTACAGTTTTTGTAAATAAAAAGTTTTTTCTGTGTTTGAGAAAAAGAGAAACTGGAGAGAAGAGGCTAAATCAGAATTTAAAGATCGATTGTATCTAGAGTTCAAAATCCTACAGACTGTGACTGATATTATCAGTTTTCTCCTGCTGTGGGTAATTCTGGTGATTTCTCAGGGAACAACTCACAGCAGCAAAGCTAAGCATGGTCTAGAGGGCTGGAAACCACCTCTCCGATTCTGTCTGCTCCCCATGCTATGCAGCATTGAGTCCCACCAGGAAGGTAGTTTCGGGGCCTGTGACCAGTTCACAAGACGTTGTGGGCTGCTTGGCAGGTGATTTGCCTTTGAGATTCCAATTCACTGCTGACTTGCCTGTGGTTTGAGAGCTGCGCACCTAAAGCTGCGCATTGGAAGAATACCCTTATCAGACAGGCAATTGGAGCGACTTATTCCAATGTGTTTTGTGACATGCTGATATTCTCAAAGAAATGTCCTTGCCAGGAAAGAAGGTGCTGTTCATGTGAACTTGTTAAGAAATCTAAACTTGATTCCATAATCTTTATGTTGCTTATATGTAATATTTTGAAAGTGTATGTAATATGCTTTGTAAGGTGCTGCATGCATCATTGTGTATGTAGAAAACTTCAATAAAAACATTTTGCTTTACAATCTTTGTATGGAAGATTGCAAGTTATTTAATTATTTGTCTCTGTCCAATAATACTAGTTTTAAAGTCAGTGGAACTATTGTGCCTTCAAGAGAATATTCTTCTAGTGGAAGTAGGTTTCTTGGGGAAGGACCATTTTATTATCCACTGATCATCTTTTGGGCTTCTCCCCCCTCCCCTCCTTCTGTTACTTGCCATTGTCCTTTAGAGAATGCATGCCTGAAGCCATACGGAGAAAGCTTTGTTTCTCTTTCTTGTTGAATTAGCCCTATATCTTCTATCTGGATCACTTAAATTTACAGTATAATGCCATGTAAACCAGAATCTTTTTCTTAACTGTGGTATCCCAAGTACTTAACAGCATACACCTCCAGAGGGCCTGTTGCTCTGCAGCCCCAGTCTTGCACAGTGGAAGTCAGTGGGAGTTTTGTAACTGAATTCAGGGGTTTCAAGATCAAGCCTTAAGTGCAGTTACCTTACCGGGAACCTGGGATTTGAAAGAATGGCTCATATCTCTAAGAAGAAATGTTTTGCAACTTCTGCAGGTTATGCAAATCATGCTTTTCCCCTTTTCCTGCTCTCCTGATAAGTCAACAAACCTTTTCCTGACAGTGGAAACAACTGAAAAGATGTTTATTAGAGTAAGGAGATGAAGTACTATGCCTACAGTATTTTCCATATAGTGAGTCAAAGGCAGAGAGGATTGTCAGCACGTACTTCACCTCTGCTGTCCCATTACTGACTTTATCCCAGTCATTTTGTATTTTATTCTTGCTATTGTCAATATAGATTATAATTTAGAATCTAATAATTAAGTAGCTTCAAAGGCTGCGGTGGAGGCTGTAGTCTTTATATGTAAAATACACTTCCACTGGGTGATACCTGTTTCATGGAGACAAATGTCAGTGCAGCTCTGGAGCAGGCCTGCACGACACACAGGAATTAGGAGAACATGATCTCAAGTCTAAGCTAAGGGAGTGTTAAGAATAATATAAAATTTTGACTTTGTGGTGTTAAACTGAAGAGATTGAGACAGACAGGAATAATGAAGAATCAGGGCACCCCACCAAGTCTGAGGAGACTGATTTTAGGTTGCATCTTCAGGCCCTGTAAAGGTGTGTAGGCCAAGGTAATTCTAGGTAATTCACTACAAACTCTATGGTGCAACAACCAGCCAAAGCCGCTCATTGTCTGTCACCTGCTTTTGATCTTCTGAGATCTCTTAAGACACCCGTCTGAAGTTGTATAGAATAGCAGCAAATGTAACTTCTAGGATGAAGAGTGTATTGTGAGGCGCATCCTTTCTGTCCTGAAACGAGGAAGCTTTAAGCAGTTGGTGGAGTATTTGCCATTGTCTTTGGCGTAAGATCTCCCTTTTCCTATGGGCATGTTTATTTTTCAAAACAAGAAACAGAAGTCACTGAGCAGTGCAACTTCTGTGCCAAAAAGGCTTGATTATCGCAGGACTCTGAAAAAGAGATAAGTTCCCTTTTGTGATAATTTTATCATTGTCCTTTTCTGACCAGAACTTTTCTCTTTTGTGATACTTCTGAGCTTTGCTTGCAAAGTATCCACTGTAGAAAACCGGGATGAAATCTAATAATTTGGTTTGGGGATGTGTACAAAGGAGAAGAAAATATCTCCTGTGTCAAAGTAAATTTTTCAGAAATTGCCCCAGCGCTCTGGATTTTTGGATTAATGTGCAGAACTTGGCACCTGTGCCTATAGGTATTGGCTGGCTATTGGGGAGAAAACTGTATAGCAGCAGGGATCTTCTGAATCTTTTCTCACTTTGCTATGGTGGAGACATTTGCTCCCATTATTTCTTTTGGTCAAATAGTTCTTTCATTTGGATTTTGTGTGTACAGGACAGTTTAAAAAAAAAAAAACCCACAACTCGCTGTCCACAGTCTTCACAGAACGGAAATTTAACTGCATATGCAAGGCACTACTTTTGGGTCTTTTCTTTCCATACTGTTTGGAACAGAAAGGTTGCTAAGGCAAAATATTAAAGGAGTCATGAATATTTCTGCTATGGTTTATATGTATGCATTGTGGCAGTGCAGTAAACCCCCTTTTTTGACATGGTTTTGGCTTAGTTTTCTTATTGCTGACTCATCGGTGACGAGCCAGCTGATTAATGTGTTGTTTAATTTCCTTTTGTCTTTTTGTTCTTAAAAGTCTTTGCCACAATGTACAAACCCCCACTAACAATACCTGATTTTGCAAACCATGGCAAAAATTTGTTCTGAGGGTTTTTTCCAGGGTAACACTGAGACTTTTCTGTATAGTTTATATTCTTCAACACATACTGTGGGAAGATTAATGTGGGGTTTTTTTTCAGTCTGTAATGTTCTTTCAATAAGAAATTACTTCTGTTTGATAAGGAGAATTTAATCTGTTGGCCACAGCATCAGACCAAAGGCAAAACAGGTCTTCCTTTTGCCGTTTTATTTAGTTTACTGTGTACATTGGGGACTGCAACACTGTGGCTAAAATACTGCAGCGGCTGACCACAGTGGTACTTTGCTTCAGATGTTATGAATTAAAATCTGACATCTTTTTAAACTGGTTTGGTCACTGCAACCAGTGAGTAAACTGTGCTCCTTGTTGGTCAGTCTTTGCCATTTTTATTGCAGTGGGAGTCTTCTCCCCGACAGTCCCCTTTTCCTGCAGAGGAACTTCTTAACCTGGGAGACCAGCGAGCCATTCTGCTGGAGGTGGTAGATGCATTCAAGGAATGGTTTGCTATGAGAATCTCAGCTGTGTTTAAACTCGGGAAACTTGGAAAAGCTGGGGTCATACAGAGGTGAGAAAACTGGCTTTGGAGGTGCTGAATGCCCTGCTCATCAGCTTATCACTGACATCAGTTAATTGCTGCCACCCCTGACTCTGTGGCTGGATGGTATGTGGTAGCTTAGCGATGCTTTGCGGTAGCTTTGCGGTGTGCAGACGTCCTCTGCTTGACCTGCAGCCAGAACAAATTTGGCAAATAACGCTAGTTTCCCCAAGGACTTGATTTGTTATTTCTTTCTGCTTCTAGGTGTCACTCAGTCTCTCCACCGCCTCTTTTGTCCCCGCGAAGAAGCCCAGCCTACCCCCTCAGCGATAGTGAGGACTCTTGCCGCTCCACTCGTCTCACCAAAGCCTCCAGCTCCAGACTGCGCCTCAAGGACTGGAGCAGCCGCGCGTCTACGCTGCGAAGCACCTCCACGAGCCCATCGGACACCGACTCCCCGAGCCACCCACTCAAAGCCGTCAGCGTGGGCACTTTGGATAAAAGGTTGTCCGTGTTCAAGGCCGAGGACCAAAAGGAGAGTCCAAAGGAGGCTCAAGATGGGGAAGGGATAGGGAGCCACCTGCTCACCCGGAGCACTCTGTCCTTGGGCACTGCCACCAACTTGCGGAATCTCTCCCTCAGCCGAGCGAGCGTCCGCTCCCAGGCGCTGGACATCAGGCAGAAGATCACAGAATGGGAGTGCCGCCGGGAGCCGTCCCCCAGGATGAACGCATGTGTGGACAAGAGGGATGGTGGGGAGAGGTCGGGCAGTGAGAGCTGCCCCAGCGTGCTGACCTCTCCCTGCAGTGAGAAGACATTCGATTTCAAAGGGCTCAGAAGAATGAGCAGAACATTTTCTGAGTGCTCTTACCCTGAAACAGAGGAGGAGGAACTGCTGGACAGGGATTCCTGCCATCGGTTTGAAAAGAGATCAGGCAGGAGTGAGCTTCCTTCTGCTGCTTTCCTCAAGGGCCCCGTGAGGAAAGAGTCCTCTGCTGTGCTCAACAGAATACAGAAGATCGAGCAGGCACTGAAGGAGCAGCCTGGCAGAGGCCTCCCCCAGTTACCAAGTAGCTGTTACAGTGTTGACAAAGGGAGGAAAAAGTCTATGACTCTGAGTGCTGTGGAGGGACTGAGTGAAACCCTAAGTGATAGCAAAGGAGGGAGCGTTATTTTGGGGAGTGAACCAGAAACACCCGCTGAGGCTGAGAAGAGCAGTAAGACAAAACAGGGGGTTACTGCAAACTCGGCTGGCTCTAAACTGCTCCTCGAAAGCCCAGCTAACACCGTGGTGAATCCTGTCCCCAAGCCCAAACGCACCTTTGAATACGAAGCAGACAAAAACCACAAAAGCAAACCAAGCAATGGCCTACCTCCATCTCCAACACCTGCTGCTCCTCCTCCCCTCCCGTCCACCCCTGCACCCCCTGTGACCAGAAGGCAGAAGAAAGAGTCACGCTTTCACAGAAAATCCCAGAATAGGTAAAATTAAAGGAAATGTCTTCTGCTTGATCCTCAAATAAATAAATGTGCCATATTTCTTTAGTAACAATATTTTAAATTCTCCTTTTAATGCAATGCTTTTGACCTGAGAAATGCTAGGAATTGCGTGCAAGACAAGTATTTTTTTCTGCTGGACTGCGCTGATGGGATGCACTGGTTCAATGCCTTTACATGGCTACAGTTTTGGAATTTTCCAACCTGCATTCCTCAATCCCTGGAAAAGGCTCTAGGTTATGTGTGCTAAAGGTTATCTCATTTATTTTGGCACAAATGCCCTTACTTGAGATTGTTAATGGAGCATAATTTCGTTATCCTCTTATAGCGGTACCGTAGCTGATCTATCATAGTCTTATCTGTCTCTTCACTGCAAAATATACCAGCAGAGGGTTTGTGTTTCCAAAGCTTGTTACCACAGCAATGTTGATGATTTTATTTCATTCAGTGCTTAGAAATGTTCTCCTAAGTTACTATCAATAGCTGTAGAGGATTAATGCTGAGAAAAATACGTTTTAGCACAGAAAGGCCTTTATATCCTTCCTGAGTTAATGATGAGCAGAGTATACGGCTACATTTCCCCAGCAGTCTGTGGAGCTTGGCTTGTTTTAACTACATGATTCCCCTTGACGTTTTGGAAATGGTACAACTCATTCTGCTCACCACTTAGAAAATTGTAGGCATAGTTGTTGTTAAGCATTCAAAATACGGCATTTTTAACAAGTTCACCTATCTGTGCCTGTGTATGATACACACACGCTCTTGGTATTTAGTGATGAGCTTTGCGAGTAACTGCTAAACAGCATCTCAAATGCACACTATCAATTCAGTATCTGCTGCTCGATGTTGGTTCTATTAATTAAAAGTTTATGTCAGCACAACCTGACCTGAAGTACCCTGGACAGGAAAAGGAGAAGAGGAGCCTTCAGATTCTGTTCTTTACTTTCAAGAGACACCTGCTTCTGAAGTGGATCAAGCAGCTCTGCTGATGTGTGGTGTTTCTCTGAGAAAGGCGGGGAGGGAAATGTGGAAAGCCAAGCTCTGATTAGCAGTGCTTATCTTTGAGTTCTGGCAGTAATCTCAGCTAGAGGAAGTAAATCGAGATTTTAACAAGAATTTGTGAAATAAAGCTGACCTCATTTTGTTCAGCACAGCATTTCCAATGTACGGAAGCCAAACAATAATTTTTAAATGTTCTGCTATAAATAATAGCCTTTATTGGAAAATTAAGGGACAAGTGGTAAAATGGTCTGTGTGATGGGTGGCGGAGAGGAATGAATAACAGGAGATTATTCTTGCACAGAATCACCATGTGACCTGCAGCTCAGTGATCAAAGTCACACTCACACTGAGTGTGAGACCATACAAGTCATCTGAGAACCACAGACTTTTGTTACAGTGAGTTTGTGAGATGAAGTTTTGAAACTTCTTTCAAGCAGAGGTAAACTGATGCTTGCACCTGCTGTTCTGCAGGTTCAGTCCCCTGTCATAGCAGAGTTAGACAACAGCATGGTTCAGCAATGGAGCCTCAGTCCTGCGTGGGGCTAGTAGGTATGAGACCAAAACGAAACCAATATATATCAATTTAAGTTGTGATTAGTGGAGTATAAGTTGTAGGATTTACAGTGTTTTGTGTGTACCTGATGATTCTTGCAGCTCAATTTGACGTTGTACAGGGTAGGTTTCCATTTGCTTGTAACAGCTTTACCCTACTGTAGTTTAGTGGTTTCTCTGGACTTACCTCTGATTACTGATGATCTAAGTAAATTTAAATCAACATCCCAAAATCATAGGTTTGCTGGCTGACTTCAAGGCTGGGTGGAAATCCTTGATAAAATCTTAACTTTATTGTCTCTGGTGTTGTCCTTCCTTTAGTTACCGTAAGAATTCCAACATTTGCAAAGAGCTTGAGACCATACAAATCGTCCTAAGAGTGACAGTATTTTCTTAATATTAGTTATTGGTATCTCAGTCTCTAAACTGTTCTCTTTCTGAAAACATAGTTCATTATGTCTACAGCTTGTAACTGTGTTTCAGATTGAACATACACGTGGTTTGCACGCACTGGAATGTCATGAGAATGGACTGTCGATATTTATTCTTCTAATATTTTAGTTGAAAACACTGTTTGTTATGGCTAATGCCACATTATAGTAAAATGGAGGAAGTCTCTCATATTTGCCTGCTATAGCATATAGCCAGTCTGTATTCAGAGGACCCTGATGCCCCTGGGAGCTTCTGAACTTCAGATTGATGTGAGCTGGATGTTCCCTAGAGGTTGGAGATCCTCTGGCACAGATATAGTGCCAGAGGGGAGTGTCACAGGATAGGCTTGGGACACATGGACCACAGCTAAGTGCTGGTCCACAAAACCGTTCCTGTGGTCCTATGCAGTGTCACTGCATCGTAGTGTTGCCTTGAAATCTGTACGAGTTGGGTATTTACTTTAGAAAATCTCATTTCATACACAGGTATGTCTTCAGTGCCTAAAGCATGTTTTATAGCTGCCAGGAGGTGTGGAGGAGCAGATGTCTGGATCTGAAATGCATGGCTTGTTTCTGCTATGATCCTGATGTGCATAACGTGGACCTGGATATTCTTAAGATTAGGGAAAGGAGAGAGAGGGGTCTCCTAAGCCTGCTCCAGACGCATAAGTCTGCTCCAGCAGGCGAATAGGAAATGCTCTTGTCAAATGCAGTGTTTGTACAATAGTCACTGTAATTGCCTGTAGGGATACTCTTGATTCAATTAACAGGCTGAAGTATGTCTCATGAGACTCTGCCCCTGCCATATGGATATGCTGTCAACATATGTTCCACTCCAGCTGGGGAGAAGAGGAAAGGAATTTGAGGGCAGGATGATTTACAGTTCATCCAGTTTGGGTATCAATGAGTAAAGTATGGGCATCGGCACAGTCTCTGCAAGCCTTACAGCACCCTGGGATTTACACTGCAACTTGAGCCCATTTTTCACACCATTTCACCCTCAGCACTAAATCAGTCCAATGAACGCTAGCCCCTGTACAGCTGGCAGTGCAAACCATGCACCTTCCAGCTTCAGTGTGGATGTTGCCTCAGAGAACAAGCGCTAAGCAAACTGGAAAATGGGGAGGGTTTGGGCTCCTCCATGCAGAGCTGCTCGGCAGCACTGGAACAGGTGTGGGTGAGAGGCAGTGAACCACCTCTCCTTCAAATCCCTGGGTGGGAGACAAATTGTGGGGGTTCGTCTGACCCAGCTGCCCCTCACCTTTCTGCCAGGAAGCCTGAACCTTCAGGCCCCCAGCCATCAGCCTGGGTTGCTCATCCACCCCAGAGAGTCTTAATTTCCTCCATGCTTTGTCCTATGCTGCCAGTGCTTGATACAGGGTGTGCAAGGGAAGTGGATGACTTTCACATCAGTCTGCCTTTGGCATTTGTACGCTGACCTTTATGCAGGAAAATTTCTGAAGGTTCAAGATACGTGTTTTCAAACTAAGGGCTATGTGTCTCAGAGCACCTGGTGGAGGAATGCTTTCCAGAGAAATGTCTTTCTTGAGGAGAGAGGTCCACATGTTTCTGGGGCCTCTGGAAAGAGCAAAGCAATTTCTAATCTGAGGACTGTGCTGCTAACTTACTCTGTAAACTTTGAAAAATATCATGTACTTTCTTGGTATTTTCTCCCTGTCTGCATAATGGGGATAACAATACTTCCAACCTCATAAAAGTGTCACAGATTGCTATACTAAAAGACTGCTGTGAGCACAGGACTTGGGGTCCTCTAAAAGTTAGTCCTTAAAGCATGATGTGTAATTTTTTTTTGTCATTTTATATATATTTCTTAGCAAACAAATTCTTAGCTAAATGTTTGAGTCATTTTGCATTCTAGTTACTAATTATTTATTGATTTAAACTTTAGAAAATCCTTTGAGTTTGAGGATGCGTCAAGTCTTCAATCCCTGTACCCTCCTTCCCCAACTGAGAATGGGACTGAGAGCCAGCATAAATTTGGATCCAAGAGCACTTTAGAAGAAAATGCCTATGAAGACATTGTAGGTAAGAACCTGTCACAGTGTGTGGGCTCCCAGCGGGATGTTGAGCAGTTGTGGGCAGGCCGTGCATTGTTGAACATATGGCCTGTGCAAGAACATTCAGTTCTGTCAGTAAAGAGAGACTAAATGGAGGGTAAATGGGTTTGGTGCATCAGTGCAAGCATATCTCTCAGTCTGCCTGCAGGAGGTCTTAATTCTTTTGGACTTCATCGCGTGGTACTAGAAACAGACTGACTGGTCAGCTTTTTGCCATGCTTTTCAAGAACCAAATCATTATTTTTGTGAAGGCTGTGGCTTGAATCCTTGAATGGTGTAATAATGTAAAGAACTCAAGTTGAGATAGTGTTTACAGAACTATCCAATAGCAAGATTAACCTCACAGGCCTTGTGTAGTCAGCCTGAGCTTTTCAGGACTCCTGTGTGGACTGCCCTGAAACACTTGCTTGTAGCACCATTCCTGGTCTCAAGTCCCAGTTGCTGGTTAAAGAAAAAATAATTTCCTTTAGCTATAGAGTCATCAGGAATGCACAACAAAAACACTGTTTTGATTAAGCTTCACAAGAAAAACATGTTTCCTTTGGTCTTAGAAGGAAATGTATGGCCTACGCATACATTCTTTTAACATCAAAAAAGTTGTTATAATTGCCGAAAATTGGGCAGCTCTTCAGAGCACAGAGTTTCCACACAAGTGATGAATATCTGCATTGTTTTTAACTCTTTCAGTATTGTGTTACTACAACAGATACAAAGGGTACTTCATTTTACTTTGGACAATGAATCTTTTTGTACTGAAAGCTGGAGATCTACCAAGATAGTCAGGGGCCCGAGAGCACATGTCCTCTGAAGAGACACTGACAAGTTGGGCTTGTTCAGTCTGGTAAAAAGGAGGACCAGAGGCACTCTAATACTGCTTACAAATGTTTGAAGGGCAAAGAAAGATACTAGAACAAAACTCTTCTTGGTCGTATCAGTTGATATAGCAAGGAACAGTGGCCACAAACTGCAGCTTGGGGCTCTTTGTCCTTATACCCAAATTCTGTCTCTGACTTGTCAGCTTCCTGAAAACAGGAATTTATTCTTTCCTTTTTCAGCTGTACTCTCCCTCTATACCATTCAAAAAAACACTTTCAGAACACAAAGAAATGCTGCTGTTCAGTGTCTGTTAATAAAAATGAGAGCTCATGTAGATACTAAAAAGTTTTTTTTCCTGTGGAGAGCATCCTTATATGATCATTGGCTTTCTCAACGAACAGTCAGACTACTGTGCAATTCGCACTTGCAAATGTATTGTGCAATAATTACAGGGCTCACCTTTGCTCGGGATCTCTCAACATGCTCCCAGATGTTAGGTGGTAATGCTTCTTTTCCTTGCTTTGGTTTGTTAAATATCAAAATAAAATGTACAGGGCTGGTAAGAAGCTTTCTTCAAATAAGAAGTAGTCTTGGGTTCAGTGGAACAAAGTCATAATGGGCTCTTCAAACTCAGGGGAACTATTAGCCAGCTTCCCTGCATGTTAGAATTTGGGCATTTTGGCAGGGCAGTGGGAAGAGAATGCAAAAATTCAGATCTGTGGACAAACACAGAACTTCATTGTTTTGTACTGCTTTTTAACAACCTCTTTCCAAAGCACTTCATTCAATACAGGCAGTGCGGGGGGACTACCAAATCAGTGTAATTGTTATAAACTGTCAAACATGATTAAAGACAAGCCAAAGTAGTTTGATCTCTGGCTTTAAAGAAACTATGGTAGTTTTGTGTATCACATCTGCATAATTTATACTAGTAGTGCTAGACCCCAGTCTCCTAAGTAGCACTTGTGTACTCATGCAAACCAGGTGTCTGCAAGAGTGAGTTTATTTTATAGATTTACATCTCCTTCAAAGCTATGAAGGGCTCTGTCACTGCTGCTTTGGGTTTTCTTTGCAAACAGGTCCCCTAAAGGTGGTAGTGGGTTTTTTGTCTATAGCTGGTTGAATCTCCTGCCTCCCTAAAAGCTTGTAGGTAGTTAAAACAATGTCACTGTGATAATAAATTTCATAAAGCCCCCTCCTGTTCTACTCCCTGTAGAATTAAAACTTTTAATGCAAGTAAGTGTTAAAACACACAAAAAAAGGGCTGTGAATCTTGAGCAATGCTCTAAGCACTCTACTGTGAGACAGAATCATAAAAAACAATTCAGGTTGGAAGGGACTCTGGAGTCAGCTGGTCCAACCTCTGCTCAAAGCAGGGCTAGTTTCAAAGTTAGATCAGGTTGCTCAGGGCTATGTCTGGTTGAGTTTTCAAAATATCTTAGGAGGGTGGTTCCACCAGCTCTCTGCACAGCCTGCTCCACAGCTTAACCTCCACCATGAAGAATTTTTTCTTGATATCACTGTGCAGGAATTTTTCTCTCTATCCAGTCAGAACTCTCCTTGTTGCTATTTGTGATCATTGTATTTCATCCTTTCACTGTGCACCTCCAAGAAGTGCCTGTCTCTGCCTTTTTCATAACCCCCTTCTAGGCAGTGGAAGACAGCATTTGGGGGGTGGGGTGGTGGTGTGGGTGTGTTGGTGTGTCACAGACTTCTCTAGGCTAAACAGTCCCAGTTTTCTCAGCCTTTTCTTGCTTATGTTGTATGCTCCAGCCCCAACCATCTTAGCAGCCTTGCTCTTGACTATCTCCAGTCTGTTGATGCTTCTCTGGTACTATGAATACTCCAGATGCAGCCTTGCAAGGGCCAAACAGAGGACAATTACCACTTCCCATGACTTGCTAGCCACGCTTTTGCTAATGCAGGTAAGGTGTGGTTGGCCTTCTTTGCCACAGGCACGCACTGCTGCCTTCTGTTCAGTTCGTTGCCCAGGGGGACCCTAAGCCTTTTGTAGCTCCCTCACTGGTTGTCCCCAGCACAGACTGCTGCAGGGTTATTCTGACCCACATGTGGGACTGTCTTTCCTAAACTTCTCAAAGTTCCTGTCGAGCCATTCCCTCAGCTTGCTGAGGTCCCCCAGGACAGAAGGCCAGCTCTCCTGTCTGTCACTGTGTCCCCCAGCCTGGTGCCCCTCAGCAGGACATCTCTCCGTCGCTGGAAAGCAGAGGAGAGCTGTGGATAAGCTGCGAATTATCTATCAGAGCGTATCTTAAAAAAAAAAAAAAGCATATTTAATGTTAGATATCTACAAGATACTGTGTGGGGTACTGAGTGCTCTCACTCAGACTAGTACAATGATCAAAATACAGCTTCTAAGCATGTAAGTGCTAGGGCTAGAGTCATTGGTTTTGAGGTTATTACATGATCTCTTCAACTGATGCATATGCACACTAAACCTTTGTCTTTCTCCTGGTGCCCTTACATGGTTTCTTTCTTTAATGACCAGGACAGTGATGAACCGTTATGGGTAATTTATGTTATTTTGAGAGCTGACTTTAAAAAAAAAAACAAAAAAAAAAAGTTTTAAGGTACATTAAAACCAAAAATGATTGTGCTTTGAAATCCTGTGACATTATGAACCAGACACTTTGTTTAATTTTGTAATATTTTTGTACACTTTAATAGATTAAATATCTGCCTGTTAAGTTCAAGACAAATACTGGATTGGAACATAACAGTTCATTCTGCATTAATCAAGAAGCAGTTGTATGAAGGGATGCACATTCCTAATATTAATCAGAGCTGTATTCCATGTGTAAGTAACCATGTGGACTTCATTCATCTTCTGTACTAGCACTCACAGGAATGTGGCAGTCATAGTAAACTTAACATTGTTTTGCTTCTTGTGGTTTTGAATGAATCTTTAATCAGACCAAAATTGATGTGGCTTTGTGAATCCAGTTGGGGAAACCATGCTTGGCTTTGTGTGCATTCAAGAAACTATCATAGTATTAAGAGATGTCCGAGACGGTTGTTTCTGCTGTGTTTGTGGACAACAGTATTTCCTGTCATATGTACCATACGGTTTCAGTTTTCCAGTCTGTTCCCCTAAATGCAGTTTTGATACTTGAATATTGTTATTTAATCTCTGGTGTCTCTAAGGCATTTTTCACCTGACATCTAGAAGAAAGCACTTGTTACTATCACCAAAAAAAGTTGAATGAGTAAAGTGAAGGCGAGGTTAAGGACACAATATTAACTTGAGAAAATCTAAGTAAAACCATGTAAATTATAGTTTGTGTTTGTAAGAGAAACTGCACTCACAATTCAGAAATTAAATATAATGGAAGAAATCTTTGACAAGGCAAGTCTTCTTACTCTGTTTGTAACTCCTCAGAGTGCTGGACACAGTAGAACAGGTGGAGATTTCCTCTAAGAGGACACTACATAGATGTGTAGGAGACCCATTGCCCAGCTGGGCTGTGCATATTGCGTTGTAGATTGACAGTGTTTAATTTGATGTTGCACAACTCCATTTGCTCTGTCCAAGCAAGAGCCATTTGCTCTTACAGCTGCCTGGCCCTCATTTAAAACATCTTTTTTCCCCAAGAAGAATGAAAGTGATTTAAATGCTTTTTCTCCCTGAAGATCTGTGACTAACAGGTCATCCAGAGAAATGAGAACAGACGAATCTGGGTCTCTGAGCTATTTCCCAGTATGTCAGAAGTCATAAAAGAGGAGGTGGAGCAATATGTCTGAAATCAGCATTACTAAGTAGAGTGTCAGGGCACCCTAACCCAGGTGGGTGCCTGAGCAGTTAAAACAGGCAGGTGTGGACCTACAAGCAAGATCCTGAGCATGGAGGTAATGTTGGTGGCTTAGCCTTCCCTGTGGAGTCCAGAACAGCACGTCACTCCCTTTATCCCTCCTGGTAAGGCATCTTGTCTCTCCTAAACCAATTAGTTGTTTTGAATTCTGATTTAAGTTGGACATAGTGCATGTCATGTAACAAATGGAATGATTTAGCTGTTTTACTGAATCCTCCGTTGTGTGTGCCAAGAGCTGCAGAAATGATGACTGAGGTCCAGTTGGAAGATGTTCCAGCTTGACATTGCTTTCAAATTAGAACATTTACAAAGTTCTTCCAGTAAATATGGAAAAAGGTTAGAAAGACAGCGAGCTGATCTTTCCAGTAAAATCCCATCATCACACGCCACGTTATCGCCTGTCATGCTTTCGTATCACAGTATTGTCTGTCATATTATCATCTCGCATAAAAAAGGTTGTACAGATCTGGGAGAAACTGAAATTGCTGGGCTGCTGTGAAGCTGAAGCAAACTTGAAGAGACTGCAGCTCTGCCAGCGGTGCTGTGCTATTTGCTTCTCTGAAAACATTTTGGGTTTTCAGTCAGACCCTTACCAGGAGGTCTCTGGATAGTAAAGACAGAGCTAGGATCAATGCAAAATGATGGTGCAGGCAGTGATCAGGGAAACTTATGTTCCTGTCTTCTTCCACGCCCCCAGTCTGCCTCTCACAGTCTAAAAAGCATGCGAGTTTTTGGAAAGTATAATAGTGGCAAATTTAATAACAGACACTGTAGGGTAATGGCAGCCAAAGCACATTAAATCAAACAGTATCCATATGGGCCTGTCAAAGAAAGGCCAAATACTCTAGCTGTCTGATCCTATTGATGATTAGCCTGCTGCTTTGTTGCTGCATTGGGATACATGATTTCAGTTTTTTTTAATAATCATCTCATGCTTTATTTAGTCCCCATTTTTCTCTGTGGAATCCATCTCACAGCTGTACCATCCACTACAGCTTCTTTTGACAGTCTCTTGTCAGCTTTATCGCCTGTTTTTTTTAAGTCGCTCATGCACGTTAGTAAAACAGAGTAAAATGACCATGAGGCTGCTCGCCCAAATCCTATTTTAAACTCAGAGACTGTGTTGAAGTCAGGAGGGTTAAACCTCTGTGAAGTGCAAGCAGTTTAGGCATGCTGATGCTGTACAGTGCTAACAGTTGCTCATCAGAAGTTTTCACGCACATGATTTTGGACTGAGTGTTAAATGGATGATTTTTAGGGATGAAATTTCTTATTAATTTATCAGACATGCTAATTCTACTCCATCTAATGCTTTGCTACAATTACAACTCTATGCTCTTGCTGTCCCTGCAGAGAAAGCCGGGACCTGAAAGTATCTGCAGTGTTTCTTCTGCTTATTGCAAGGCAAAGGAAAACTGGGAAAGTTCAGGGAGCACAGGCTGTTGTCTACAGACTCCATGGACCAAGGCTCAAAAGGCCGATTGCATTTTAGTCTTGTCACTCTGCATGTTGCAGATGCTCTACTACTTTTCTGAGAATGTGGTACTGAGCTCATACACTGGGTGGTAGGGTTATAAGCAAGTAATGGTCTGTAACTTACTACTGTTCAGCAATAGTTTTTCAAAGCAGCTATAATGTGCCTTAGCTGTAATTTGATATTGAAATAGTTCCTCTTTCTACAGATTCCTGGGGTAAATTCCTCAGCTGAGATGCACAGTGTCAGCTTATCTGATGTTGAAAGACCTCATCTATGTACTAAACATCTAAGCTCAGATACTTTACGAGAGTGTAGAGATTTTGCGGTTTTCATCCATTTGATCTGAACATGCTCGTAAACATCCCAGTGGCTAAGTTTTCCTCCAGCGCTGGCGGTGTGAATCTGCATTTGTGTAATTTTACAAATAAAATGAATGAATAATGCATACGCATTGCAATGAACGCACCTGGATCCTCACCATTGAGCAGTTCTTTGGACTTAAGTGCTCAGAGATGCTGGGGAGCTGTAAGTCTGCACCGCCCGTGAATCCTCTGCTCTTCCCTCATGCAGTTCTTGCACTCAGAGGTTCATTTCCATTCCCACTGCTTTCCCTTCAACGGCAGCAAAAGCAGAATTCCCCAACCACCCTTCCCTGCTTGCTTCTTCCTTGTCCTGTTGTATTTTATTTTAATCTTCTGCAAAGGCTTGTGTGCACCAAATGTGTGTGAGCTGGATGAATTGGGCTGTAGCTACAACTGAACAGAGGTCATGGGCAGAGGGCAAAAAAGGTAGTTCAGGAGTTTGTAGGTGCCATCAGAGGGATTATGTGTGGAAAGGAGTTGATGTTACGCCTTTTGTCTGTTGTTACACAAACACTGCAAAAGGTTGAGGGGATAGGTGCCACAAGCATCAGAGGTTCAGCTTGGGCCTGGGCTTTCTATGTAGCCACCAGGGAAGGCTTTTAGCTTGGGCACACAGCATCACCCTCTGGAGACATTATCTCTTCTGCAAATGTTGGCTCCTAATTTAGGCACCCAAGTTAACACAAGTTGACGAGCCCTTTCCGTTAGTGTATACCTGCTGTTCGATTCTTCTCCCTTCCTGGCAGTGCAAAAGGCAGGAGTTATAATCAGCGCTTGGTGAATCACTTCATTCCTTTGATAATTATTTCTCCCATCTAGAAAGAAATTATTCATTTCCCTGCTTTCTGCCATTTATAGAGAAGTGTCTGCCTGCATTTTTTTTTCCCCTCAGCCTTACTTTTCACTCCTTTCTCAGTGTGAGATCGGCTTGCTGAGTCTGCCTCTGCTTCCCATTTGCCACGTGTGAGAGGCTGAGCAGAGGAACATTGTGTGCTGCCTCAGGACTTGGTGGGGCTGACTCGCAGAGCATCACAGAGCGAGGAATTGCAATCACTGGAGGAAACTAATCGATGCTTAAGCTCAAGGCACTGTATTCCTTAGGACTTTTCTAAAGATCCCTGGTTATTTTATCTTTTTTTTTTCTTTTTTCTTTTTTCTTTCTTTCCTCTATGGACCAATCATTAAATTGCTTGTGAGATCTTCTGAAGATAAATGTCGTGTAGATAAATGTCCTAACTCAGCAGTTTGGTACGTAGAATTCAAGAGAACGGGAAACTTGGAAAAAAATGCTTATAAAGGGAAATGATCTGGAAGCAGGAATAGTGATTAGAGACAGTATTTGCCAAAGACTTGCTATTTCATGTGACCGTATGCATTCTGGGGGTCTGATCCAGCTTCCTTTGAAGTCAGTGATAGTCTGCTGTTGTCTTGTGTGGCAGTTGGATTAGCCTCATTAAGATGGGCCTGGCCTCTATACTGTATAATGTTTCTCCTTTTGGCTTCCAATAGAGACATCCATATGGAAGGAACAAGGATGCTTCCTTGCTCTTTCATTGTAAATGTGTTTTCCTGTTGCAGCAAATCCAAATGAATGCAAAACTACTGCAGCTTGCAGCTTGTGAACATTCCTTGCCTGGGTCTTGGGACTAGAGAAGTGATGGTGTTGGGGTGAAATGGAGAGATCAAAGCTACAAACCTCTGAGCCAGCCCAGCTATATGGAAACTTTCCTCATTTTTGTGCTACTGCAACAGCAGTAGCACCCGCCACCGCAGGTCTTCCCCAGAGCCTCCCTCCGCTGTGGGACCCACATCTGCTGTGGCCACCAGTTCCGAAGCCTTTCATCCACAGAAGGGAGTCACTGTGCAGTCAGATGGGGTTAAATGCTGCTCTAGGGCAGTTCAGGGTATCCTCACACATCTTTTCAGCTTGCTTGACATCTTGGGTTTCTTGTCACCTGTACAGAAACCAGTCTGTCTGGGCTGCCAAATGATATTTTTGCATATCTGGTCTTTTGTGTCTCATCTACCAGGGAGAGCATATATACTAAAAAATGGTGGTTGTCTAAGGTTTGAAAATTGCTGAAGACCTAGACAAATAAATTATCTCTTCTCGTTCACTGGCTGAACCAAATACTTGGTTCAAATGCCAAATCAGCACAACCAAGTTGTTTCAGATTCATCAGACTATTTCATTATCAGAGATTTGGTGTGGAAGGGGGTTATTCTTTTTTAAGAAAAAAAAAAATAGGTGAGGCATATTTGGTCTCAAGGCATCTTTTCAAAATGAAAAACAAAACAAAAACCCACCCTGAAATAATTTGATTTTTAAGCAAATGAGAAAAATAAAAGAAACCAAGTGTTCTTGAACAGCAAACCCATCATCTGAAGAAACTCCCACAGCTCTAGGGAAAGGGTTAAAATCCCTGTGGTGCCTCCAATGACCTCCACATTACACTGAAGAGGAATTTGGCCCAAGCTTTCTTTTGGTAGAGAATCTGAGTCAGAAAAGCAGCCTCTGCTCATAGTTCCTTGCTCCTCCCTCTTCTCTCATCCAAGACTTCTCTGGGCCTGTTTCTATACTTAATATTTTAGGTCAACATTAGTAATGTTGAGTTTTAACTGGGTTCAAGCAATTCTGTTTTACATTGTGTCTTGGAAAGAGAATCACCCTAAAACTTTTAAATGCTTTACATTTTAAAAAAGGTTTCTTTTCAGCTGATGGGCTTATTTCTTCTCAGGAGTTTGGATACTATGCAGACTAATGTAATAACATTTATTTTCACATGGAAGTGCATGTTTAAGCACTGTCTCACGTAGCCGGCTATTTTGAAATCTGTTAATCCATTCTAAAATGCTTGCTTGACCTGTACTTGACTTGGGCTTACAATAAATTTTATTATGCTAGTACAGTCCAATTAGCTGTGAGTAACTAACAATATTTTGTAAAGTTGGCTATTTATTGTTGTTATGATTATCATATCTAGAGCTCTAGAATTTACAAGTAACAGAATTAGTATGCAGTATCTATTTATTTTTCTTCCTGCAGAAGGAATCAATCAATCACATAGACCTCCCAGAACATTTGTAGCTTTAAATTTTTGTAGGAATATTTGTTGCTTAAGATTTATCCTGTTCATGGCATTAATCAAAAGGTCTTTCTTCTAAGTACCCCACACACCTGAAGGTGCTTTTTCCAGGCAGCATGCGAATTGACTATGATTATAGCGCAGCCTCTAGAATCAGATTCCCTCTGGATGAAATAATAAGCTGTGATTGCCAATTCAAACATTCTTCAAGAGCAGCAGTTATTCAGGCTTCTAATTAAAACAAAGCTAAAACATTCACTCTTGTGCTTATATTTAACTAGAAATCTTAGTATGATGTGCTACTGAAGCAAAACTTATTTTTAATTGTATTGTGAATAAGTGAACTTGCTAAGCAAAAACTTTTATCGCTATAATTGATGAATCAGTCTCACGCTTCCAGGCTTAACAATAAATTAGAAAGCATAAACTACTTTTATTTTCTTTTGTACAATGAGGAAACATTCCGTCTAGAACAAAAAAAGCAGGTTGGCTCAAAAGCTTTGAACTTCCTGCATGTTTCAAATTTTTGCAAATTCAAGTTTTGAATTTGAGTAGATCACTTTTTTGGGGATGATTTTCTGCCTAAGACAGTTGGAAAACTGGAAGGACCCTGTATTCAAAAAAGCTGAAGTTCTAAACAGGTTGCTGATTATGAACTGCCTGAAGAAATGGATACAAAATGTTCATTTTACTGATGGCACTCATGCATCTTCATGCTGCTTAGTTCAGTGAGAGAAGATGGTGAGTTATTCCGCTGGTCCTTAGGCTGCCAAAGGGTATTGAATCTCACTTAAATCTGGACTATAAATTTTGGTTCTGCTTTTCAAATGCTAAAAATCTAGAGATTGTAGTCTGCTTTTTCATGTCTTTTTCATTTATATCATATTTACCGATTAACTGTTCAGGCCTCTATATATTACTGGCAGGTTGAGTTTCCTTTTAGGAGATATTAATTTTACATAAATTGAAATTAATAGCTGCTTAATTAGAAGGCACGATATGTTTTAAAGAACACTTTGAGGAAGCAGTATGATCGGGGCAGAAATTCTTCCCTCATCTTTTACATTTTCCAGTCTTCTCTCTTGGCACTGCTGAGCTGAAGTGTTTATTCTTTCTTTGCCTTCTCTCAGAGGAAGAGAAAAATGAAGGTAGCATCAAATAAAAGTTGTCTTATTGTGTGTAAGGGTGGTATGTTGAGAACAGTTATTTATTGCTGTTCATTTCACCCCGTGAGTGGCTGCTATAGATTTATAAAATCTACTGATACACTTTAAAGTAGTTATGTGCCTTAGCTTTTATATATCAATAAATTTTCCACAGCTGTGGATGCTCAGAAGCACGTCTTGCGAAACCTTTGCATTTTATTTAAAAAAAAAAAGTAAAAAAAGAAACAAACCCACAAAGAAACTTGTTGACCTCATAGCCAAGTTCTCCTCCAAATACTTCCAGCTGCAGCTAAAGGGATGAGTCATGCTGAAAGCTGAGGAGCTTTTCTAAAAGCCTTTCACTTGGTTCACATGATTTTTATTTTTTTTTTTAACTTTACATTCCTGTCTGTTTTTCTTTTCTTAAAAAACCCCCAAAAAACGTGAAGGCGAGTCACCCAAGGAAAACCCGTATGAGGATGTGGAGCTGAAAGCCCGTCATGCGGGCCGAAAATCCCATCAGCTCTCGGAGAATTCCCTAGATTCTTTGCACAGGATGTGGACGCCGCAGGACAGGAAATACACATCACCTCCCCAGGTAACAGCGTGACGGCACCGGTCTTTCTGTTCTTGAAGCTTATTTAAAATTTTTGCAAGAAAATCAATCATGGCATAGGAGGAAGAGCAGCCGTACTGAATGATAGAGGGTATCTGGAAAAAGAGTGCAATCGAATGCATAAATCGTTGCTGGGAATGCTCTTGGCAGCTGTTGCTCGGCTTCTCAGCGCTGCACTGCAGAAGCTGATGGCTCTTTGTGCTGGCTGCGGCCTGATGAGCTTAAGCAGGATCCTTCCACCGGTTGTCTGTGAGCTGACTCTGGCCCTAAATTATTTGTATGGCTGCACCTCTTTGTGAATTGCCTCCGTGTTTAAGGATTAAGTCAGCTGCTTAATCTTGCCCACGTATTGTTACGTGAGGCCTATTATGAGTTTGCTCTTGTGAAGTATGTAGCGTGGCGTGTTTTATTGTAAAATGGAGAAGGCCAAGTATGCCCCCCAATCAATAAATGAATAATAAAATAATCAGAAAAACCTGACTGTCTGCGTTTAACAAGGCTACATAAGTTGTGTTTGCAGCATAAAGTAAAAGACCAGGAACTCTGCAGATTTCCATCTTGTGAATTTTCCAAAGCAGTCTGTTTTTTGTGAATGCTATGAAATACCAGGTTGCTTTGTTGTTTATGGGATCATTGTGTTCATAAGGAAAAATACAAATTTCATCACATACTTAATTTTGAGATTCAAAACACCTTTTAAAGGAACTTTGTTTTGCACTGAATCAACAGAAAAATTGCAGCTGAACAAAAGGTCACAACGATTTACACTTTTGTCTTGTAAAGAGACCTAGAACAAAACAATATATTTTCTTTCACTTATTTTGCATGCATGTGAGCATCACAGTCCAAGAGGCAAAAGAAGTATCACCAGGATTCTTTGTATGCATCTAGCACATCATTTGTGAAAGTGGAGTGTTTTCAGCAAAGCTGCTGAAAAGTGAACAAGTGGAAAGTAGTAATCAGGTAGAGTAAGGAGAAACAGAAACTGCAGCCATGAAGATAACCTCGTAGTGAGAGACATACTAGGCATAACAATTCTTCTTGGCTCTGTGTGTGTGAACAGGAATTGTGTAGCCTCTACAGGATCCAACAGTGTGTACCATTAAGGTGGGAACCATATAGGTCTATAGTAAGATATTGTCCACTGTTCTCTGTTTTACACAGGGTGACCAAAGAATACATGGATTAAAATGACTTCTGTAATGTTGCTCAGTAAATAAGCACTCTCTGGTATCTTTGCAACAGGGCTATCTTTATTCTGGTAGCTTCTTTTTGAAATGCTGCCAGGAGTTTCCTGCCAGGACTCAGTCCTGCCATAATTGCGCTGTCATTGCGCTGATATATAAAGCAAAGAGACACTAAGAGCAGGTCAACTGTGGGCCTGGGTAATTCTCCAATGTCCAGAAATAGAAAAGTCTCAATTTCCTGAGGAATGGCAGCTTTGGCAACGATTTATCGCCTAGTTTTTCCAGCCTAGCAACATAGCTGGATTAGCAACATGACTTTTCAGTCATGGATGATGATAAACAAGATGGAAGAGATCAGAAGGTCAGCAGGCTTTCAACGATCATCTCCAAAAATAATTGCTTTCGCTAATGTATAGAGGACTGCAGATTTTCCTGGCATGCTAACCTGTGGTAAGCAAAGACCTCAGAAACACTGCCTTGTGGTCATTTTGAATCCCGCTGTCTTCTCCTTTCCCATTCATTATTTTCAATTTTTGAAGTCATCAGATATAAAAAGAATGTTTTATTGATGACATTGTATTTGTGATGCAAAACGCACCCATCTAGAAACACCTTTGCTTAATCCCAGATAGTGTGGCGCTGTAATAGGTAAGCCCTCCAAGTAGAACAAATGGGACATTTATTGCTGCAGGTTTATAGCTCGTAATACTGCTAATAGAATATTAGCAAATGCCAACTGACAACTGTTTGACATAATAGTACTTTTCCTAGGTGTGCTGGTTAAGCTCCTTATAGTGTTTGTGTTTGGGAGGAGAAGGCAGGGACCCAGCCTTGCCAGCCTGCCAGTTAACCTTCCCAGGAGCTGGGCAGAGCTGCTCGAAGGACTGCTCCATAAGAGCCCTAGTTTTTCAAAAATAGCTGTTACTTAATGCTTAATCCTCTCGGAGGTTTTCCCTTCCCCCTGCAATGACAACAGTTCTGTGTTTTAAAGGGAATTATTTGAGAATGTAGGACAAAGCTGTAACTGCATCTCTGCACATTGGCAGATCTCAAAACATCTTAACACCATGGAAATACAGCAAGCTTGATTTCTACTTACTTTCTCTAGGATAAAATAGCAACTTCAATGTAATTGCTCTTGATTTTCACTACTGCAAGTGAAAGAGATGGATCAGGCACATCGAGTCAGTGTTGTGATGTCACCCAAGCCTTTAAGTTAGGTTTGAAGGATGATAGAGTTGATGTGGTGTGGGTGCATGGAAATGCACCAAAGCTAAAGTACTATTGGTTTGTGGTTTTTTTTTTTTGAATTTCAAATCTTAGATATTGACCCCTGTCTCTTCATTTTGACCTTAAACCCTCTCTTCGCACATATCCTGCAGAGCAGTGGCTCACCTGATGTGATGTCCTTGTGTGGCCACCACTCACTCACAAAGAGCTGCTTCTGCACTAAGTGTTGCTGAGGAGGGGAAGAGCTCAAGCTGTTCTTGTTCCTGCAGCTACCTTCGAAGCCCAGCAGCCAGTCTCTGCGCATCGGGAACTGGTCAGAAAGGAAGAGCCACCGCTTGCCACGGCTGCCCAAGCGGCACAGCCACGATGACATGCTGCTGCTAGCTCAGCTTGGCATTCCCTCCTCCCCTTCCAGCCTCAATGAGGACAGCCTGAGTACCACAAGTGAGCTGCTGTCTACACGGCGGGCCAGGAGGATCCCAAAGGTACTGGCAGGGTGATCAGACTTATGCCCATCTGCAAGAGCTTGCAAATTTTTATCCAGCGTTTAGTCATCACTGAAAGCTCCTTTTGTATCCTAAAGTAAAATTGAGATCAAACCAGAAACAATAACTCGCAGGAACCAAGACATACGCCTTTTTTACATACAGCCATACTGTGAAAATCCCTTCCCTAAAAGTGGATAACTCAGCCCTGATCCAACAGTAGCAAACATCTGATTGCCGTCTTTGCACAGAATGGATTTTAAGCCAATTTTGTTTTCCACACTTTTCCTTAAGATCTGTGGGCCAGAGCATTGTTGTGTACCTAACTTTATGATTTTGAATGGGTGATGGCCAAGCAATTTTTATTTAAAACGCAGCATCATCTGAAGTGGTTTTTTTCCCCATCATTTGTTTACTGGTCTCAGGAATATAACTATTATTGGCCTAATATGTTTCCCTTCATTTACTTACAACTTACCCCATCCTGATAACACATTTGTCTTGATGGATTTGAAGTAAAAATTAATTTTCCATTTCCAAGGACTTTTCCAGTTCAAAATGGGATGTGAAAATAACCCAAGCCACCAAGCAACAACAAAAAAACCCCAACAAACTTTTTCTAGTACAGTGGCAACAGAGGTGGAGGGGGAGAACTGCCAATATATTTATTTTTGGCTTGTGAACAAAGTTGATTTTTGCTGTATATTCAGCTCTTTCCTGTTCTTATTAGAGAGCATATTTTAAAGTGCATGGCTGTAAATACTATGAGTAGAGGGAGATTTTTATGTTCCTGTCAATTTGTCTGAAATTCAGTCTAAGCAGGAAACAAACAAGAGGAAATTAATCCTACATCTTTAATATTTACTATATTTATACTTTCTTGGAATATACTATTTTACTGCACAAATGAGCATACATCTGTGAAGTAAGTTAGAGAGTAACTTACAGAGTAGCTTACTACTTGGTTTTGAATAAAACTTGGAAAGTTTGGCTGTTAGTTTTGTACCTTTTTTTTAAAAAAAATTTAGATTTAAGGACCGACATTCTCCTTATGTGAAATTATGTTTTCAGCATATGAATGTTCATAGGTTTACCATAAATCTTGTGATGATTTTTATTTTTGACCAGTCTAGCTCCTAGAATCACATATTACTGGAGAATCTCGGTTTTTTATTGAGAAAATATTATTAGACGGAAAAACTCAAACCTGAGAAACTCCTGTTCTTTACCACCCCCAGTGATGCTTTGCGAAACAATATCCAAATGCTTTAAACATCTGGGCTTTCCTCACCGCAGTGCAGGTATTTTACCGCTGGTGAAGTAGCTCAAGCAGACAAAGCGCTGAGCAGCACAGTGAGGGGAGTGAAAAATGCCAGCAAAGCTCCTCGCTCCTGGTTCCTGATGCCTTGTTTAGTGCCTACATGCAGGAGTTTCTGGGCTGGCACACGCTTCAAGTGGGAGAACCAATGAGGTTTTTAACACTTCAGACTGTCCGTTCTGGGCCAGACCCTCTTCCTCTGTTGGAGGAGTTACCTGAGTTTTTGTTCCAGTCTGTGCTCTGTTACTGACTTTCTACAGTGTGTACGGTGAATTAGTTTCTCTCACTGAGTTTATTTCTCTCTGCAAGCTGAAGTAAAACAGCTTTTGCAAAATGTATTATAGTTCTATGAGTAAAGCTGCTATGGAATGAAATATACTATTCCTGACTCATAAAAACATTATGAAGTTAAATTGCTACATGTTTATGGCTCTCCAGAAGTTGTTATATTCTGTTTAATTACAAGTTCATAATCTCAACCTCTTGGTGAAGGCTCTAAACACAAGTTATCTCATTAAAATTTTCCATCATCTCAGATTTTTTTGGATAGACAGTTATTATCTGCATTAGCCCTCCTGAGGGAAGTCATAAAGATGATTACCAGGAGTTAAAATTCTGGCCAGTGCTGGTTAAAGTAGCTAACTTCAAAATACTTTTGTAGATAAGATTGGAGACAGTAGATACAGCATGTCTGAAGTAAGTTAAGTACAGCATGAGTTGGAAGGGGGAGGGAGGGGAAGCGCATATGGGCCAGATCCTCAGCTGATATGATATAGCTTCAAAGCAGCTGGTTCACTCTGTGCCTGAAAAGGCTTTAAAAAGTTAGGGCCATCTCCTTCTGTGCTTATCTGAACACACTAAAATCTCAGTTCAGAGAGGTGATAGCACACGTTACTCTCATATTCAAAATAAGAATATGATCTTAAGCTCCATGAGAGTTTGGCAAAGTTGGATATGGCTAATGGATCACTGTTACTTAGACAATGCAAGTGAAGAGACAAGCAATAGCATAGAGAGAGGAACAAGGTGGTAGAAGATAACAGCTACCTTTGAATCCTCAGGCTCATTGTGCTTTTGTTACAAATGTCTACATGATTTTTGAAAATGGGATTTAGGTTTCTGAGTTATTTAATTGTTTTTTAAAATACATCCATAGGTAAAGGAGTGAGATTCAAAATAAGTAATTCAAACAAATGAGAGAGATAAGAAACGTGCTTTGGGGGGTTCAGCTGGCCTATCATCCATGGTCAAATTCTTTGTTTGGACAGATTAATTAAAAGCCTCCTGGCAGAAAAGTGTTTGGTCTTACTGATTCCTCATTTTCTTATTTTGCAGCTTGTCCAAAGAATCAATTCCATCTACAGTGCAAAAAGAGGAAAGAAACGATTGAAGAAACTTTCTATGTCCAATATTGAGACAGCGTCCCTACGAGGTATGACACAAGCATCACAGTTCAGTGAATCCATTTGAGTGTTACAGGATTAACAGATTCCCTTCTTTCCTCCACATCTACCCCAGGCTCTACTTTGTTTAGAGCTTTCTTCTATGAACAATGATAACTTTGTGTCTGCAAGAGGAGAAAATGGGGATGAGCTAAAAATAACTGAGATTCTCAGCATTGTCTATCCTATTAATCCCATGATCAGCTAGACTTATCCAGCTTCTTCTTTGGTTCACTTTTGGAGTAATTTGCATCTGTAACTTTTGTCTAAAATTCACAGTTTTGACCTTGTAATTTATTCATGCTTTTTCCTGTCATGTGAATATAACTCACACTGCGTTTCAGACTGTTTCTGGAAAAGCAAGGACCAAAAAGAAATTCAGGCCATGGTTGGAATAGGAGTACAATAGAGCTTTAATGCAAGTACATCTCAGAAATACATCTTGCCATAAGGTTACTTTTGCATGTTACTCTCACTCACTCTGGTGAGTTCTGGTGATTGAAATTGTTGCCCAGACAGACAAAGCTCTTAAGGCTTATTTTGACTTCTCAAATGCTGCATAACTTTTTTTTTTCCCCAAAAAATTTAAAGTCTGAAAAAGAAGTGGAAGGATTAAAATCCATTTTCCAAATGGCACATTCACCTCTGTAGCTTAGCACAGATGGGGGCTCACTGCAACCAGTTGCCGTAATAGAGAATGAGTTTTGCACTTGCATCAAAATGAAGCTCTAATTTTCAAGGAAAATTGAAACTTAATCCAAGGAAAACAATCTAAGGAGTCATTCAAACTGTGTATTTCAAGATGTTTTAAAACTGAGGAGAGAGCATGCGTGGATCACAAAGTTCAGTGTGACGTGATTTTTCCCAGTTTCACCACAGTAAACTAAGTTTATGTTTGCTTTGGTTTTGCATTAACTGATCCCTCTGTCTCCTCTGCAGATGAGAACAGCGAGAGTGAGAGTGACTCGGATGACAGGTTTAAAGGTAAGGGATTGGCCTTCAATACCTTCTAGTCAGCCACTGTCACAGACCTTATCAACGCACATTCTCCTGCTACTGCACTTTGTTCCTGTCCATATTTTTCTTCCCAAACTATGCTAACTCCATTATTGCAGAGCTCACAAAGTTTCCAACACAGGAGCATGAATGTGGAAAGCAAGGACAAAATGAGCTGTGAGGATCTAACAAGGATTTGGCAACTGTGTCATATAATGAAGAACAGGACCTTTGATAGATTTGCTTTGTCAGCCACTTCACAGATGCTGATGTTTTCCAGACTGACTACTGGGTGCAAACTTAGAGGGATGAGATTGGATAAATATGCTCTCTTCTTACTCATACACTGCTTTAAGTGTTTACAGCTAGCTGCTGTTGGAGGCGAGATTCTGAGTCTGATCCAGCATAGTGGTTCTTACACTCTTTTATAGGTCTGCAGTCTCCAAATTGTAGAAATTCCTTTATCAGTGGACAGCACCTGCACAAACTCCGCTTCAGCCAGACCAGTAAATTAGTCCCTCATTTTCGAGAGTCCTGATACACAGAGAGAACTATAAAAAAGTTTAAGGCAGCAACAACAGATTTTATTACTAAAAACCTATCACGTTGTTAGTAAGTGAAGGGAAAAAACCCAAGAGTGTGGAGCTGTGGTTATAAGGGGCAAGCATTCACGTCTATCTACTGCAGATGTCACCTGCTTACTGTTCATACAGGAAAACTTGCTGGAAAAAAATGTCTTAGGGAAGCAGATTTGTTCCAGATAGGTGGTGGTAGGACTGCCCAAAACGAGCTGTATGCAGCATTGTACAGTGATGTGTAGAAAAAGACTCATTGGTCCTTTTTAGACAAGTGCCAGCCCAAGAGCAATTTCAGTTCTGTTTCTCTTTGTGTCAGAAATTATAGAGCTTGCTTTTGCTCATAGCCCATGAAAGAAGACAGACAGGGCCCTGCCTCTCTCTTGATATTGGGAGGATATTCTGATTTCACTGGAAACTGGGAAGCTTTTTCTTCCATTGTTGTGGAACAGAGGATCTTCATTCTGATGGCTCCCTAACCAACTGCTCCTGTGTGACCTTATGTTTATGTTGATGCTCTCAGGGCATCCTGAACCAAAGACCTTTTTGTCATGTGTAGCGTAACAGGATTCACTGGGTCAAGTCTGTTGGGGTGGGCTTTTCGGTTTCACCTCTTGCAAATAGGAAGCACTGGCCAGCAGGACACTGTCTCAAGGCAGGACAAGGCAGGTTGTTTCTTGGGATTTGGCTTCTCTGGTTGTGCAGTCATATCAAGACCCAAGAGCTTTATCAAAATAATTTTTATTTTTTGTGTTGTTGATCCAGTTGTGTAACAGCTGATCATCAAGGGGTTTTCCTTTCTTTCTGTCAATTAATTACTGCTATGATCAAGAGCTTGTGACATCTTATTTCCCCACCACAAGGGACAGTCTGCCTTTTGCAAACTGTGGGCAGTGTAAGTGATTATAGCCTTAAGAGATTGATGTGTGCTGCTAGTAATTCATTTGCCTGGTATGAAGAGGTGGGGAAGAGCATGTGGGAAGCTGGTTTTACTTAGATGTTTTCACTTCTTGGTCTACCAGAATTGGGAATGATGTTACTGACTAGTCCACCACAGATGTCTAGCGACAAGTCACTGAATCAAGGCATATCTTTGAATCAGGACTGAATGTGACCATGAATCTAAGATTGCCCCTCAATCGACTTGGCACAAGCAAAGCAATCCTATAGGGGAGGCATTTCTCACACCTCTTTCCTTTCTCCTTCCCTGGAGATCGTTCCATGGCTTGTATGGACCATGCCTATGCTGTCGAGGAGAAAATACACCTTCAGTGGTTCTTAGCATAAAGCTGTGTTATGTAAGAACAGGTCACAGAACTGTTTTTCACCAATGTAAACCAGGTCCAAGTCAGGCCTGGGATGTGTCACCCTGGAGGCCCTAGTGCATTTGCACACCCATATCAAGGCTTATAATCTAGTCTTAAGTGAGAAGAAAAAGCAGACCTTTGGCAGGGTAACAGTTATGAACTGCAAATTATTTCAGTGACTTAGTGTTGCATCACTTCAGTACTTGGAAAGAGTTTTGATTTATGGGCGCAATTAGTAGAGGAGACTACAGTATGAAGGTTTGCTTTTGAAAGGAGAACATGCTTGGAATAATACGCTGGCAATTTGAAAGTCCTTTGTGAATGGCTGTGGCTTACACATACACGTTACAGTCCCAGGTAACCATCTGTCTCTTTTTTGTTGTTTTTAAATGCTAGCTCATACTCAGCGTCTAGTACACATCCAGTCAATGCTGAAGAGGGCTCCAAGTTACCGAACCCTGGAACTGGAGCTGATCGAATGGCAGGAACGGGAGTTATTTGAGTATTTTGTGGTAGTGTCGCTGAAAAAGAAGCCCTCTAAAAACACTTACCTCCCAGAAGTGACATATCAGTTTCCCAAGGTAAAAGCAAAGTTCTTACGTACAGTACATTCTAAGATCAATAAAGTGACTAAGTGGGAAAATTAATAGAAATCTGTTTTTTAAGTGGAGTTATTAATTCAGCTTTCATAATTTTTCCAAAGCGATCAGTTACAAAGCAAAGGGCATAAAGGAGGTGACTGAAAGCTTTCCCTGTTTACAAATTTATCTTTTCCAGTGCTGGAGAGTTTGGCCTGATGATAGGTGCTTTAAAGACTGTGTTTAAATTCAGTTTCTAAATATTTCACTTCTAACTCATTTTGGCTATATTAGGATTTGTTCCAAAACTCACTGAAGTCAATGGAAAGACTTTTGCTGATCTATGGCATTTCTTTTGTGCTCTTGCAGCAGAAAGGAATTTGAGTGAGGACTGTGTTTTAAGTGGTCATTGTGCAACAAGGAAGTTTCGGGCAATTTAAAAAATAATAACAAAAAAATCAGCAGTGATTCTTTCTATTGTACCAGGAGCTATAAGCCTGTCCTGAGGTCACGCCTCACTCTACCAAGCACAAATAAAGAACAAGCCGATGGGCTCTTGCTCTTCAGAGCTCGTTAGTAACCCCTGCTCCTGAGAGATGCTGTGAAGCTGGCACTAACAGTAACTGACTGAGCCTCAATTTCCTCCCCCGCAGCTAGAAAGACCAACCAAGCAAATGCGTGAAGCAGAGGAGCGTCTCAAGGCTATCCCTCAGTTCTGCTTTCCTGATGCCAAGGACTGGCTCCCTGTCTCTGAATACAACAGGTAAACCCTCCGGCGCTCCTCTGCTGCGCAGTGCTGATGGAGTGCATCTGGAGCAGCCACAGGCTTGCCGATGCCCAATTAAGGAAGTAGCAGTTTGAGTCTTGGCCACTTCAGGCTCAAGCAGCTGTATTTAATTTTTTTTAAAAAGTTCGCTATTATTTTTCCTCCCTAGTCTGCCTGCCTCACAGGCCTGTGTGGCTGAGGGGAAGAGGTTTGAAGGTTCCTCTTGGTGCTGAACCCAAAAGCATAAATGGAAGTATTTAAAATAAATCTTAAAAAGGACAAGGCCCTGCCCACCACCTGTCCTAGTCATTTACCCCAGAATGCTTGTCTGATGTTGCAGGACATCTCTTCATTTGGCTCAAAGCAATGCTATTCTGAGAACTTGTTTGGAGCTAAGCTCTATGCCAGCAGAGGAGCCTTAGCTTTCTTCCCTTGAAGGTGAATGACTACAGAAGGGCAAGGGAAGGCAGAGCCCGGCTTACATTTTCTTTTTCATTCAAAAGGAACATCAAAAAATGTATCTTTTTTCCCTCCCGCATTGATGCATCAGAACTTGTTGATCTGAAGGTGTACAAGTAGTAGAATAGGCAGAAGGGAGAGATTCATAAAATGGTTTGTCCTATTGCTACAGGCCCTACTAAAATGTCTGTCCCTGTCTTTCTCATAAGCCCCATTTAAGTATTGAAAGGCTACTATGAGAGAGATAGACTGGTGGAGCCAAGCTCTGCCCTCCCTGAGGCAGAAACAGGGACGGCTAACAGACCAAAGCCAAAGTGAAGGGGACCCTGTATCCTCCCCTCACCAGGCAGAAGGCAGCAGCCTCAAAGAGAGGAGTGAATGGAAACAAGTCCACGCTTGGCATGGCAGGCGAACCTTCTCCTCCTCACCCACCTCGCCATCCCACGTACCCCTGTGCAACAGGTACGAGGCTCTGGCTGTGGAAGGCCACTCGAGCGAGGATATGGATGACAGTCAAGTTACTCCAGAGGTAGCACCTAGGCCCAAAAGGCCCATGCCTCATGTCATGACCACCCCAACAAAGAAGAAAAGGAGAGTTATAGTCGTAGGGCACTCCCTTCTGAAGGGTACAGAGGGCCTGATATGCAGGGCAGACCCTCCTCTTAGAGAAGTCTGCTGCCTCCCTGGGGCCCATGTCAAGGACATCACTAGGAAATTCCTCAGCCTGGTACGCCCCTCTGACTATTACCCACTGCTGCTCCTCCATGTGGGTGGGGATGAAGCAGAGACACATACCACGAAAGCGATCAAAAGGGACTTCAGGCTCTTAGGGCAGTCACTGAAGGATTCAGGGGCACAGGTAATATTCTCCTCCCTCCTTCCAGTTAAGGGCAGCAGTGGTGGGTGGAACAGGCAGATGCAGTCTGTAAATGCATGGCTCCGTGGCTGGCGTCAATGCCACAACTTTGGGTTCTTTGACAATGGGGCGGCCTACACGGCACTGGGCCTGATGAACCCTGATGGGATTCACCTCTCTCAAAGGGGGAAGAGCATCTTTGCCCAGGAACTAGCTGGGCTCATCGACAGAGCTTTAAACTAGGCTTGAAGGGGGAGGGGGATAACATCAGGCTTGCCAGCAACATGTTGTGGGACGATGTGCCCAGGTTGGAGGGACGGGGCGCTGGCGAGGGCCCTCAGCCTACTGCTCAGAGACGTGCTGGATGCACTACAGCACGCTCGAAGCCTAGAGGAGATGAGCCAGGGGCTCCAGATGGAACAGGAACCAACGGGGTAACACTGGGAAGATACATCAAAAGAATCCCAGGCACCCCAGCCAATAAGTCAGCCTCATCAGGGGCACAACTGAAATGCCTCTACGTGAACACACGGAGCATGGGGAATAAACAAGGGGAGCTGGAGACGTGTGTGCGCCTGGAAGGCTATGACCTTATTGGCATTACAGAGACGTGGTGGGATAGCTCCTATGACTGGAGTGTTGGGATGGAAGGGTACAGGCTCTTTAGGAAGGACAGGCAGGGCAGGTGAGGAGGGGGCATCGCCCTCTATGTCAATGACCAGCTGGAGTGCATGGAGCTCCACCTGGGGATGGATGAGGAGCTGACCAAGAGCCTATGGGTCAGGATTAAAGGGAGGGCTGGGGCAGGGGACATCATAGTGGGAGTCTGCTGCAGGCCACCTGACCAGGGGGACGGAGCACATGAAGCCCTCTATAGGCAGATAGGAGCAGCCTCATGCTCACAAGCCCTGGTCCTTATGGGGGACTTCAACCGCCCTGACATCTGTTGGAGGGACAACGCAGCTGAGCGCAAGCAATCCAGGAAGTTCCTGGAATGTGTTGATGACAACTTTCTCCTCCAAGTGATAGAGGAGCCCATGAGGAGAGGTGCCATGCTGGACCTTATTCTCACCAATAAGGAGGGCCTGGTAGGGGACATCAAGCTCAAGGGCAGCCTTGGCTGCAGTGACCACGAAATGGTGGAATTCAGGATCCTCAGGGCAGCGAGGAGGGTGTGTAGCAAGCTCACTACCCTGGACTTCAGCAGAGCAGACTTTGGCCTCTTGAGAGATCTGCTTGGTAGAGTACCATGGGACAAAGCCCTGGAAGGAAGAGGGGCCCAAGACAGCTGGCTAATATTCAAGGGTCACCTCCTCCAAGCTCAGGAGCAATGCATCCCAACAAAGAGGAAGCCAACCAAAACCACCAAGAGGCCCCCATGGATGAACAAGGAGCTCCTGGGCAAAGTCAAACAAAAAAAGGAAGCCTACAGAGGGTGGAAGCAAGGGCGGGTAGCCTGGGAAGAATACAGAGAAACTGGCCGAGCAGCCAGGGAACAGGTTAGGAAAGCCAAAGCCCTCATAGAAATTAGTCTGGCCAGGGATGTCAAGGACAACAAGAAAAGCTTCTATAGGTATGTTAGTCAGAAAAGGAGGACAAGGGAAAATGTGGGTCCCCTCCGGAATGAAACGGGTGACCTGGTTACCCAGGATATGGAGAAGGCTGAGGTACTCAACGACTTCTTTGCCTCAGTCTTCACTGGCAAATCCTTGAGCCACACTGCCCAGGTCACAGAAGGCAGGGACTGGGAGAATGCAGAACCGCCCACTGTAGGAGAAGATCAGGTTTGAGAATATCTAAGGAACCTGAAGGTGCACAAGTCCATAGGACCTGATGAGTTGCATCCGCAGGTCTTGAGGGAACTGGCGGATGAAGTGGCCAGGCCACTCTCCATCATATTTGAGAAGTCCTGGCAGTCTGGTGAAGTTCCCGCCAACTGGAAGAGGGGGAACATAACCCCCATTTTTAAGAAGGGTAAAAAGGAAGACCCAGGGAACTACAGGCCGGTCAGTCTCACCGCCGTGCCTGGCAAGATCATGGAGCAGACCCGCCTGGAGACTATGCTCAGGCACATGGAAAACAAGGAGGTGACTGGTGACAGCCAACACGGCTTCACTAGGGGCAAATTGTGCCTGACAAACTTGGTGGCCTTCTATGATGGGGTTACAGCATTGGTGGACAAGGGAAGGGCAACTGACGTCATCTACCTGGACTTGTGCAAGGCATTTGACACTGTCCCGCACGACATCCTTGTCTCTAAATTGGAGAGACATGGATTCAATGGATGGACCATTGGAACTGGCTGTATGGTTGCACTCAAAGAGTTGTGGTCAACGGCTCAATGTCCAAGCGGAGAATGGTGATGAGTGGTGTCCCTCAGGGGTCTGTACTGGGACCGGCACTGTTCAACATCTTTGTCGGTGACACGGACAGTGGGATCGAGTGCACCCTCAGCAAGTTTGCCAACGACACCAAGCCGTGTGGTGCAGTTGACACGCCGGAGGGAAGGGATGCCATCCAGAGGGACCTTGGCAGGCTGGAGAGGTGGGCCCGTGCAAACCGCATGAAGTTCAACAAGGCTAAGTGCAAGGTCCTGCATGTGGGTCGGCACAATCCCAAGCACAACTTCAGGCTGGGCGAGGAATGGATTGAAAGCAGCCCTGAGGAGAAGGACTTGAGGGTATTGGTTGATGAGAAGCTCAACATGAGCCGGCAGTGTGCGCTTGCAGCCCAGAAAGCCAACCATGTCCTGGGCTGCATCAAAAGAGGCATGACCAGCAGGTCGAGGGAGGTGATCCTGCCCCTCTACTCGGCTCTTGTGAGACCCCACCTGGAGTACTGTGTCCAGCTCTGCGGGCCCCAGTACAGGAGAGACATGGAGCTGTTGGAGCAAGTCCAGAGGAGGCCACAAAGCTGATTGGAGGGCTGGAGCACCTCTCCTATGAGGACAGGCTGAGAGAGTTGGGATTGTTCAGCCTGGAGAAGAGAAGGCTCTGGGGAGATCTAATTGGGGCTTACCCTTACCTGAAGGGGGCCTACAGGAAAGATGGGGAGGGACTGTTCATGAGGGAGTGTAGTGACAAGACAAGGGGTAATGGGTTCAAGCTGAAGGAGGGGAGATTTAGATTAGATGTTAGAAAGAAATTCCTTACTGTGAGGGTGGTGAGGCACTGGAACAGGTTGCCCAGAGAGGTTGTGGAGGCCCCATCCCTGGAAGTGTTCAAGGCCAGGTTGGATGGGGCTTTGGGCAACGTGTTCTAGTGGAAGGTGTCCCTGCCCATGGCAGGGGGGTTGGAACTAGATGGTCTTTGACGTCCCTTCCAACCCAAACCATTCTATGATTCTATAAGGTCTCCCCAGAGCCTTCTCTTCTCCAGGTGTCTCAGCCTGTCTCCATAGGTGCTCCAGCCTTCTGATCATTTTTGTGTCCCTCCTCTGGACGCGCTCCAACAACTCCATGTCTTTCTTGTACTGGGGACCCCAGAGCTGGATGCAGTACTCCAGGTGGAGTCTCCACATATTCATCTAGAATGTGAGATGGCTTTTTAAGATGCATGGTCTGAGACATGTAAATGAAGTAAGACCTGTTCTGAGTGTGTCTAGGGGGACTTTCAATGATGACAAAGAACTAGCATTCACCTGCAGGAATTACTGTAGCCAAGAATACATATGGAACTTTTTATTGGCTTACCTATGGCACATGCAACATAACCATGTTATATTCCGTGTTGCTTGGTTGTATTACCCAGTATGTGGAAGCACCTGAATAGTGAGTTATTGAAAACACTGAAGGAGAAGCAGACAACTGTGTGGGCAACAATGGTATGAGAAGCACACAGCCCTGCTTTCACAACATTTCACCTCTTTTGCTGCCACTCTCCTAGACAGACCTTTCATGAGCCCATGTTTGTGAAATAAGATTTCCCTCCCATATAATTATATGCTATAATTATATAAACCCTGACATTCCAGCACAAAGAAAAAATGTTTTATATAATGTCATTTAAAACTTGCAGAGCAGTCAGAAATGTTTCTCAGTCCAGGCACAAATTCACGGACCCATCCCTTTACCTGTACTGTAATTACAGCCTTAAACTGTTGGTTTACTTCTCTGTCACAGATGGTACTCATCTTAGGGATATAAAATGCACTGGATTTTGGAAATCTGTGTTGTTTCTGGATTAGAAAATGATTTCTTTACTCTTAGAGAATATCTAAGGTTCCCCCTTTAAGAGCAAAGCACAGTCCAAAGACAGGATCTAACTAAAAGGTAAGGGAGATAAAACATTTGAATACTGCCCTCAAAATCTGGTTTTTGTGTTCCTTCTGCAGTACAAAAGGACTGCCACATCACTGAAATTCAGCACCCATCTCTTCATACAATAAGATAGCTAGGTTGTCCACAATAGTGCAGATACTTTTGCTCTGTTCCTGATGGAATTTGTCCACAGAGTATGTCCAGATGATGGGCAGAGGGAGAGAAGACCCTCCAGTGGGTAGAATCTCTCTGCTGCATAAAGTAGTATCCTTTTCTAAATGATCTACCTCGTAGCTATGCTGTAGTTCTGATAGTAAGATCTGGGCAATTTATTTTCTTCTAGTGAAACCTTCTCTTTCATGCTGACTGGGGAAGATGGGAGCCGGCGGTTTGGTTATTGCAGGAGGCTGTTGGTAAGTACATCATCTTCACCTCAAAATGCAGAATTCTGTTAAACAATATCTCAAAACTATAGTCTGAACTTTGAGGGTGTCTCTCATGGTTTTTAAAGAAAACAGAGTTAGTCACTCTGAAATTTGGAAAGGTAAGGAGCTCAAGTAAAAAAAGAATTTGTAATGGCTGGCTGAAACAAATGGATCCCAAGTCTTGTAGGAAATTCATAAGTATGTGGAAAGTTTCTTGAGTGAGCACTTACTTTTAAAATTCTTTATATTACATGCTTTCAAGCAGAATCAGAAATACTACAACACTGCAAACAAAGGCAAATGTGGTATTTCTAAACATTTGTGAGTAACGTTTATCTCTTGGACAGCTGCTTACATCTCCAAAGCACTCTGCCAGCACTGCCTAATGAGCCTGCAGCAGGTCCATGATGTAGGTAAATAAGCCACCCTGTTGAGTAGGAGGGCAACAGTTGTGGAGAGCGGGCCACCAGCACCATTTGCTCAGGACCAGGCAATAAGCTGATGCCAGTGCTAGGAAGTCTAGGTTCTCGGGCTCCTTTTCTGTCCTCGTGACCAGGGGTGGTCAACTGGTGGTGCAGGGACCCAACTGACCCTACCAAACAGTCTTGTCTCATCACCTGGAAAATCACTGGTTATCTGATAAATTGAGAGCATGGCAGTGTGTGTCTGTATGTGTCAGGGCAGGGGAGCAGGGAGGAAACTGCACAAAGGCTTGCAAAGTGTATTAAGGCAGGTGAAGCACAGCGCAAACAGGGATTTTGCTGTCCATCCTCCAGATCTGACTGGATAGCTGCAAAGCATACAGCAGCACCAGCCTACACTCATCACCTCTTGGATAGGTTTGGAGCTGGTTGTGAGTGACTAGGCAGGGAGCCATGCCTCCTGTACTGTTCACATGACAGTTGCCTGCACTTGGTTGGAGAGCTTCTGTGGATACTGGATGCTGCATGAGCATTTTGCATACTCTCTGTGCAAAATGAATGTCTGCAGCAGCATTGCAAACTTGTAAATAGGTATCCCCTACCTAAGAGAAAGGGGCACTGTCACTTTCCCCTTCCTTCCCTCTCTGGCATGATTTCCCATCTTTCCAAGCAGGGAGCACCTGCCTTCAGTGGCTTCCAGTAGACAGAGCAACTTGCTGTCATTAGAACAGCACCCTCCATCCTGCATGCTGCCTGTACCTGACCTTGCTCGTACCCTGCTCTTTGTCTATGGCAAAGCTCCTTGTTGTGCAGACAGCAGATGCTCTGTCTGGGAGGTATTGCTGTGTGTGGTTCCTCTATTTGTAAGAAGTTTCGTTTAAACTAACATAACAGAAAACTTGTTTATCAATTCTGTGGGCGGTAATTGCCATAGGTAGCATCACAGAGACTCGCTTACTTTCTGTAACACAGTGTATAAGTGTGGGCCACAATGAGGTTTATATGTGGAAAGGAAATGTCAATGACGGCTTGTGTTGCAGTAAATCTAGGGCTGGTCAGGGGGTGATTCAGAGATAAACAAGTGGAGCACCTAGAAGGTATCCTTGCTGGTGTAACTAAGCATAACAAGATGTACAGCAGCAGTACAATTCCATTACTTTTTTGTGTTGTCATTTAAAAGGATAATAAGGTAAACTTGGAAAAAAATAACAAAACCTCAGAAAATGTTGGCTAGAATTAAATTATGGAATGCTTTCACTCTACCAGGTAAAGGGTGATATAAGACTTTCATATTTCTTATATTTCTTTACTGAAAGTGAAGTGATACCAATGTACTTTACCAGATTGTGCCTTTCTGGGGCACATCCTGCCGTGACTTCTGAGAGCAAAACTGGCACAGTCTGGGGCTTAGAAAGAAAGAAAGAAGATTTTGGAAGCTACAGAGAAACATCTCGGCAGTTCTCTATCTGGGGAAATGGCAAAAGTAGCAGAGATCTGGTATTTGGATCCTGCAACCTCTCTCTCTCCTGCTGGGAGAATGGTGGAGTTTGGGTTGTTAGATGAAGTGCCTTCTCCATAGGATTCAGCTGTGCTCATAAAGAGTAACAATTTCTTGTCCCCTGCAAGGGTTGGTGCATGGGTGGAACGGCCTCACTGATGTGCGTGTAGCTCAGTGTGAGATTTCTATTTACAGTCACGTGCATACTTTCTTATTTTATATGTGCAAATACAGAGTTTGTACAGGCAACAAGGGGCAAGTAAATTCTGCAGGCACTGTTTATATGCCAGAGGCTTGGGCTTTAAAGCAGATTTTTTTCTATTTGGGAGTCCAGTTTCCTGAGCAGTTTCTGAAAGCTTCAATCAGGGTGGCTCTGATGTCCAGGAGTTCACAGCATCTGCTTTGATCAGTCGCATGCCTGACCCACAAGGTCTGTCAAATGCAGTAACCACAGTTCGGGAACTACATGATGTTTTTGGCAAACATCACGTAAGAGAAAGATGGGGCCATACTGTGCAATATAGAACCATAAGAAAACCCTAAAATCATTCTAAACCACTCTGCTTCAAGACAAGCCAACTGCTGTGAGGCTAGTTCCTTAGAAAATATTCCCCAGCCATCCTGGCGAGAGATGCTCTTGTAATACCCAGCGAGAGATGTCTTACACCTTCTCGAGTGTTTGGCAGTCCTTGGCAGCAGGCTCCGTGGCTGGATGGCCCAGCCAGCCTGATCCTGGAGGATGGCTGGCTGTGTCTTCTGCAGAGGCTGGTGTTCCAATTCCTTTGTTTATGAAGCAATCACTTTTTGTCAGCCTTGTTCTCCTTTGGCATGTTGTGATATGAACAAACTGCTCTACTTTTTCTTTTCTGCCTTCAGATTTCAGATTGTTTCAAACCCTTTGTTTGGGGAGTGTGTGCTAAAACCCTGCCAAAACTACCTCAAGGGATACAGTGACAATTATGTTCTGTTTGTACTACAAATCCTGTACAGTATCCCCTTTAAATGTATTTATATTGTTTTGTTTCATTTTGGAACAGGATTAGAATGGAATGTAACCTATTGTATCACAGCAAACAATCTGTACTTCCATAGATAGCATGAAGTTTTCCAGTTCTATCTTGATACCTCCAAGGCAATCATGTAACAGCTTTCCTAGTAACTTGATGTGAGAAGTATGCATCCTCATATAAAAGGAAATGAGCCAATATATTGCAGAGATACTAGCTCTCGCTACTATGCCATTTTATGGCAAATAATACATTTTTCTTAATAACACAGATTAATTTCACTTTCTTTTCCATGCTAATTAATCCATCGACTTCCTAGGTTCTTTTCTAGAGCTGTTCTTGGGCTGTGGCTCTGCAATATGCACATGTCAGCAGCAAAGATGATTTGAGCAGTTCCTGCTGAGGGCTCAGCCTCACCTGGCCGGTCACAGCTCTCTCCAGTGAACATTAGAATGCCACTGGTGCTATGGTGTGGCAACCTGGGCAGGGGCAGAAGGGAAGAGCCAGGAGCACAGGAACAGTAGTAGCACACAGTTTGGAAGGAACAGAGGTGAAGCTGCTGTAACATGAACCTGAGTGTACCTTGTAAAATACATATTTTTTATTTGCTTTAGTGTATAAGTTCATTTTACTAATTGTCCCGATTTACTATGTTAAAAAATTGCTTTCTAAAGGGTATGACTGAAGTCTTAGCTCTTCTCTATTTGTGCAGCCCCATAGCTTGTGCCAGTAAGAACACAGCTTTCTGCTGACAGAGCCTCAGCTGCAACACCCACCAATACTGGATAATCTGCAAAACTTTCCTTACTGGGAGGTCATGAATGCCCAGAAAAAGGGCGTAGACAGCCAGAGACAAACCAGGCCTGTATCCTTTATGAGATGCTTGGATCCAGTGCAGCTTCTCAGCAGCCTGGGCTGTCAGTGGCCTTATGGTGGGGATCCACAGCTGTGCCAGCCCCTGTCCCCAGGGACAGTCATGGCATGTAAGCTGCTGTTTTATGGGATCTTCACAAGCATCTCAGGCTTTACTGCCATGGGACTTGCTGTGGGTGCTGAGGAGTGCTAGTTCTAGCTAGTGGGGCAATACTGGAGTATAAGATACTACATCCTCAAAACAATGTCCTGCAGTTCGTTGCCACAGCTGGCAGCTGGTTCATGGGAACAGTAGGAGACACACATTTCTATCGTATAGGGCAGATATCTGAGAAGACCCCATTCTCAGAGCAGAAGGCCTGATGATGTCAGGATTTCGTGGCTGGTAACTTTGTACTTGCAGAAATAAGATGAAAACTTGCAGGGTCTGTTTCACCCTATCCTACCTCTCTTTTCCCTCTCACATAAAAAATGGTCCTCCAGCACTTTTCTAGGCTAAGACAAGCCAGCCCCAGAGGAGTCAGTGGAGGAGCAGATGCCTGAACAAGAAGTGTGTATGTTAAAACATGAAAAACAGTAGTTAGGTGGGACTAGTTCATCCTGCATTTGCTGGGGCAGGAGAGAGGAATATGTTACTGTGAAAGCAACTTTTGTGGGATGCAGACTAATGTTTATGGAACTGAAAAAAGCTCACTGGAAAACCTTTTCTTCCCCTTGCCTTCTTCCCTCCAGTCTGCCCTCCCCAAGCACCATTGACAGCCCTGTGCGCATTGGGTGCTCTGGCATTAAAAGTTCATGTTTCACGTATAACAAGAAGACTTTAAGACAGTCTTTTGGATTTAAAACACCCACAGTTTTCTCATGGTCTGAATGTGGATTGGCCCTAACAAGGAATTAAGAGCTGCCACAGAAGCTGGCTTGTGACTGATTTATTCATTTTAGACTCTCAGCGTTTGAATTGTTCTGATTCCTGACACCATTAAGGAACATCTCTGTTTCTGGATATGTTAGCTTACTGGTGAGGCTAGAGCTTGTGTGGCCATGAGGATGTGATTGTATTAGGCTTAAGAGAGTGGTGATCTGATCTGATGCATTAACCTGATTTCTGCAAACCTACTTTTCAGTCTCTGTATTTGTAGGTCTGTCATTCTTTAAATTAAGACAGCAACAAAACAGCAGACTTCCCAAGGAGCCTTGCTGGGTTTTCAGTATGTCTCTCTCTTTCTGAAACTGCCAAGCCTTAACTACTGTATGCACAAAAATGTTCATGGGAGGCATCTCCTCTATCTTCTTGATGTCATCCATTCAAGCTACGCACCCCATCAGTTTGTGTGTGGCTCTAATGTAACTGAGCAGGAGAAATGTGCTGGGAAGTTATTCAGGAATACCATTTGTGATGGTCCTGTTTCACCTCGTCTTGGGGCAGCCCTTACTGCTTCCTCCAGTTTTTCTAAGAATGCTCTCTGGAGAATTATTTAGAAGTTCTCGGGTGAGATGTCCTGTCCTATTTTGGGGAGGAAGGAGCACAGTCCTTCTGGAGTCTTCAGCTTGATGCTAGTCTGTTTCTTGCTGTACTTCTGCTTCTTTGAGATGGCAGGTGGGACTATGGTGCATGTTTCTCTTTCTTGCTGTTTGGTAGGTCTGTTTTTGCTGCCTTTCCTCTCCACGTGGTGTATCTTCAGGCGGATGGGAGAAGCTGGGAGGAGAAGTGCAGGAGGAAAAATGTTGTGTTTGGTAATCACTGCTTCCGTTCCTATGATGTCAGCATACTGGGACTAGCATTCCCCAGTTGTTTCTGGGGCTGTGAAACCAGGAGCTTTCCTGACACCCCACAGCCTCACCAGTGTCTTAAAAATACCCCAAACCACTGAGTTATGTGTCTGAATGGCTGGTAAGTATGCAGACTGCAGGGACAGCCTGCCTTGCTTTGAAAGCAGGCGCATGCAGTGTGTGAGAGGCTCACAGTGCTATGCCAGACTGGGAGGAGATCTCTGAAGGTTCCCCTAGATTTCAAGTACATGGGCAGGGAGGTGTGATTTGAAAGAGAAAAATGGCAGGCTTATATTTTTGGAGCAAAAGCCTCCTGTTTCTCCTGCCAAAGCAGATTTTGGAGTGGGCTTTAGTCAGTAAACTTCAGATTAAACTCACTATAAAAAACAACTGTCCTGAGCCACTTGCGGACCAGCCCTGATGCAGATCTCAGCTCCTCGATCTCATAGCCAAGTTCTTGTCAGTTTATGTTCATCCTCTTGGGAAACTGTCTTGTTATCAACAAAACTCATTAGCATTTTCATTCATGATACTGGACTAAAGCTGGAAAATATCCTGGGCTCCATGAAAACAAATTGAAAACCAAACCACCATCCCCTTCATCCCTCCTCTTCCAGGAGGAGTGCCATCTATCAAGGCAGAATCACTCTGATGCCTCTTAGCTGTGCTACTTTACCATACAGCTTCCCTGAACTGGACCTATTCATCATGTGGAAGAGCAAGCCTCAGAGGACATGACTCCAAGGCTTTGTAGCTACCTTGTAGAGCACAGCCTGCAACTTGGAAGCACTCTCTCCTGGGAAGAGAGGAGGTTAAACTGGTACTGTTGGCCAGACCCAGTGCCCAAGTCTCCCCTAATGAAGAGATGAGTCCAGGCTGAGAACGGACGAGTGTCATGACCCATATGATGCTTTTCTAGGAAAGAAGCAAACTAAAGCATAATGAGCAGGTGTTTTAGATCCATCTTTGAGGTGTAAACTAATGGCTGAGAAGGGAGGTTATGTGAAGAGTTGCCAGTATTAGAAATTTGAGAAGTCCTGCCCCTCAGAATGGCTCTGCCTGAGGCTTTTGCTTGCTGCCTCTTACAAATGATTTGTATGCATCTGGGAGGCCGTGCTGTTTGCAAGAAAAAGTCTCTGAAATAACAGAAAAGGATGTCCTGTATGACGAGTGCAAGGAGGGAAGAATCCCAGGTCTCAGAGACATGTAGCCTTTAAGACGTTTGAAAGCAATGAAATTTCATAAAGGAGAATCTTTGAGTAAGTGCTAGGCAGTTATTGTTTCTGGTCTTATAGATGACCCAGGAATGTGATGTTTTTACTGGCACTTAGTGAGACAGCTCTTGGTTGGGAGCTATCCAAGGCTCCTGGCATGGCTTCGGCATTCCTGCAGATTTGACACAATGATTTTAACCAAAATCCCACATGCTTGATATAATCACTCAGTGCCTTTAGAAAGGGTTTTATACCTAATATGGACAAAAAAGGGCTCTGCTTTTTCAGAGATGTGATGTGTAGAGAGCAGGTTTGGATCCAGAAATAGACTCATCTGTGTTCACTTAGCTTTGGTATTTTTTGTGGTCTTTATTATAACAGGCAGGCACCTGCTGACTGTCCAAGTCTAGATTGCAATATGCAGATTTAAAAAGCACAGCTACCCCTCAGTTTCTCTTGATTGACATCTGTGTGGCATGTAAATGTCAAACACACCATGGGGGAGTTAATCACTGTATCAGCAGAGTGTAATGATGAGAGGAAGATAAAAATATACTGGCTCTCTATGTGGATACAGAGAAGATGATCAGCCACTTTGGCTAAATGTACAAGTGGGCAGAAGCTGATGGAAACAGTGACTGAGCTCCTTTATCACAGAGTTGTTATTAATGGGGATGACTCTATCACTGCTGCATATCAATAATTTACAGCTGCACAAAGAGGCTAAGTGATGCCAAGTGATTCCTTTACAGCTGCTTTTCGCTCCATGCAGCACGAGCACAACTGAGTCCCTGAGATGCAAGGAAGTAGGCAGCCTCGCCTCTTGCCTCAGACCCCGCTTTCAGCTTTTTGCTGCTGGGGTACTGGGGTTTGCTAGTGTTCCTGCAGCCATTCTGTGCTGTGAGGGATTTAGCTCCTGGACAAGGCAGCATCAGGACTTCCATGCATTGTATCTTGGGACTACATGTGACTGCATCTGAGGTCAGCAAACTGCCTTGTTAAAATAACAGCCCCTAGGAAGTGTGTGCCTGCTGATCTGGTGAAAATCAGTTGCAACTACACAAAACTGTAATGCTGCATCACAGCCTATTAAAAATACAGTGGGAAGCTGCTATGCTGGGATGTCACTGCCATCTGTGTGCATTGTACAGATGCAGGACACAGGCAGACCAGCTCTATGCTCTGAAGACCTTGCCAGTAAGGATGGTTTTTCTAAAGTTCTCAGTATTGGCTTAATTTTACTTCTTTTCCAGTAAATAAGCTGAATCCAGCAAGTGTTTGTACCCTTCTTTCAGACACGGTGCTGACGGGCCTTTCCCTGCAGTGGTATAGGCAGGGTTGCAGAGTTCCGTATGCTGAGGGAATACAAGGCAGTCATGCCAATTTAAACTATTTGCTTCTCTAGGAAATATCTCAAATAGGATGGTTACAGAGGATGGTCTTTATAGTGGTGGGGTTTTTTTGGGAGGAGGATGGAGGTTGATTCATACTTGCCACTGTTTAAGTTATTTAAGAATTTATCATGCATTAATCTGAGGAAATTAATGACTTAGCTCATGCAGCTTGCCTTTGTTTAGGTCTATGAGCTTGCTTTCTGTAATTTGAGTTGTCTTTGAACATCATGGAGTGAGTGAGGAACTAAAGCCATCATAACCTCCCTTAGCATTGTAGTTCTCATCTCCCAGCTCATGGCCCCGGGGTGGCCCCACTCCTCGTGCCGCAGCAGGAGCACAGGACAACGATAGCACAGGCATGAGTTCATGAGTTACAGTCATAGTTAAATGTGCTTTTATGGCTGCAAGCTGGAGCAATATTGGAATACAGCTCCAATGTGCTGTGATTTCCAAAGTGGATAAGCACTATTTATGCTTTTTAGTTTCCTATCTTATGAAAGAAATATGATGCTTTTCCAAGAGTAGCTATTTTGATGGAGAAATGGATAGTGAAAGATGTCGCATGATGGCCAACCATGTCATCACAGAAAGAAGTGTATTTCCTTATGACTCCAAATTAATATGTAATTTCAATCTCTTTTTTTTTACTGGTATCAGCCAAGTGGAAAAGGTCCACGCCTACCTGAAGTTTATTGTGTCATCAGCCGGCTGGGGTGCTTCGACTTATTTTCCAAGGTAAGAAGGTTTTTTTCAATATTGCTTTTTAATTTGATTGTTTACTGAGACACATCTGCAGCGATGAACCAGACGAGAAGAATTTCTTCCTTTGATGGGAGATAACTGTATTTTACAGTTGCTGTTTTGGCTATTCCATCTCTATTATTGGGCTCATCAAAGAATGTCTTATTACTTCTGTGACTGAGGCAGAACTTGATTCAAAAAACATCTGGGTGTCTGTATGATCTGGCTGACTGAAGTTTTTTCCATTGTTTTCTAAAGCTGTTCTGTGCTGAGCTGTAGTTCTTGGCACCCACAGTTTGAATGATGGGCCAGTACCACTTTTACTCCAATATCCTGTGGAATGATGAGGTTAAGAAAAAAGATGATTTGATAAGTGAATTCTATATGCTTAACTCTATTGACATGGATTTTTTTTTATCCTAAGAGGCTAGGAAAGCATGGATAATTTTTTAATTGGCCTCCACATTAATGAATTCAAAGTTGCATGGTATGCTGATGTGGTTTACGTAGGTAATACGTTTCTTGACACAAGAGTTTTGAGACAATAAGCAGGGCATTGCAGCTAAACTGAGGGATTAAATAGCCATAGAAACAATTAACTGCCAGTCAGCTCCAGAGCCACAAGCATTCTCCTTTTGTAAGACAAAAGGTTATTAAAATTAAGTCTTGATAACATTTCTGATTAACGTTAGAAATATCTCTCTAGCTGCTAGTGTTGGGCCTCCTAGTCCTCTGAGAGTGTGTCCTGCGAAATACAGTGAGCACCTCAGAGTATTGTGTAGGACTTGCTAGTGATCTGTGGAGAACAATGATATATCTAATGTGAAATGTCTGCCCTCCCCTTTTCCAATTTCAATGCAGTGCTTATAGAAATGTTCTTTTAATTTGCCAGAGATTTTCACTTCAGATGTGGGAAATCTCACAGAACTTACACAGATTTTTCTTGTTCATTTGTATAGGAATAAAGTTGAGAAGAATATGTAAATCACTGAAGTTAGTAAAAATCATAGTATTTATATTGTTCATGGGATCTAATAATCATACAGAATGTTATCTTTAAAGCAGGTTTCAAACTTTTCTAGATAAAACTTTAACACAAATCTTGTGTGAAGAAAAACAATTGGGTTGCAATAGTTAATCACAATTCTGCTTGTGACGTCTTTCATAAAGCTCTGAAATCAAGGGTTTATAACAGTGTATCTTAGACATAATATGTATCTAAACACAGATATCTGTGAGCAAAACGGAATGCATTGTTCTGGGAGGATAACACAGCTCACCCAACTCATGGTATGGAGAGATGTCCTGAGGCTCTTTGTTTGCTTTTATGCTTTTATCTAATTTTGATAGTGCACAGTTTTTCAAAGGAAAACTTGGGTGAGGGGAAAAAAAAAATGAAAAAAAAATTAGGTATCCTCCTTACAACCAAGTATCACTGCAGCTGAGGTATAAAGTCTGCAGGAGACAAGGAAGGCCATACCAAAATTGCAAACAATCTGCTTTCCCAGTTCAGTCTGTAACTTGGAAAAAAGTGTGTGATCATCCAGCCAAAGCGAACCCGAGATTCACGGGTGAGCGTGATTTCACTGGCTTCAGCAGGGGCTGTTCCCAGGCGTTATGGCAGGCAGGCCCTGGGCACACGGGTCTCAAATTATTGGTCTATGCAGGAAGGCAGGCTCTCTCTCCATTGCGTATTGGGCCCCGAATGGGGCTGTAACACACCTCTGCCCTTTTTCAACGACCGGGCTCGTGGAGGGGCTGGGCCACAAAAGGATGCCATCTGCACTGGGGTCTGGCCACAGCGGTACTGTCTTGCAAAGGGCTGGTCACCTCCTGACCGTACCAGTGCCAGAGTAGGAGCAGGGTGTTGGGCAGCATGCAGGGCTGGCTCCAACCCTGGGCTGGATTTAGCTCAGGTCTTCAGTGCACACTCCAAGCACCGCATTTGGAAAGGGTTTGGATGAAACAGCTGTTAAGTGAGGGAGCAAGAGTTTGAGCCCTACCATTCCTGTTGGTTTTGAAGACAGGTGTGGTGTGGATAGAGACAGAAGTTCTTGAAAAGTGAGACAGTCTCTTTTTCCAGCCTAGTAAGAGGAACCTGGGCTGTCCTCATTGATAAATCCAGTGAAAGAGAGGAAAACGATCATGATGGTGCACTTGGCCAAATTAGTCAAAACAAGGAACAGTTATCTTTACAGAAAAATGTGAATGACGAAAAAGCATGCGATGTTAAACCTTAGATATTATTTATCAGAAAAGCAAAAGTAGTCCTCTGTTTTAAAAAGTTTATCATCCTGTTTCTGATAGCCAGCATTATTTTCATCTTCCTTGAAGCCTTTTATGCTCACTGCTGCAATACCTACTGCTAAGACAGACTTGAGAACCACAGATATCTTTACTTCCAGCTAGTTCATTTGGTCATGGTTTCAACAGATGTTTTTGACCATTTTATCTCCCGAGATCTCTGTTCAACTTTTATTTGGTTTAAATGCTCCTTTTTGTTTGTGTTGTGAAGGTTGTTGAGACAGGGATATGACACACATGGCCCCCAGCTCCAGCAACATAAAGCATCTAACAGTGACTGCAGGAAAGAAGATAGGCGTTAGGCACATTACCACTGTGTGCTGGCAGTGTGCAGGAGCACTAAGGGACCTGGGGCATAGCCTCGGTTCATTACTGCTTCCCATTTGGGCAGCTGGGTTTGTTTGGTGAGAATAGTTGTTCTGTTACAAATTGCATCAAGAGTGAAATTCATATCTTCATTTATGGTTATCTGCCGCTTTCACGGACTGGAATGCAAGCTATGTATATAGGGTCGGCTTTGCTTCGGTTAGGCCTTTCCTATGTTGCAAGGAGGATGGGGAAACTTTGCACCAGCGTATGCCTCTGCTGGCATTGGTGTCACTGGCTGCCGTTCTAAGTCACCAGCTTGTGCTTAAGTATCTTTTAATGTTCTGTTTCAGTGAAAAGCATTTCCAGGAGAAACAAGGGGAAATGCCTGGCTCAGACCCACTAACTCTTGTATGGCCTTTTGCTCTTGAGTGGTGGTTAAAAGATCACCATTTCAGGTCAAACCACTAACTGCTTTGAAGCTTGCTTTCTTGTCGTCTTTAGGTTTATCATCTATATGGTCTGTCTAATGTGGGAAAACTTAGCTGTGATCTAATTTATGTTGGCCCATGTGACCAAAGAGAGAAGAAAATAATAGTCCCCTCTATCTTTAAGAAGTTCCATCTGCTTATTTCAAAACTAGATTGCCTGCTCTGCGTCATGTCAAACAGAAAATGACCTTAATGCAGGCACCCAGTGTAAACAGCTGGGCACGCTTGATGAGACTGCTCACGGCCGGCTCCAGCTCAGCACGGACTGTGACGTGACTGCTGCCGCTGTGGCCGGGACTCTCCCGGGAGCTCTTTCCTGGTGGAGGTCTGTTGGTATCATAGGGTGGCAGGGTTGCTTTTCTTGCTGGTCTGGCTTTTTTCTGCCCTATCAGTTGAAATGGAAGAGGTGCAGAAGAAAGTGTTTCTCCTTAATACAAATTTCAAGATGTACCACTGAGACATGATTGCTGACCTGGCCTGAGATGATGGGATTTGCCTTGATCTTTCTGTCCTTCAGCTCACCCTGTTGTTCAGGCAACAATATAGATCCATTTTGCCATGCTGAGTCTTCTTTTTCCTTTCCAGATTTGTTATTTCTCCAGATTTGTTATTTCTTCCTTGTGAATGTCAACTGCATTCAGAAACAGGCTCCATTTTTAACTGGAAAACATAGCATTTTTAGAGTATGATAGAATCCCGTGGCTTTAATGGTAGTGAAGAAATGCATGGCAGAGGAGAATTAAACTTAGATCTGCCATGTGTTTAGGCACATCTGGGTCAAAAGATGCTTCAAAAGTCTATGTGGTGCTGACATGTCCTGTCTCTTTCTCTCTTATGTCTTACTAATGGATCAGATCCTGGATGAGGTTGAAAGGAGAAGGGGAATATCTGCTGCCTTGGTTTATCCATTTATGAGGAGTCTGATGGAATCTCCTTTCCCTGCACCTGGAAAGACAATCAAAGTCAAAACCTTTCTGCCTGGAGCTGGAAACGAGGTAAAAAGCAACTGCAAATGTTAAGAGGCAGAGCCTACCCCCTCACCACTCCAATATCAAACAGCAAAAGAAAAACAGGAGGAGACATACCGATACTGCAAAGCATGTGAGGTAGCACACCCTCAAAATGAGCAGTGCAGGAGCTGCACCAGTGTTGATATGCTAATGCTAGTTCCCATTGATCATTATAAGCCAATTTATTGTTACGTGTTTGTTATTTTACATTTATTAATAAGTTGTGTTTAAGAAAAAACCACAAACACCACAGATGTCCTAGTATGCCTGGCCTAGTGTATTTAACAGAACTACAGCGTTGCTGGGCTTTATCACTGTGATAACAAGCAAGTGTAATTTTCCCATGCTGACTGTACTTAAACAGTTCAGCAGCTGGTTGTTATTGCAAACCTCATTACTGCCTGGCCTGGCCTGGGTAGGAGGAGTGACCAGCAGCATTTAAATGCCTCTTTTTGGCAATAAATACCCTTTAACTGGCCCTCAAAGAAATAGTCTATATTTGGAAAAGCATGTCATATGAAAGGTTTTGTGTGCGCGCGTGCGCGCGCATATAATAGATTTCATTTCCTTTTATTACTGACTCAAGTAGCTAGAAGCCTAGCATTATACAACATAGGCCTTACTGGAAAATGGCAATATTGAAGCCTCGCTTAAAAAGTTTTTTGTAACTTGAGGCTTGCTAGCCATTCACCATGTCAAATTCTGCCCTCTGCATGTCCTTATGTAAGTATACAGTAGCTCTACTCAGACAGGCAAGCATAAAGAGGAAATACATTACTGCAGATAGGAATAGAATGCATCCCAGTTAGTGCGAGCAGGAAAAAAAGTCCCCTCTAGGGTTATTTTACACTCCTGAGGGTTAGTTTTTCAGTGCTATTACTGTTATTACATTGAATCATATTTTCTGCAAGTGTAATGCCATTGACTTCAATGGAGTGTGCCTATAATGTCACTTGGTAGGAAATGCAAAGGGTTCCTTGTATAAGTCACTTGCAAGGCATGTGTAAGTCACAAGCATTTTCTTCTGGAGAAGCAAAGGAAAATTAAAAGGCTGATTGGCATGACAGTGATAAGATCCGATAGTGCTTTTTTGACGTGAATATATCTGGGAACCATGGATCTGCAACTTCTCTATCCTCTGCTCAAGCTGCTGAACTCTTCCAGAGAAAAACATTGAGATAATTCCAAACAAACAAACAACTCTCTTCTGGCTGAGCTTTGCTCTCTGTTATGCTAGTACAAACTTGTTATTTAAATGGAATGCACTGGCTTAATTAGGAACAGAATCTTGTCCTTCCATTGTGGCTCCTCTGGCTTAAACAAAGATGATGATTAATTGGGAAGTAGACAGTATATTTCTTTGTGATGAGCAGACTAAAGCAGAAGGCTTTGCCAGGCAACAGAAAACATCCGTGGCATTCGTAAAAGCTGCCGTAACTTGCATTGCATCCTACCCCGCAGCAAGATCTTAGCTTTGGAAGTTTTGCAGTAAAACCAGCTCCTCATGATTTGGCATGTAAACATGATTTGAGCTTGCAATCCCAGTGCTAAGGAATGGAAGTGGGCACCTTTACTGAATACAAGAAAGGGGTAGGCAGGTGGCATTTCCCGAGGAAATTACACCATCACTCCACGATTGGATTCTTACTGCTGTTTAAGGCAACAGCTGAGTGATGGGTACATGATACTCTGCCACCATAATGTTTCTGTACTTCAGGCTTTAAAAAAACAGATCTGTACACGAATACTGTTCTAACAGTGACTTTCTTTTTACAGTCCTGTGTTACTGATCACAAACAATATTACAACTAAACTGGTGTGGACTGGTGTCATTTCCAGCATCGTGTGGTCTTGCTGCTGATCATATCCTCAAAACAGTGTGACTGTGAGGAATTTTGTAAGGGCCACTCAAGTTTAAACCCAATACAGTATGCTCGTGGAATGTGGTGTCATGTGCATGAAAACATAAAAGTGGTCTAAAGCAATAAAGTGACGGTGATTTTTGGACATATGAAAAGGAGATGTATGTATGTTCCTGTTAATATGTCTTCGGAGATTTCAACACAGCTTCAAGTTGGCCAACTTTTCCCCTTTCCCTTCTGTTTCCTCAAATTCCTCAGTAGTTCATCATTTGCTGTCTTGCACTTCATATTTTTCTCCCTCTGTTACTCTCTTCTTCATATTATTTTTCCCTCTTCTTTTTTCTATCCTCTGCCTTCAAGTTCCACATCTGAGCATGTCAATTGCAGAGTAAAAGGAAGATATAATAAAGGAATCGAGCAAAAGACATTTGAGAAAAGGAAGGAGAGGGCCTGAGGTCATGGATGAAGTATGAAAATTAGACTTTAAAGGGATGTCACAAGTCACCATCTAAGACCTTGTCCTGACTCCCCAGTTAAGTATATATATGTATATATTTTTCTGACAAAAAAAGGTTTGAAACATTATCTAGTGAATTATGCATCACAGAAGAGTGAAAATGAAGTCAATTGGGTTTAAATTTTGCCTGGCCTTTAAGTTCAGTCCCCGGCTCCTATCTAGATGTGAATTTGAATCGCTAGCCAAGTTTATAACCAAATTTACCTTGTCGTTATGACTGTTTTAACCCTGTAAGCTTCTGGCTCCAGTGTTTCCAGTTTATTACTTGCTTCATACTGTTGACTCAGCCAAGCTTTACATCTCCGACAGGGTGTTTAGAAGGCAGAATTATGCTTCCCTTGGAAATGACAGCAGATTTAATGCACATGACTGTATTCTGGGAAGAAGAATGACTTGATAGTGAATTGTGTAATACACCATTTCTCTGGGGTGCTGTGCCTCCAGCCCCAGCTTACAAAAGAGGACGGGGGTCGTTTTGCGTGTCCCCTCAACAGGAAGCACAGAGCTGTGCTGGAGGGTCCAGGCTGGGGTGCCGGGCTCCCCCAGTGCTGTCAGCCCTGGCCGGTGGTACTTACTGATGTTTGTTGGACGTGTTCAGGTCATTGAGCTGCGACGGCCGATGGACTCACGTCTGGAACATGTGGACTTTGAATGCCTTTTCAAGTGTCTCAGCGTTCGTCAGATCATCAGGATCTTTGCTTCTCTCCTGTTGGAGCGGCGTGTGATTTTTGTAGCAGATAAGCTCAGGTAAGTGGCAAAGGGACCTGAACCGCTCATTGTTCAGGTGAGTGCTATCTCCTGATACAAAAAGCTTTATGAATTGTGCAGAATGGTTGTCAGATTGTGAGGATCTTCTCACTGTAGGATTTAAATAATTTTTACATCGATGGAAGTTGGGGCACACATTCACTAGCTGTCACTCGCTACAAGCCACTTGTTCTGTCTTACTTCCCTGTCTGTAAAATGGGGATACCGATACTCACCTGCTTCATAGACAGCAAATGTTTGCACAGCGTTTTGAAGCAATATAGTCCTAGCAATATTTAATTTCAGGTTTTGGAACAGAGTATTCATAAACAGTAGCAGAGATGCCTCTGAGGTGCTTCATTCACCTTGTGGCCATGCAGTGCAGCCAGGCAGGGAAGTGGGGTGCTGAGAGTTCACCTGGTTTGCTCCATGCAGTACAGAGAGTTTGTAATGGGGAGCTAGGTTTCAAATCCTGCACTACCAAACCCATCCAGTGGGCGTGGTAAGAATGCTATTACGGTCCATCCCAACTAGTTAGGATATTTTTCCTGGTGCTCACATGACCTGAAAACATTTCCTTTCCAAAGATCCATCTTGGGCTCCTTCCTACATCTTTTCAACATACCTCTTACTTCCCTGCCCTTTGATTGCAATCTCCCCTCCTTGGCTCCTCTGAGGCATGAACTCACCCCGAGGTGTAAGGGGTGAGAGCAACAGGTCACAACTCCACATGGCCTTTACCAAGGAAATAGGAACTCCGTGTAGGCTGCACCCCTGCCCCGCAGCAAAGCATCATCCCTTTTTTAGATGCTTGTGTAATCCATATAGAAAAGTGCGGACGTTGTAAAGAAGATGTTCTTTGCTGTGGCATGATAAATAATGAAAGATGGCAAATAAAAATAAAGACTGTAATTTATTAGACTCAGGAACATCCAGCATCTTTTAAAAGGACATAGAAGACTGTATGGGTGGTTAAAAACACAGATGGATCTACCCAAACAAACTCTGTTAAACACTTTATCAGCTCCGACCTTCTCTGAATGACCGCCAGAAATAATAGCTGCACTTAGTGGCCGCCAGTGTATATAATAGCAAAAATACTTTGCATAGTAAAAGCTTTACAACCTTTAGGGGAGAATTTCTTAAAGCTGCAGACCCTTCTCAGGTTATAAAGTTACTTCCTTAGCAGTCTTTTTTGTTGTCTAGAACAACAGGAACATTTTATTTCATCCCTTCCCCTGTCAGTAACCCTCGGTTTGAATGACCATTTGGGATGACTTAATTTCACATAAACTCCTGGTGAGAATTGTGCAGCTAGTCCAGGGTTTCTGCAGTACTTTAGTAGATATGTGAGTCACACCATGAATACTGGGGCAGGTGGCTTTTGAAAATACTGTGTCTTCCTTCTGACTTTTTCTACAGCATGCTTAATTACATCGTTCTGCCTGTTTCTATTTTACCATTCATGTAGCAGAATTAGTGGCACCCACAAGTCTGTAACTCAGAATGACACAGGTCTGCATTCCTTCAAATGGCACAGTCATTTGAGTGGAAAATCACAGAAATGGGACAGAGAAAATGAGAGCTGTGCTGTGCTGCCGCCAACTGTTGCTCTGCTTCGGAGTTCCCAGTCACTCCTTTGTAATGTTGTCCTGATTTGGCAGTTACCCCGAGCCTCGATCTGCTGACCACAGGCACAGCACTGCGGGGATGGCTTGCTGCAGGAGGCATCCTCAGGTGTGAGGGCTAGGGCAGAAAGCAGCCAGTCCCTGGAGTGTTCTTCTGGGACAGCTGGCCTGACAAATGTCCTATAACGCTGCTGGGCATTGTTCAGAGAAAAGAAGCAACAATTAAACCTACTTTGACAGGCTTACAGCAGCTTGGCTTAGAAAATAGTCATGTTGCTGATGCTGAGGGCTCATGGTAGCCCAGGACTTCATCAGGCAACTGGGGTTTTATACACATTGCAAGCCTGGCTGGAAGGTAACAGTTCTGGCTTGCCTGTGGTCTGTCTCTTGCCTGAGAGCTGCCTAGTCCTACAGGTCCCAGAGCAGAGGATAACAGAGAGTCCTGCTTACAGACAAAACACTGCCACTCTCCCTTTTGGCACACAGAAATAGGGCACCAGGACCAACAGGAACCAGAAATTATAAAGATTCCTTTCAGTAAACATATCCAAAGACTGTGCTCTCCTGCAAAAACTGTTTTGTTTCTGTTGTGGGAGCGAGCCATCGGGTTAGGGGCCATTAGCACGTACTTTGAGAAAGGAGAGGGTTCAGATGGATCCAAGAGGCTTATGAGGTTTTGTGGTTGCTCCTGTCAAGGGACAGAACCTTTCCTACAAAAAGGTTTATATTCATATACTTTATTACATCCGCATGTACCCTTTATTATATACATATACTTTGTTTTGTTTAAAAAGAGTATGACAAAATCTGATGTGATAGATAAGACTGGATTAAGACTTGTGAATCCTGAGCTCTCCTCCTGAACCCTCTGACCTCCTGTGTGACACATGCTGGAAACGTTAACTCCTCTTTCTCATCTGTTGTCTGGTCTGTCTGGGATCCTAAATGCCGCAGGACGGAGACTGCTCCTTGCTCTGTATGTGTACGCAGCTTTACTTGATACAGTCTGGCCCCTCTCAGCATGGGGATCTAGGAGGTACTGTAAAATAGAAGCTAATAATGAGTCCTTTGACAAAGGCCTGGAGAAAGTGACAGTGGATTTAAATTCAATACTTACTGAGGTTTTCATGGTTTAAATGGGGATGAAGTCTAAAATGAAACACTCTGGCTTTGAGCTAATAACTGTCTGTCTTGGAACCTTTGCCTTGTCTGACGTGAATTTTGTTTATGGGCATCATGGCTGAAACCAAAGGAGTTTACCAGTAATGTGGAAAAAAAAAAAGTGAAATATCTTACAGGTCCAATCTGTGGGCCGAAAGAATGAGAGCAGGAAATTAAAAAGATTTTACAAGGGTTTGATTTCTGCATGTACCCAAAAAAATAGCTTAGAAATAAATAATGTTGAGGTTTAGGCTTCAAACAATGAGATGCAATGGACTTTTGTGGCTGCCTGTTTAACAGGTCTCCAAGCAATAAATGATTTCACACATTATACAAGTTAAGGAAAGTCATGCCTAGTGAAGTGAGATTCATTCAATAAATTGTTATTTATGGTTCTTATAGTGCCCAGAATGTGAAAATTTATAGTCCTTGATCTTTGCACAGAAGAGGCTGCCATTTTTCAATGCAGAAAGGGATGCTACCAGCAATGAGGAAACAGTAGTAAAGGTTTGAATGACAGGACTGTGAGGTTGCCTTGGTTAAATATGTGCAGTTAAGTTTGGGGTGGTTTTTTCCCCCCCAATAAGTTGCTTATATTTTTTTTCCGCTTGAAATTGTGTGAATAAATCCCTGCGGCTATTTGCTTACCTTCAAAAGTTAATTTGAATCTGCCAGTGACCTTTCAGTATTTTACTTTCCATGAACAGTCAAGAAGACAACAGAGAAATAAAGATAACAATAGAGAAACTTGGAATAATAATATTAACTCATAAAGAAGTAACTTAAAGCTCCCATTCCTTAAACATCTGCTGAAAGCACAACTGAGATGGTATGTCTCATCCCAGTTCAATCCCTGTCCCAGCTGGGAGCCCCTGTTTATGTTCCCGGCATTCTGCCTGTTCACCCCAACTCTGAAACAATCCCATAACTCTGCCAGCTGCAAAAGGAGAGCTGCTTTAGCACAGTTTAAAAGGCAGCAGATGCAAAATCAGTGGGTTCTGGGGCTCGGGGAACATTGGCGTTGCTGCAGGCACAAAGGTAGCAACAGAAAATAAATAGAAAACAAACATTGGAAGAAAAATAATTCTCTGCTTGTTTTAGTTTTATGCTGGGGAAAAAAAAATGCGGACATGTTTGCTGAGGAGGTGATGTATCCATGCTTGTGAGAACAGTCTCCTTGCCTTTTCCCCCGAATGTTTGGAGAGGGGGAAAGGAAGGCCTTGGGCATCTCAGTGTCCCTTTGTTATAACCCCATTTTTATAAATAAAAGCACTCTTGCTGTAATGCAATATATTGTGATGGACTCTGAGCATATTTTGCTTGCATTTCACATGTGGGTCCAGTTCAACACTGTCCAGAGTCAGTGGGAGTGTTTGCATGAGGCTTGTCTTTTGCTGTGGATCTAAATCCAAGAATATTCCTTTCAATGGCCTTTCTGAAGCTTTAGGGGCTGTGAAAGTCTTCTCTAGAGTCCTTGCTCTTGTAAAAGGCAAAATAACTTCTCATTGTTGTGAATTTTGTTTTTATGAGAGGTATTTCAGCTACTTCTCAGTGAAGCAGGAGCCTCAAGGAAAAAGTCCCTGTTGACAGCAATGGGTTTTATGCTCCTAAACCATATAGGTGAACTTGGAAATGTACCCCAGGGCAAAGGTGAGCCAGGCATTTCTCTAAGTATCTCAGGAAGTCCCCTCTCCTGCTCCCCCTGTTTGCTTCTGCCCTGCGCTGCACTCTCCCTCACCCAGGAAGCTGTGCCAGCCCAGCTGCAGTAGGAATTAGTCATTTTGCAGAGTTTCTCCAAACCAGCCAGGCCCCTTGGCCAGGTCACACCAGGAGCTCCTGTGCTGGGAGAGGGGCAGAGCAGGGGGCTGGAGCTGGGGGTGGCCAGGAGCATTGGCGGGGGACGCTTCAAGGTGGCGTTGCCACTGAAAAGGGTCTATCATGCACCATCCTTAGGTGTGAGCCAGCGGAATTTACATTCGTGAGATACTGTAAATTTGTGAATAAACCCACAAATTTTTACCTATGTGCAAGGGAGATCTGTGGGAATGAGGCTGAGGAAATGCTGGATGACAGTGAACTTTGGTGCAGCTAAAGCTCCTGCACATCAGTGTCTTCCTCCCTTAGAGGTGGCCACAGATTTCTTTGTCTTCCCAAGGAGACATTTTTTCCCTCTATGTTTGTCTGCCCCTCTGTCAGCGCACATCCCCTGGCCCAACACGGACCAGCAGTCTGCAGCCCCCGAAACACTCCTCTGTAGTGCTCACCCCATGGAGTCGAGAGGTGCTGTTGCAAGCAGAAGCTAGGCACCTATGATGTGCAAAGGCTTTATCCTGTTAAGGATAAAAACCTTTTATCCTGTTGAGGATAGAAACCTTCCTGTCCATCCCCAAAGTATTTTAGACTGCCAGGAGGAATCTGTCTTTGGCACAACTGTAGAAAGTCCAGGCGCATCCCAGACCTGACCAAAGGTTATGGGCTGCAGACAGAAACACTGACTAATACAGGACAGAAGCATAAATATGTAAATACTGGGGGAAGTCATCCCGCAGGCATGTCTCTGTTAACTTTGTGGAGCAAAAGGGGAGCAGAGTGTACTTGTATACAAGGGCAAAGGCTTTCAGAACAAACAATGGCATTTCCCTAATCTCACGGACAGAGACGGCTTAGGGCTGTCCAAGTTACGCCTGGGACGTTCAGGGAGCGTTGACGCTTGTCCTCATATTTGAATCTGTTGTTCTGGGAGTTGTGAGGCCATGCTAGAAAGCAGCACAGTTAGCAGTTGAGAGGCAGCCTGGTCTCAGTCTCTCAGTGCCTACCTAGAAAAATAGTATTAGGGATCCTTTAATCTAGCAGACAAAATCATAGCATGATCTTGTAGCTAAAGTTAAAATATGCAAATTTAAATAGGAGATAAGTGGCAATGTTTTAGTAGTAAGAGTAAACTATTGTACCTCAGCCCTGTAGCAAGGTCAAGTGGAAAAGCAAGAGTAGCTAAACGTTTGGGCAGATTACTAAAATGAAAGCTCACTCCCTATTTCCTTATTTTTTATTTTTAATTAACAAAAGTAGGATATAATTCTTACAAACTAATTATGGCAATGATAGGCGTGACCAGGCTCACCTACTGCCTGGGAATTCTCCTTTCCAGTAGTCTGCCATGTCATAAAACTTGTAAAATCTGCCAAACTGCAGATTAAAAGGTGAAAACACATGTGTTAGGACAAAGAGGAAGTGTGCTCAGTAAACAGACAGTGAGCTTTGCCCAGTAATAAAGATTTCCTTTACTTTCCCGTCACAAAAACCTCAACACACACACAAAAAAGGTGACATTAATTTGACAATAAACGCATGCCATAAACCAGCTTGTGAGGGAGAATTTACTGTTGCCAGTCTCTGATCTGTATCATTTCTGAGCACAGGCTACAGGAGACGCAGCTATGTCTTCTCTTGGACACACCTGGCACAGCCCCATATTGAGCTAGAAGTTCAGTTCTTTGTCCGAGGGAAAACTTTTTTTTCAGTCATCAGCTGTGCACTGAAGAAGGTGATGTTTAGAGATGCAAGCTACTGTACCTGTGGAATGTGTAATAGCTCCCAGGCCTTATGTCTAACCCCACAAGAGGTGCGGATGGCTGACATTTCTTCTGGGATATTTTATCCAAGGATCCTGAAGCGTTAGACTATGAGGATTATTGTGCTTGTCTGGTCTGACATACTGAACGCAAGCTAGAGAATTTCTTCCATTTCTCCACGTCTTCCGTAGTGGAAGGAATGAGTGCTCATATAATTATCCAATATGTTATCATGCCCAGTAGACAGAATTTATTCTACAGCAAAAACATCCATTTCTCATGTAAGTAACCAGAGAATTTCCATTTCCTCCAGTGAGAGCCAGATCAGCCCCCACTGAGGAATGATTTAGAACCCACGGACCACCCTTGCTTTGACTAAGGGACAACAACTTCATCTTTTATAAAATAAGCATCCTCTGGAGTCTGTCTGAGTCTCTGTTACCTACCCTGTGACTGCTTTCCTTTTGTGAGACTTGGATTTTTCTCAATCTGCTTGCATTATGAAGCATCACTAAGTAGAAACATATATACTTATAAAAACCTTAAACATTCTGTAGCATAGGTGATCATATGTGATCATTTGCAATTTCTTGATATTCTGCTTCTTTCTTTACTGCTAAATATAGCTGTCTTCTTGGAGTAGGATGTTTGTATGTAGCCTGGTCCTGCAAGATGCTGAGCGCTTTGTCTTACAGTCTAAATGCTAGAATTGAAGGTTTTCAATGTGACGTGAAATTGGTGGTTTAAGATAACTAGCAGAGCTGTCTCTCAAGATTTTTGAGGAGGAAAGTTTGCACTTTATTCCGCCTCTCAAGAGATACTTACATTTTGTACCACTTGGATTGCATTTCTCTGGCACTAAGATTCTGTGATGACTGATGCCAACAGAGGAGCTGTACGTGGACAGTAGGAAAATGTGTGTCAGGCAGAAGAGACAGCCTGAGAAACAAAATAAACTTTCTAAGTCTCTGGCTTGTTTGAGATTCCACAGTCCCAGAGAAAAGCAATCTAATAATGACATTTTTAATATGCAGTAAACTTCAATGGCATTTTTAATATGCCATATCACAAGAAGGATAGAGCTTGTATGATTTTCCTTGTCCTCCTTTCCTCCTGCCCGCCTTTCCAGTGGTATTTATTCATGTCACTTCAGGCTTTGCCCAAAGCTCTACAGTGGGAAAACATCATTTTTCCACTTATGGTTTGTGCAACAAAATTCTCTCTCCCTTTCTCTTCCCTATGAAAGGGAATGGGATAAAAAGACGACCATGTTGTTTGGTAATTCTCTTCTGGATGGCTTATTGGTGCAATAACCATGTGGCAGTAAGTTGCAACATTTTCCCAACTCGGCCTCTAGCTCCCAGCAAGGGGATTTGGATAGATTCCCTCTTTTAGGCTTTTGAATGAGTAGGATTAGGAGGTTGGGATTGTTTTTCTCCTCCTTTGTTACTACCCAGAAAAATTCTTCATCCTACCGTACAGCTGTCATGTTGTTAATAGTGCAATGATTGCCTGTGAATCTGAAACTGCTGGTGTGAACATTAACAAGGACTGGTGGGAGCGAAGGTCCCAGTGTGGAAAGAACAAGCAGTTAACACTCCTCTGGAGCACCTGGGCCAGAACCACTTTTGTTACAGATTTATGCTAAGAAACTGTCTTGCAGGAAGGAACTGAATCATTCTGTAGGCACTAAGGATAACTTTCTGCTTTGAAATGTTGGGGTTTTTTCCTGTAAGCACCTGACAAAGCTTGGGCAGGTGGCTGATGTGTCAAAGTAATGATTTTTTTTTGCCAAAAATCTCATTTGCTTGAGCTTTGTGGAAAGTATGGTTGAACGCCAGTTGCTTGAAAAGCCAAATCCTTGTTCTGAAGGGCACTTTGCATGTCCCTTTCTCCAGGGGCTTTTGCATGCCTCTCTTCTCACGCACAAGTATTACGGGAGCAAAAAATAATGTCTTCGTTAAAACCACATTCTCCTTTAATCAACTCTTCTCTGCTTTCTTTTAAATTAAGGGCTTCAAAGCTATTCTCAGAGGGAGAGAGATCTCCTGACAGTGCATTTTTTGGTCTGCAGTTCTCAGCTCCATGTGATGCAACCTTGAGCTGTGCCATGAGCCAGGGTTGTGCTTTGCAGGTTATCTGTGGGACCTCAGAGTGTCACTCAGGTGTTCCAGCCAGGTGGGAGCTGGATTCTGAAAACCCAGCTCTTAATGAAGTAAAATAATTTACTAATTTGTGTAAAATTATGATAACTTTTGGAAATTTTGCATTAAATATCTGTCTTCCAATATTTGGATGAAAACCAAACAGAAAGCCTCCTGTATAGTCAAAATGAACCCTACACTTACTCCTTGTTTGATAATATCCCCCAATGAGTTGTGCAATTACAAAACATTGAAAATCTGAATTACTTTAGCTGATTGACAGTGACCGGGTGCTGGCTGTTCCTAACGTTGTCTTCTGGCTGCACTACGGCATGCCATGTAATGTACCTACTCAATCCTTCAGCCATTGACTGCTAAATGCAGTTGGGCGCCGATTGCTGCAGCCCTCCTCCATAACATGGGCTGCCAACAGATAGAATTTTTGGTCTCTTTATTGTCATCTTAGAAAATACTAAAATTTAAGTTCCTTGCTCTTAGCACGTATCTTAGCACAGTGTCCAGTGTATCAAAATATTACCTGAAGTTATGTGATGTTCTCTGTTCTGGTATGATGGGACATTTATGGTGACATTATGCTTCTGAACAAACTTTCATGGGGGAGCGATGAAAGGATAGGCAAGGGTCATGACGGACCCTCACCCCTTCTGCTCCACATTGCCTGGTGTACTTGTAGCACACTGTGGGGACGTGTTCAGGTAATTACAGTGAGGCTGCTGATGCAACCATACTGGTAAGATAAGATAGCACAAGACAGAAGAGAATGTTGCAAGCTTAAGCTAAAGGGGATGTGGTCAGGGAAGAGTTTATGGATGAAGATGTTGCCCACTCGATTTTCTGTAAAATATGATAAGGAGGGATCAGAGATGGGACACAGACGATGATGCAAACTGTTGGAAAAGTCTGCTCCATGAATTGTACTCGTTGACATGGTAGCATGGCAAAACATGGCTCTGTGAATTAAAGTCAGAGAAAACAAGTCCAGAAACTGACATGTGATTACTGTGTTTATCATAAAACAATCTCTTATCATCAGTAGCACAGAGGAGTCAGTGCCTGAGCTGTCTGTAACTCACCTTCAGTAGTCACTGGAGTTTGTCCCAAAATTATCTGCGTTGCTGGTGCCCCACGGATAAGGAACTGCAGCACTGCTTTTGCCAGACAGGTGAGGCCATATTGTGATTCCTTTATGAGAATTTTAAGAGCTTTGCTTTTCTCAGACTGCACTGTAGAAGGCACCAGATAAAGCCTGAAGTGTGACTCATCTCTTGCAAAACAAGGTTTGTGTTTGACCTTGTTTTCATGAGGGGAAAAATCATCATTTGAGAGGTGTGAGGGTTAAGTAGCTACACTCTTTGAGTTGTACGCATAGTTAAAAAGATTCTGCAAAGGATGATAACATAATTGGGCTGATGTGATGTGGAAAATATGCATTTCCTCCTCAGTCTGTGCCACTCTCTCCCTGCCAATGTTATTGCTGAGGTATTCTTTGCACTCAGTGAGATATCACAAAGGTCACTCGTAGCAAATGTGTCAGCATTCAAATTAGAGGAGCCACCATGACTGACCCTGCCTTTCACCCTTGCCAAAAGCACGGTTATGTTCTCGCTTCTGCGCCAGGCTGCTGGTGCCACGCGGGGGAAGCCTGGCTCCAAAGCACTGGATAGACCCTGGAGCCTGACGGGCACAGTGCAACAGCAGTGCTCTGGGTTTGCTAAAGCAGTCACCCACCCTGGGAAACATTCCGCTCCTGAATAACATTTTTTCTTTGTCAAGCTCCTGTGCAGAGTGAGGGATTTTCACCTGAGTTGTTAGCTCACTGCTAATACTATGTGTTACAGTCTGTAACAGACAAAGGAGATCTCTTGTTTGTGCTTTAGAGAGCTCTTTACCCAGTTGCATAGATCAACTGTAGCAGTATTTGTTGTGGTGTGGGTAATGATTAAGTATGAAACGTTCAAAACTGGCTGCTGCGTTTGAGTTGGCCTCAATGGCCACGTGAATTGTATGTGTTCCCCTCTGTCATGATCACATTTACACTAGGGAATTCCCTATTGTATTTAGACATTAGGAACAGAGCTTTCTATTGGCAGATCTCCCCTGGCATCAAGAGAAAAAGTAACCTAAAATATACACATACAGATTTGTCCATATTTCCTGAAAAGAAAGATGTCAGGTATTGATCAGAAGTACAGTATTAGCTGCATACTTTAGGCCAACTACTAAAGACCTCATGTCAGGGCTATTCGTTTACCTCTTACTTGTTTGCTTTAAAAAATAAATCACGATGCAAAATATTACTCTGGCTTTTACAGCCTAAACTCACTCAATTTTCTATGTAATATGCACCTGCTACTTTGATTTTAAACATCTAATTGATTATTCTAGAGATAGGTCAGATTCAGTAACAGGAAATCCAGAAAGGTCAGAACCCTCTTTCAAGTCACATATGCAATCGCTCCGTCCTAAACTTCCTGCAGCTATCCAGATTTGCGCAGGTTTACCTGGAGGTGAGGTGAGGAGAGGAGAGATGCCTTGGCTGCGGGCACAGGAGCTTTCCTCCCCATGTGCCCCTACGTGAGTGTGGGCCCTTTACAGAAGGATTCTGCCACAGGGAATTCTCAATCCGGCAGGTTGAAATCTAATTATTTAATTAAAATATAAATGGCATTATTCAAAGTTAATAAATATATTAATAAAATATTAAAATTAATTTAAAATTATTTAATAGTTTCAAAAATTACGGTCTCTACTTCCAAACCACCTTATAAAGGCTTGAAGGATTCTCTGTAGTTTGCTTTGCCCCTGAAGGGCTTCTAGAAAAGTAGAGAATTATTCAGATTTCAGAAGCTGAAACATGCCTTGCTGATGAGAGAGGCTGACCTTACAGCCATTCAGGCAGCAGTCAGGGTACTCATGGTTCAAAAGGGGCTATCGTGTCTTGTGTGCATCCATGTGGGCTGATTTGATTAAAACAGAAGTGGAAAAAGAAAAGGTCTTTGAGGCTTCATTTCAGCAAACTATTTTAGCACAAGGAAAGTAAAAAAGGGCAGCAAGGATGTTTTATATAACAAAATAATATATTTTTTTAATCTGGCTTTGGACGCAAACTGATCTGATGCCAAGCAAGGGGTTTCGATCAGGTGACCTCCTCAGGTCTCTTCCCACTTGAATTAATTTATGTTTCTATATAATTTTGCCTGAAAGTGGAAAACAAAATAGTTATCCAGAGGCAGACACACAAGCTTAAAAACTGAAGTGAAAAGTTAAAACAAGGCCTTTCAGTACCTAAAGGGGGCCTACAGGAAAGCTGGAGAGGGACTGTTTACAAGGGCATGGAGTGACAGGACAAGGGGTTTAAGCTGAAGGAGGGTCGATTTAGATTAGATATTAGGAAGAAATTCTTTACTGTTAGAGTGGTGAGGCCCTGGAACAGGCTGCCCAGAGAGGTTGTGGAGGCCCCATCCCTGGAAGCGTTCAAGGCCAGGTTGGATGGGACTTTGGGCAACGTGTTCTAGTGGAGGGTGTCCCTGCCTGTGGCAGGGGGGTTGGAACTAGATGATCTTTAAGGTCCCTTCCAACCCAAACCATTCTATGAGTCTGTGATTCTAAATTTGAGTCCTAATCATGTGAAAACAGTGCCTTACAAATGCAAGCAATCCTACAAATAAGCAGGTGTCCCAGACTCGTCAATAATTGCAGGCCTTATGCATGAACACCCAGAGGTATCTATCCTTTAATCTGTAATCAGCAGTGATGTTACCCGTAACCGCTTCGCTTCTCAAAAAAAATCTCCATTTCAGCTTCGCTTCAGTGTTAGTTTACAAGCACAAAGGTATTTATTGCTTCATGTTGTTCCTGGTGAGAAGGTTATCTGCCACAGCTCCCTCCCCACCCTCTCTCTTGTCATCCGATGCTGTGCCTCTGAATGTGCCTGTTGTTCCTGAGCGCGTGTGCTTGCACGTTCCCAGACTGGGGGCCGCAGCCGTGCAGTTGGATGGCTCCATCGCCATGCTCTCTTTTCCTTTAGCAACAATGACTCACATGATTTTATTTTGAAATGTTCTTGGGGTAGGTCTTCTTGCTAAAAAGCTGCAAAAACATGTCATTTCTTTGGTTTGAGTCAAAAGAGAGGCACTGAAGATTTTTTTCCCTTTTAAACTTCTTAGAGCGGTAACAGAGAAACAATCAGCAATAATTTTGCATAGGAAGAAACGCTGTAATGTCTGACACTTTTACACTGGCTAGAAAACTGGAGATGTCCTGCACCATTGTGTCAAAGACTTTCTTGAATTCTCATTTTATTCCTTCGCACCCTTACGTGGTGAGTAGTTGGTGGTATCTGGGGTAATGGCAGACGTGTCCTCACAGCACAGCAGCCCTGGGAGTGAAGCACAAGCCATTGATGTGAGGGGCTCTGGGGACACACAGCCTCAGAAGAAGAGTGCCTGGGGGTTAAGGGGGGTACTGTAGCTGAGCACCCACACTGTGGAGCAGGGAGAAAGCAGTAATGTCTCCCCGTTGTCAGCCAGCTCTTCCGACAGGCCAGGGATCCTCAGGGGCTTGCTTTAAAGCTGACCTGCAGGAATGCTGCAGGAGCTGATTACAGCGAGACAGCTGGAGTATGGAGGATGTCACTTATGATACTGATACGTTTCAATTTATATCTTGTCCCTGATGCTATTACTTAGTCTTATCCACCTGAATAAAAGTGCTGCTGTTATTTATTCTTATGCAACCAGAAAAATCTTTCTTTTTTCAGAGCTTAGGTGTGTATTGCATCTGGCACAGCACAGTTCTGCTCTGAGTTACTGCGTGCACAGTCACAGCAATGCTATATGCACTCCATCTCGCACCCAAACTGTAGCAGTCTGCTACAATTTTTACTTCCATTTTCTCTTTACCTGATGTTTTTCAAGCTTTCTGCTCTGTCCTTCCCCTCCACCTCTGCAGTCCATGTGTGTTAGAGGGGAGATGGGCTGTGAATCCTTGGCCCTGTAGCCTTTGGGAAAAGTCTTTTACAGAGTCCTCTGCAAACCTCTCAGACCATTTTATCTTGCAGAGTTGTCACAGACTTCTGTCTCTCTCTCTCTCTCTCTCTCTCTCTGTCAGAGACTGGAGTTAATCCAGGATCTGGGGAGGCATTGAAGGGTGTAGGAAGGAAGTGTCAGGCATCTGCTTTTTCCTATGCGGTTCATGAATGGCACAACGGTAGGAGCTATCACAGAAAAGCATGGCTGTGGCCTGTGACGAGGCACGTGGGTGTATAATACCCACCTGAGTCACGGCATTACACCTGGGAAGGACGGAGCCTCCAGACTCCAACCTCAAGTGGGAGGAAGCTCTCCCAAGCAGATGAGAGGATGTGGGTCAGGGAGGTAACTCGGTCACAGAGCGGTTGTGGGCTGGAACATGTGTGTGTTAACACAGCAGATGAGAGAGTTCAGCAACGTGGACAGAGTAACATAATTAAATCAGCAGGGAGAAATGAGAAACATTAAAAGGTTGTGGAAACATAAACATAGGCAGTGGAAACACTTCTTTGTGAATTTACATTTTGGCTACATTTCTCTATCTGAGGAAGCAGAGGGACCAGATTCTGACAATCCGTCCCAGTCCTGTGCATGGTCCAGAGCATCGGCATAGCACAGAGCTGGCACCAGCCCTGGGGTGATGGAGCTGGTGTGTGGCTTGGCCCTACATGTAAGTGGTGGTCCTCCCTCCTCTCCTGGCTGAGTAAGCTTCTTTGTCCCTTGGGAGAGGAGGAAGAAGGGGAACGGATATTTTCACCTTCCCCTCCTTCAATGCAAATGCTAAAATGACTGTGGAGGTGCACAAGAGTAGCAAGGTAGGATCAGGGAGTCCTGCCAGCAGGTGGTTGTCAGTGCTAGCGGCTTAGTCCTGGACTTAGGAGATGCTCAGTGTGTGAGGCTCCCTTGGGTCTGGGAGAAATTGTAGGTGGTAGAGGGGGAAGTGAGAAGGAATATAACTTTTGGCTATTATTACAGAGAAAAGAGAGTTATCAAGTGTATCTGTGGAATATTTCCAATGTCAGTAGCATGTGTAACTGAATATGACTTTAACGTTTCATAAGAGTTGGTGACTTGCAGTATGCAACAAGCCGTGGTCCTCTGAAGCAGACGCATCCAGCATTAGTATGCGCATTGGCAATGCTCCCTGCAGCCAGGGCAGCGTCCATTCACTGTTCAACAGCAGACAACGTGCTTTTCTCAGAATATGGTAATTGTGCTGTGATTAGATATTAATATAGCCTAGACTTGGGGTTATTTGTTGGTTGACCGACCCAGAAATTGATAGCAGAGATCCTCCTATCTAAAGGACAGTAAATGGTCTTGTTAAGTCACATTAATTTGCTTTTGACATGGGCCTAAACCATGTTCACAAGCAGTCTCCACAGTTCAGCTGAGTCATGGTAATGTCTGAAATTCCTGTGCCTCAGCTCTTTGTCTGAGCCTTGCGTCTCCACAGCCGAGTACACAACAAGGAAAAGTTTCTATGTGTGATCATGAGAAAATGATTTGGAATACAAAACAGCTCAGAAGAAGATAAATCAACTTTGGGAAAGATGCATTGTCATCTTTTTTCTGTGATGTGATAAAAGATCTCTTCTTCAAGAGAAATTTGTCATTAAGAATGTCTCAATAAGACTATATAATCTCATATTAATACTTTCATGGGGAGAAGATCAAACACTGAAGGTTTTTTTTAATCTAGTGAATAAAAGGCACAGGAAGAACCAAAACTTGGACAAGTTCCAAATAATTTTTAACAAGATGATTACCATGGAAAAAAAATCTGGAAGGAGAGAGAAGTGGTGGATTGCCTGTGTTTTGAAATCAATTGAAACTGGGTGTTTTTCTAGAAATTGTTCACTAATTTTGCTTTACTGGAGTGCACATTATTGGGATGACTACAGGTTAGTGGGTTGAGTTCAGTGGCGTAGGCTGTGTAGCATGGCTAGACAATAGCCTTATATATCTGTATGTAAGAAAATTCCCTTATCCCACAAAACCTGCACACACAGTCACCTTTTCATAGTCAAATTACTGTTAGTAGACTTACTCCGTGTGTAGTTACATGTGCGTACAGGACAGCCTGTAGCTGACAGAGCAGAGAGATGCACCTCTCCCCCTCAGCACCTATGCAGAGACAGAGCATCACAGGCCAGCAGAGCAGTCCACATCTCCGGGGTGGGATGCGAGCCTGGCGTTCGACGGGGCAGCAGCACTACCCGTGTGTTGGAGGGAAGGAGGGAGGTCCACACCAGTGTGGCGCTGGGACCCTGGGCACAGCTGGCCCCATGCTGTACGGGAGTGGCCGGAGCCCTGGGCTCATCACAGTGTGTCTCCCACTTGTGCACGACTCTTGCAGTGCTTCCCCTCTGAAGTAGGTGACGGTTTATGTTCCTCGTTAGCGCGTGACTCGTGCAATGGTTTGGGTTCTTGTGCCTGTGTATAAAATTACCTGCATATGGGTAACACAAGAAGTGTTTTCCAGTAGAACGACAGTGCGTTATGCAGCATTCCTGTAAAACTGCACAGACCAAATGAAAAAGCCCACTCTCAAAACCAGCTCTCTGGTTTACCAAAACTGTCCTAGACTGTTAAAAGTGAAAATGTTTTGAAAATCAAATTCTTTGACTATTCTGTTGCTTTGTGTGCTTCACATGCCTTAAAGAAATGATCTGACCTTCTTATTTCTTATAAACAACAATAGTGGGACAATGTGGCATTGCACATCTTGAAAGGAAAAACTGGAGCGGACTTTGTTTCCCAGGGTAGGACTTGCTTTATTAATTTACCAAACATGCTTCTCATGAATAATACCCTTTTAAAAGGATCTGAAACATATTTTAGAGATTTAAACTGGGGGTTCCCTTACAGCTATCGTCTCTGAATTTTACCTTATGGAATGTAACAATCTCACACTGAAGTGAAAGATGTCTATCCTTTCTAAATATGGATCTTTCCAGCTACAGAAGAGACACAGGGACTTTGTATGAGCAGGAGTTTGGTAACAGCGTGTGGGACTCCCTCTGCACCAGCAGTGTCCAGGAGGGTGGGCAGGGTCGATTCTGGGGACTGAACATTTGGAGCGAGCGTTTCATGGGGGGTCAGCCTGAAACGTCTCACAGGGGAAGATTTTCTAAGGCTGAATTTTGAAAAACTGTGTGCAGAGCCTTACAACGCGCAGGCTGAGGTGCTGACAAGGGCAACGGTGTGACCCGCGGGACTCTGGCAGAGCAGAGTGCTGCCACAGGACACCCCCCTGCCATGGCTGCTTGCTGCGTTCAGCTGCTGCCTGGCCCCAGCCAGCTCCCGGGAAAGCTCTGGAAGAGAAACCAGTGTCCTGGGCCGGAGCCCGAAGCCTGCCCTAGCGTGGGAATAGCACGCACAAGAGGATGCAGGGGCTGATTTACGTCACAGCACTGCGTGTAAAACAACAGGTTACAAAAGGGCATTCTATAGAAAGGAAAAAAAATACTGAGTATCAGAAGAATGTTTGTCTTCCTGCTTTTAGCTTAACATGGCTCTTTTTTTAGTGGCTTGGCTAAGATGACTGAATTTGTAGTAGTTGAAAATGCCACAGAGTCATTAAAGTGAGTTTGAGAAAGTGCTGGGAGTCTGTACCATGTTCCACTGGTCTTCTGAAACAGACCGCTATAGAATCATAGAATCATTTTGGTTGGAAAAGACCTTTAAGATCATCAAGCCCAGCCGTTAATGCTTGCTATGGTAGACCCTCGAGACCAAAATACAAGGCAATGGCAGCACCATTGCCTGCTATGAAAGAAAATAAATTAGAGAAATGCATTATTTTACAAGAAGCCTGTGTCAGGCAACGTGTGTTATGAAAACATGCTGTGATTGATAGATCTTAAAGGAAATGTCAAGTAAAACCACCCCAACAGATTATTTGCAGTAAAAGACAAGCATTTGCTCTTCCCCAACCTTCTCTCTCTTTGTCCTCTAATTCTCACTTTTTCCTTTCAGCAAACTTCAAAAGTTAATCACTGACAGGAACAAACAGGTGAAACCTTTTTCCTGGCCTTGGAATAATCCACAACTAAAAATGCTCGTGAGGGTTATTCCGGTGGAGGTCTGATGCCACCTAAAGTCTCCAACCAGTCTTGCAGTAAAAGAAATCAGCATTTCTCCCCAGCATTCTCAAGCAGCAACAGCTCTGAAGTTACTAGTTTTTTATAGTTCTGTGTGGCTCCATTAAGCACAGCAGAAGTTTGCACTGTGAGAAAATTAGCTCAGTCATGCTAGGCTGGGTAAGAATCCAAATTTCTGTCATCCTCAGCCTGTGAGAAGCAGACATCGTAACTTGGTCCAAAATCAAAGCTCTGAAATGGAGAGCCTGTCTTTATTCCCCTGATGCTAAAACTAGCTTGGTAATGATGTTCCTTCATGTTTAACATTTGGGAACCATGTGACTGTAAAAGGGAATCAGATTCAGTAGATGGAAGGACAATTTATGCAAGACATTTTCCATGAATGATATCAAGCCTTAATGTTTAGGGGATACCAATGTGTATTTTACTCTGTTGAACAGGGTTAATACCTTTATCACTAGAGCTGGTCAATCAGCCCGTTAAAATGTATTATAATAAAAATATGCTGTTGTCACAAAAATGTACCAACTTTAAAAATGTGTTGCTTTTACTGGATTTCTTTTGGAGTAAGTATTGATTGTTGGGGGGTTTTAATATCTGATTTAGTAGAGTTTTTCTTTAGGATTTTTTTTTCAATTTTATTGTTCATTTTCATTCTCCCTTGTTTGTGCACTAGTGCTTGACATAAGAACATCAATATTATGCAGTTTTACTACTGACATGATCTTAACAGCTTAAGAACTAAAGTTGCTTTTGGATTTTAAGCATCATTCAAAGCAGCTGCTATTGAGTGCTGTTGGGAACATTAAACCTTGTCTTCTAGATCAAAACGTCTCCTGACTGCTATAATGAAACAAATTGCTTCTAGTTTTTTACCTTTAGTTTCAAGTCACCCAGAGGCGCGCATGGGAGGAACCACCACACTGCACAGTGCAGAAGCGGTAGGGACTGGAAGGGACCTAGTCCGGCTGAAGTCAGAAGGACAGGAGGGCAGCCCCTCAAGCACTTGCATTCTAACACGCTAAGGTTATCAGCAGGTGGTAGGTGTTCTGGATGAAGAAGAACCTCTGCTAACGTGGTTGTTCCTCTCTCTCCAGCACCCTCTCGAGCTGCTCACACGCCGTGGTGGCCCTGCTGTACCCCTTCTCCTGGCAGCACACCTTCATCCCTGTTCTGCCCTCATCCATGATTGACATCGTGTGCTGCCCTACCCCTTTCCTGGTGGGACTGCTCTCCAGCTCTCTGCCCAAACTGAAGGAGCTGCCTGTAGAGGAGGTAGGAACTGGCACCACAATTGTTTGCCTGCAGTAAAGCTGGCCTCACCCCAGAGTGGGCCTGCCATTCGCACATAAATCCCCACACGTTTAATTTTTAATCTGCCTCTTTGTTTCTTCTCTGCCTGATTCTCATGGGCAACTGCCTCTTGGTAAAACTGCAGTAGTAGGTTCAGTCTTCTCTTTATTCTGCCCCTCTTCGCATACCTGGCACCTTGACAGAAGCGAATGTTAACTTGGTCAACAAGTAAGTACAGTGTAAATGTGCTGATTTGTTCTGAGTTTTTCATACCTGGAACAAGAAGAGGAAGACACAAGGTGACATCTGCTATGACACTTATTAATGCTAATGGAAGTTGTGCATGAAGCCATAGCCAGCACAGAAAATAAAACCTTTAAGGCTTTTTTTTTTTTAATACTTCTAAGACTTTGTTACTACTGTACTGGAAATCAAATGAGAGTTGCACTTCATCAGCTCTTCCAGTAAAATACCACAAAAATACTCAAGGGCACACTCTTCTCTTGCTCCTATTAGTTTCCTGTCATTTTTCAATGAAATTTTCTTTTCTTGTGCTCGCTGTTAAGGCTCTCTGTGCCTCTGGCCCATGTAAATCTCTGCTCTGTTTTCCTCCTGCTTCCCTAACATTGCTCTCCCACATCTTCCCAGCCCTGTCTCTCAGCTTTGCTGCTTCATTACCATTAACATTTCACACCCTTGCCCTTCAGAAGCCCTGCTGCCTCAAGTGACACCGTTTTGTTTAAACCTCTCTAAAATGCTTTTCATCTGCATGTTCACAAAAAATATTAGCAATAACTTGCCTAACCCTTTTAGCTTTTTTTACATATTAACCTAATATGAGATCTGTTGCATCTAACTATGTTAAATTAGACTTTAAGCTCTAAAGAAAAACTTCATCTTGTTTTATAAAGCACATGACCTGTTGTTTCACAGTAGGAATTTAATTAATGTTGAGGCTTGGGACTGTTCAGATGATCTTTCACTATTAAAAGGCAGAGACGAATGTTTTCTGTCTCTTCAGATACATTTCACTATAGTGTTTTCTTTTCTTTAGGCTTTGATGGTTAACCTGGGATCCGATCGATTCATCAGACAGGTAAAGTACATCTTGAAGTGTTGCCATGCAGTCTAGCAAGCTGTTTACTCCTATAGCATGATTAAGGTTTCTTTGATTAGAGATATTTGGCAGGAATTGTGCAATGGGAAAGAGATTAGAAAAAAAAAAAGTGCTCATTTTCTGTTTCACCTGCAAATAAGTACTACTCCACAAGTATGCAAAAGGGATTGAGGTTGTGACTATCAGAAGAAATCAAGAACTGTATTCACAGTGCAAAGAAAATACCCAAAGATAATAACATCATGTTAGCAAGAAAACTCATGTGTTGGAGGTGAAAAGGACAAAAATTGCAAAGAAAGGTTTCTGAGTGAGAGAGGAAAAGTGAAGAACAGTTTAATGCGGTAGAAAAAGCAGGAGCCTTGTAAACCGGGAGATGAAGGATCACATTCTCCTGATAGTAATGTGACACTAAATAGTTTCAAAAATAACAGTCTGCAGGTTAGATGAATAAACTTTCTTGAACAATTCCCTGGAAGATATGGCTGGCAAATAGTGGTTGCAGAGCTAAGATTCTTGTGTCTACTCACTTTTGCTGAACAAGCATAAAATAAGATGAAGAAAGCAACAGGGGGAAAACCCAGAAAACAAGATATACTAGAATATACGTAAAAACAACCGTCAAGAACCAAAGAAGCTGCCTAAACCCGACTAGAGCAGCTGTGTGTACACATAGCTAGGTTTGCATGGCGTGTATTTAGTTAAAAACAACTATTTGGACTCTCTGTCATGTAAAGAGCTGATTCCAAGTTTCTGTATGTTTACCTTGCTCGCTGGCTTATCATTCCTGACTTTAATCTCATTAAGAGTGACAAGAAATTTTGTTTAGAAATACATGATAGTTGCACATAGATTTTCATTGTTTTGTTTATGTAGGCATGACAGTAGCAGATACAAAATGCTTTTCTCCTGAATTTTAAACCTTGCAATAGTATTCACTGTAGTTGCTGCACAGATTAATGTGATCTAAAGATTTAATTTCCCCCCCCCCGTCAGATGGATGATGAAGACACACTATTACCTAGAAAATTGCAAGCCGCTCTGGAGCAGGCTCTAGAGAGAAAGAGCGAACTGATAAATCAGGATTCAGACAGTGATTCAGATGATGGTAAGTTCATTTGGAAACAGGGACTTGTATAAACAACATGTAGGTAGCATTGTGACTTTCCACCCAAGAGAAAGAAAGATGGGAATTTAGTACTCAAATACTTTTTGTGACATCAAAGATACTCTCTGAACGCACAGGGAGTGGGACTGATAGCATCAACCCAGAGTAAAACATTGTCAGCGATCTATTTTAATTTCGTTGTAAATGACATGCACTCCCATGAGTACCTCTAAACCTTTACTCAAACAGAGGTTTGCAGTTAACTTGGCCCTAATTCAATCCAGATAACTATACGTGCTCAGGGGTGTGTCTGAGGTCGGAGTTGCTCTTGGCGCTTGGTATATTCAGGGGAGAGAAGCAGGTACCTCCAGGAAATAATTTCAGTGCAAGAGGGGCTGAGTTGCCTCTGAAGGTTCATATTTCTCTCCAGCAATTATAAAAACAGCCCAGGGTGAATTTAAATGCCTGTGGTTAAAAGGTATGAAACAGGCCCCTATTCAGTTTTTGAAATTTATTTCTGCTCGTCTGTACTTTACATATGTAAAACTCTTTTAACATCTCAAAAATGATGAAAACCTGAATTCTACAACATACCCTTTTTTGATCAGTTCTTGGTAAAGGCTTATTATCCCCAGAGCAAACATTTTAATTCTGAGTCATTCAGAAACTTCTCAAGAAAACTTAACTCAAGAGTTAAAATACGAGGTATAATTTTTATGAAGCACCCACTAAATTTTTAATTTTCTGAGCTGTTTCCTGAGGATTTGTATTTCTCATTGACTCTTGGTTATGAAACACCAGTTGTGCAGACTGGCACTCTTGGTTATAAAGTTGTTGCCCTATCTGATGTATATCCAGGGCTGCCAGGAGGTGGTACCACTCCTTTCAGTAATTAGCGTGACATCACTAAACTGCTAGATAATGGAACCTGGCCCCATGCAGATGACAATGCTAAGAGCTCTGGTAGCAGCTGATTTTGGTGTCTTATTGCCACCTTATTTTGCAGAATGTAACACCCTGAACGGATTAGTGTCTGAGGTTTTTATCCGATTCTTTGTGGAGACAGTTGGCCATTATTCCCTGTTCCTAACCCAGAACGAAAAAGGAGAGCGTGCCTTCCAAAGGGAGGCTTTCCGTAAATCTGTGGCCTCCAAGAGTATCCGCCGCTTCTTGGAAGTCTTTATGGAATCCCAAATGTTTGCTGGCTTCATCCAGGACAGAGAGCTGAGAAAATGCAGGGCAAAAGGTAAGGGTAGTTTTCTCTCCTGGTGCATGGGTTACTCATTTTTTTGCACAGGTCCCATGGCTGGCGTCTCTGTCTACTGCCATAGCTCAGCAAATTTGGACAAATCTCCCGAAAAACATTGTCCGCTTCTTGCGGGCCTAGATGGCGGCAGTGGTGGTGATAACACTAAGGCTATAAACAGAAGAATATTCACATCTGAGCCTTAAATCACTCAAAGGCAAAACTGGGAACGATGCTGTGAAGGGCGCAGCCATCCCTGATGGGAAACCACTCCAGAGCTGGCCTGCCGGTGCTCCTGGGGGAAAACGTGGAAGCACTTGCCAGAGAAAGCCCAGCTAGCCTGGAGGGTAAAGTATAGAAAGACATTGGGCTGTTGGAGTGAGTCCAGAGGAGGCCACAAAGATGATCCGAGGGCTGGAGCACCTCTCCTATGAGAACAGGCTGAGAGAGTTGGGGTTGTTCAGCCTGGAGAAGAGAAGGCTCCGGGGAGAGAGACCTAATTGTGTCCTTCCAGTACCCGAAGGGCCTACAGGAAAGCTGGAGAGGGACTGTTTACAAGGGCATGGAGTGATAGGACGGGGGTAATGGGTTTAAGCTGAAGGAGGGTCGATTTAGATGAGATGTTAGAAAGAAATTCTTTACTGTTAGAGTGGTGAGGCACTGGAACAGGTTGCCCAGAGAGGTTGTGGAGGCCCCATCCCTGGAAGTGGTTAAGACCAGGCTGGATGAGGCTTTGGGCAACGTGGTCTAGTGGAGGGTGTGCCTGCCCATGGCAGGGGGGTTGGAATTGGGTGATCTTTGAGGTCCCCTCCAACCCAAACCATTCTATGATTCCATAACTCTACGATTTGAACTGAGGTCGCTGCCCGCGGCTCTCCGAGCCAGGCCCCGCCCCTGCCCGGGGGCTGCCGGCGCGTTCCGGCCGCGGGGCGGGGCGGGCGCCCGTGGCACTGTGGCGCCGCCTATGGGAGCCGCGCGGAGACCGGCGGGAGTCGTGGCCGGTTCCGGCTGACAGCCCCGCCCGCCCCGGTGCCGCAGGGCGGAAGGGGGTCTGCAGCCGTGACCGTGTCTGGCGAGGGCAGGAGAGCGGGAGGCGCAGCGCAGCGGCCCGGTGCGCTCCGGCCTTGCTGGGGCGGCGGTGGATCCGCTTCCCGGGCTGCAGCCGCAGAGCGGAGGCGCGCGCGCAGTGCCGGCTGCCGGTAGTCCCGCTCGGTTGCGGCGCGCACGGCGGCCCGGTGCCGGCATGTCCCGGAGCCGGCATGTCCCGGAGCGGAGGCGGGGCGGCGGGGAGCGCGGCTGATCCGAGGGCGGGCGGAGCAGGCCGCTGGCCCGGGAGAGGGCCCCGCTGCGGGGCTGGCGGGAGCGCAGGCCGCTATCACCCCCGCGCTTTTCTGGCCCCGAATCCGTTCCTTCATGTAACGTCTGGGGCTCCCGGTGCCGCATGAAACTGAATAGCCCCTTACTGGCAGTAACGCCCTGTAACAGCAGAGAGGCAAAGGACCGTAAGAGGAAAAGGTTGGGAGAGCACAAAGGGGCCGGGGACAGGGGTTCAGCTGGGCACAGCTCACCCCAGCTGGGTTTCTCCCTCTTCTGCAGGTCTCTTCGAGCAGAGGGTTGAACAGTATTTGGAAGAGCTTCCAGACACAGAACAAAGTGGAGTAAACAAGTTTCTGCGAGGCCTTGGTGAGGAAAATCTTTGGAAGTATTTCTGAAATTAATTTTCATGGTGTTTTTTTTTAATTTAAAAAAGCCCTACCTGAGGTGAAATCAGATAATTAGCTAGTTTCAGTACATGATGGGAAATATCAAAAGGAAAACAGTGAAAGCGTATGTAAAGCTGAAAAAACAGATTTAACGATGATCCTTGCTAACACTTTCATTTTCACTTGGAGGGGACACCAAACCATAGTGGAGGGCAAAAAAAGGAAGGCGACTGACCACTGAGGGTTCTGTTAGTTGGCTGTCCCTGCTGGTGTTAAATAGAAGAGTTACTGTACAGCAATTAGATCACAAATTAGACCCATTCGCTAAGTAACTATTGATTTGCCTTTGGCTTTTCCATCTATGCTAGAGACTGATGGTGTGCTCTCTTTAGGAAACAAAATGAAGTTCCTTCACAAGAAGAACTAACTCCTTTCTGCTGAAATACCAACCCAAAGACTATTTATGACGCTGCGTGTGAGAGACCTGCAGTGTTTCAGAGCTGGGTGCGGGAGGAGAGCAGAGCAAGCTGACCGCAGCTTTTAAGTGATGACTGATGCCGTTAGACAGTGTGCCAGATGATGGCTCCCTTATGTATTTGGATAGAATTTGTACATAATGTGCTGTAAGCTTTTGTAACTGATTTTGTAATGAGCAAGAAAACTGTGGTAAATATTTGTATATTCCTGAGAATAACAGGTGCTTTTTTTTCCTGTAGTATGAATTGAGTTATGCTCAGTGCAAATCTGAATAGCTGACTGTGCAGCTGACTGTCTCAGCAGAACCACTGACTTCGGGATGTTTGTGAGCGACACTGATGCCTGGATACTGCGGGGATGAATGAACTGTGGTACGTGGGAGAGGTTGTATGCATGGCCGCTGCTTTCATGTGGCAGAGTTTGTTTTTTGTTTTTTTTCTTTTTAATTAATTTTAAAAGAAAGAAATAACAAAGTAACTTGATAATAAGGTACTTGGTTCACAATACAAAACTTCCACTTGGTTTGAACTCTGGTCAGTAAACTACTTGTAATACATTCTGCACTAAGACTGCTAAGCCTGAGGAGATCTCAGTTCTTTGACATGCAAGCTGCAATGAGTAGGTACAGTACATCCTTTCCTAATGTATGTATGGTTTCTAATAAAGTCTGTAAATACACCTGTTTGTTTATATTCATTGCAAACCTCTGCAGTTTCTGATGTTGAGTAGGTACAAAACCAGAGTAAATTTCCTGTGATTTTTAATGAATTTGTAATTAAAATATAAAATGGTTATTACAAGCCTGTCATTTAGTAGGTTTGCTGTCTCATGACATATAGTTTGATTTTTCATCAATGTCTTTCACTAGGGCCAAGACAAGGCATTTTATACCCCTGTTCTGTTAATTTTATCCTAACAGAAGCAGCTCTTAAAACTTTTTTCTTTGCATGGGTTAGCAGCAAATTATTTTTTGTCAGTGTGAGTATACTGCTCCTGAACTGTGATATTTTCAGGTTGGTTTTGTGTTACCTTGGTTAGATGATCAGAATAGAATATGAGCAGCTTGGAGCAGACAGAGCCTTCGCCTAAATTTATGATGAGCTATTTCATGAGGGTTTGCTTTTCTTTTGCATTAGCTGCAGTCTGTTTAGGTGGTGTTTGCGTTTGAGCAAAGGCTGTTTGGCAGGACAGGAATGGTTAGCTGGCCACCGGCCTTCTGCAGAGCAGTGAATTAACATTCATTTCTGATCTGGTTACTCATGTTGAGATTCTATAAGGTTTTTCTTAGTCTGAAGAAGAAAATGTAAAATACTTGAATATATTTGCAAATCTGACAGCTAAGAAAATTAGCTAAAGCTTCTTTTAAAAAGAAAAAACCCACACTGTATTTTTCTTCATTTGCAGCGTGATTTCTTTAGTTAGAATGGCTCTGAGGCTTGCGCAATTCCTAACCTGACAGTGGTTCTGGTTTGCTGTCAGCCTCACAGAATAAAATCGAGGGATTATTCACTAAAAAGGTGAAGTCGTTTCCTTTTTCCTTACCTCCCTCACACAAAAGCTTGTTAAGTGTACATGAAATGTCTGTAAAATATCAAGTGCTTTTGATGCAATGGAAATGTAATCACAAATGTTAATTTCCATCAGTTTTCCTCTGTGATATGCTGTAAGTTCCAGAATGACTTGTAGATGTAGTTCTTCAGAGCAGAAGGAGTAACTTCACTTGTACAGGTGGATTCTGACTATTTTATAAACAACAGCTGCTAGTAAATATATGAGGAAATACATATTCTTCTTACAAAAAAGATGGATAAAACATCACCGGCTGAAGGAAGAGCTGCAGAGAGGAGAAGAATGCAGTACAAGAATGCAGCGCTGTAAAACCCATCTCCCACACCAAAGCTGTTTTCCTCCATCTGCACTTTAAGTAGGAAGCTTTTGAACATGTTGATGGATTATATAATGTTTCAGTTATAATGTGAATCAGAGAATACCGGACAAGGTGAGATCACGTTTCAAAAAATTTTAACTACTTTCTTGATACTCAAACTATGGCTACATAAAACAATCTTAGTGTTAGCCAGAGGTCTGTGTTTGAAGGCATCAGATTAATGAAAAATAGGGAATGTGTTATTTTGCTTTCTGCATTAGTAGTTAAAACTACTAATGGTGTTCCTGAGCATGGAACATTACTAGTGCACCACTTAACTGAGAAGAAAATCCTGAACAAAAATCCAGTACTGAGACCTGTGTTTTAAATTGGTAAAGATTTGTTTAAAGCCTTATGCTATAAAATACGTAGAAAATAAGCTTAAGAGAATAGTAACTCTCCAGGAATTGTTACTCTAGTGTGGCAGATAGTTTAAGTACATACTATTTATTTTCTCATTGTTATCCATGTTTAATAAAGCGACCAAGCTTGCAAATTTTCCTAAATTCTGCTCAAAATCCTACTTTTGCTACAGATCATAGAGGGACGAGAAAGCAAGTTCTGTCTGTAATTAAGATGGACCAGCACTTAGCGCTGTCTGCCTGCTAAATTCAACCCCCTGGGAAGGGCAGTTGTTCAGAGCTAGAGTTACAGGGCAGTGAGTCCTAGCCGCAGGCGCGGGGAAGGCCCGGCAGCAAGCTGCAGCAGGTAGCTGGTGCGGTGGCAGCGGCCCAGGGACCGGTGTGTCCCCTCTGGAAGCCGCGGGTGACCGGCGAGCTGTGCTGGTGCTGCGGCCCGAGCGATCACAGGGCACGGCGGAGCGCCGCGCTTCCAGACTGCTCACACTTCAGAAACCGCCTGAAACGCTGCCGAAGCGCAAGTCGGCTCGTCCTGACTGGCTACCGGCGCCTGCCTCGCCAGGATGACTCTGCTCGCTCCCCCTCACCACCACCCTTCCCGCCGAGCGCAGCTCCCCAGCCCGTAACAGCGGGTCCCTCAGCCGGTAACGGTCGCCAACGCCGCGCAGCGGATCTCGCGAGACTCAGCCCCCGCTCCGGCCGCTTCAGCGAAGCCTCGCGAGAGCTCGGCCACGCCCCACCCGGCCCCCACTTCCGCCCCCGCCGTGCCTTTCACCGCTCTCGCGAGCGCTGCGGTCTTTCTCTTCCCTCGCGCACGCCGACAAGATGGTGGGTGCCGCCGCCGGGCCCGCGCCGGGTCGGGCTGAGGGGTCCCGCGGTGTCCCGCGGCCGCTGCCCCTCGCTCCCGCAGTGCGATGTGGCTGGGGAGTTAGCGGGGGGTGGAGGGGAGACGCTTCTCCGAGCTCGCGGCCTGTTTGGGGTGCGGTGCGGCCGCTCGGCCCTTCCCTCGGCGGGCCCGGGCCGCCATGGTGCCTGGCTGCGCGGCCGCCGAGAGGACTGCGGCCTCGGAGCAGCGCCGGCCCCGGGGGAGGCCGAGTGGTAGTCCTGCCTCTTGCTGCCCGTTTTGCTCACAGCTTCTCTTTTACCTTTCCCGCAGCCTTCCAGACTAAGGAAGACCCGAAAGCTGAGAGGACACGTTAGCCACGGCCACGGCCGCGTTGGTGAGTGGAGAGGCGGCCGCTGGTGGGCTGAGGGCCTGCAGTGAGTGCGTGCCCGTCGGTACTTCCACAGTACTGAGGGGATGCTGCCCTTCTTCACGGGTCACAGAAAAATGGGGCTGTGGGGGCAGATACCACAGTGATGGGCTACTCTGAAGTCTTGCATGTTCTTTTAGACTTCACTGGATTTATAACTTAAGTAGTGCTTAGGTAATATGTACCAGTTGTGTCACATCTTAAGCTTACAGGGCAAAGCTCTCTCCGTTGTAACTGGCCATTCCTGCCTGTTCTTGTGACCCCGCTTGTGCTAGCCCTGGTGTCTTCCTGTACCCCTGTAAGCTAGCCAGAGGCATGCTGGGGTTATTTTTAGTTGGCTCATCTTGCTGAGTTGAGATGAATGCAGAAGAGGGGGTAGAATCAGAATAATGAGCTTAAATTGACATTGAATGTACCTCTAAGCTCAAGTATTATGTATATTTTTAGTGTAACAAACTTAATTTTTCTTTTTAGGCAAACACAGGAAACATCCTGGAGGGCGTGGTAATGCTGGTGGTATGCACCATCACAGGATTAACTTTGATAAATAGTAAGCTGATATTTTAAATGTATATATTTTAAAGCAAAATGTATGTTCCTGAAGTAGAAACAATAACTTTTGTATGCGAAGAAACAAAATTCCCCGCTATTCTATGTATTTTTTCTTCTAACATGAAGTGTGGCATTATAGTTACAGTGAGCTCGTGTCTCCATTTACCCTAAAATCAAAGACCTTTTCACTTAAACCAGGTGCCTTCAAGAGTTCATTGCAGCGTTTGGTAAACTTGACCAAATTTGCTTGTTACTGTGGTCCCTGCTAAACAATGCACATAGAAAACTTTATGTAAATTCAAAACATTATGTTAAATCCAAACTCCATCCTATTTAGGTGCACACTGTAAAGGTAAGGGATGTTGTCTTCCTTATTGCCGAGACTAGAGTCACATCTGGACACTGCCTGTTGTCCTGGTGTGCTAGAGTACTCGGACAGTAACCACTAATCTATATTCACTGGCTGTGACCATTCTTGTCTCAGTCAGTCACCAGGTTAGTGACAGCACTAAAGCTCCTCAGGCAGCGCAGCCCTCCCTGGATTCACTGAGTTAGGGCGAAATACAGGGCTGGGCCAGCCTCACCGATGAGGAGGATTGAATTGGGAGTTCAAGGGAGAACAAACACTTTCAGAGAAAATAATTTTCCTTTGATTTGGATGCTAATGATTATTACACTTAAATACTACATGTGTTAATACAAAGAAAAGTATAATGTGACATTTTTATTAATCAAGAAAGATGCTTGTTTTGGTGTTAATTTGTAGTTCTGCCTGTTCAGGATGAATTGAAAGTGTGATCTAATGAGGAATGTGTTTCTTTCACAGTCACCCTGGCTACTTTGGAAAAGTAGGCATGAGACACTATCACTTGAAGAGGAACCAGAAGTTCTGTCCTACTGTCAATTTGGATAAACTGTGGACACTTGTCAGTGAACAGACAAGGCTCAATTACGCAAAAAACGAGGCTGGACTGGCCCCAGTCATTGATGTTGTGCGCTCAGTAAGTTTCTGCTCGTAATCAAACCTGCAGTTCCTGGTCATTTTATGTGTAACTTAGCTTTGCATATCCAAGTAGGAAAATGGTGAACTACAAATAAACAACAGTGCTTGAATATTTGTGAACTTCTCAGGACAAATATCTTGGCATATAAGTAGTTACGCAGTTACTTAACGCTGTTAACATTTTTTCCTGCAAGAACTTTTTCCTTGTACTTGTATGTGATTGTGGACAGGGACTTCCTTTATTTTGGAAGGTGGTGAAAGATTACTTGTTTAAAATGTTACTGAAAGCATGCGTAAAACCATGGCAGAAGTAGTCTCATTTATATAGGGTCACTTTTCCAATATCGAGACTAGAGTCACATCTTAACATGTTTGATTGTCTTGGTGTGCTATAGTTCTTGGACATAAACATCTGATCCCTATTCGCTGGCTGTGATGTCTCATGTCTCAGCCAGCCACCGAATCAGTGACACTAACTAGTCTGCCACGTGGGCATGTTTGGTGTCCCAAACTGAGATACCGTGTTGGCCGGTTACGCCACTTCTAGCAACCGATGACTTCAGCGACCGTAGTATTAAGGGACCATCTGCCATGATTGTCCTTTTAACTTAAAGGTCATGAGTGAAAGGAGGGGATTCCAGTGGTAGAGAACAGCTATTGCTGCGAAGCTTACAAAAGCTTCAGTCGTGCATTTAGGATGTGCAGAAGCATCCTCTGCTCTGTCAGAAGCACCGGGATTCCCTGCAGGTAAAGAGCACCAACCAGAAGTTGTTGGGTAGTCGATAGTCTTGGAAGTGCAGCCAACTGCTCTCTCCTCCGGAAATGTGGGGAAGGGTTGGTGACTTCTTTACGAGATTTCACAGTGTTTTCTGTATATGGAGCATCGCAAAAAACCATCCAGCTTCTAAATTACAGGAAAAGTTCAGTTTACCATTTCCACTTTTTTTCTGAACAAATGCAACTGCAGTAGGTCGTGCAGGGTATTTTTCTTTCATTGGTATTTTATATTGGAGGCAGACACTGAATGAGGTCATGGTTTTGGTTTTAACTGGTGCCTGCTAAAAGACAGGTCTGCATGTAGGAGCCTGCAAGCTGATTACAAACACTTAAATGGTTTTTTTTTAATCTTTCCAGGGTTACTACAAAGTCCTGGGCAAGGGGAAGCTGCCCAAGCAACCTGTAATTGTGAAAGCAAAGTTCTTCAGTAGAAGAGCAGAGGAGAAAATCAAAGAAGTTGGTGGTGCCTGTGTGCTGGTGGCATGAAGGCCTTTGTTTTATTCAAAAATTTTGAATAAAGACAATGTGTAAAAAAAAAAAAAAAAAAAAAAAAAAAGTGCTGGTTTACAGAAGTTTCTGATATTTTTTTTCCTGTCAGTTCCCAGACACTGTTCACACTTAAGTCTTACCTGCTTAGTTACTTCTGGCAGTTTTTGATGAGTGGTTTGACTGTTTCTCACTGTCTTCTGAGGTTGCCTGGCTGCTGCGTCCAGCGTTTGGCCTGTACCAATACATCATCCTTCTGTCTCTGTGGGGCAGCAGGGTAGGTGGCTTCTTCCTGTGTTGATCGGTTCGCTCAGCTGGTGGTCCTCCTCACATCTGGGTGAAACCTCCTGTGGTGATGGATGCTGCCGCGGCCTTGGGGAATGAAACAATGGACGTGCGGACAATGGAACGCCCTGCGGGGCAGTGCGAAGCGGGCGGTAGCGTACCAAAAATGGCTCTGGAAGGAGACGTGGTGCGGAAATTTGTTACCACTGAGCTCCGTGACCGACAGGTCCTTGTGGGGGTGGCGGAACAAACCTACTGGGGAGGCGCCGGGAGCGGCGCTGGGCAGGCCGCTCCTCGCCATGGCAATGACGTCCCGCGCCCGGCGCTACCTCGGGGAGGCCACTTCCGCTGGCGTAGGGCGGCTCACGTTCGCAGCTCGGCCGGTGGGGTCCCGCCTTAGTCCCGCCTCCCCCAGCTGTCACTCATGGCTGGGCGCAGCGGCCGTTGGGCACGCGGGGGCGCTTGCTGCCGAGGGGGCGGCTGTGGCGGCGGTTGGGCGCGCGCCGTCCCCTCACAGCGGGGGTCGGGGCGGCTGCCTGCCTGGGCCTGGGTTCTTCACGGCGGAGAGGGTTTCAGGGGCTCAGGCAGGCTCTGCTGCCCTTGGCCGCCCTGCCGTTTCTGGGGTGAAATACCGGCGGGGGGTATTTCCGAGGTGCAAGAGGGCCGAGTAATCACAAACTAACTGCATTTACCGGCTTAACAAGCTCCTGTGAGGGCCAATAGGAAACAGTCAGGATGGCTGTCCACGATGTCAAAGAAGTAAGGGATTTTCCTGTATAAAAACAGGAGAAATTAAGCCCAACTAACTTCTTAAATGTAAAACCTCATCCTTTTAATTTGTTTGGGGTATTTGTTTTTTCAAAACTGATAAACATTATGCTTTAGTAGATGGGGATATTTTTATTTTTATTTGATGTTTTCCAAATTCTTGGCAACTCACAATATTGCTAATGAAACAATTATAGACAAAACTGGAAAAGTTGATGTTACAACATTTTAAAATGCCATAATGAGCCTCATGTAGCGACATCCACATTTAATGGAGGGAAGAAGATAAAAAAAAAAAAAATCATCTGGTTAAATCTGAGGAAAAGGAGGAACACAAGAAATTGAAAGACTTGCATAGAGAGTTTACTCCTAAAACACAGAAATGATAAAGTTCTGAGAGTGTATCATTACGAACTTATCTTGTATGAAATGTGTTAATGCTTTACTGGAAGTTCCATCCTGTGGTACTGGGATGCTTCCCTTCCGTTGGTGTTGGGGTGGCCACTGCCTTCCCCAGGCCAGGAGGCAGCCCCCAGTACAAGGCCTTCCTTTCGCCCTTCTCTGGGCTGATGCACCAAAAGCCCAGCACTTTTCTTCCCATTGCAGGTGTGGCTCAGCCTGCCAGCTGCCTCCCCAGCTCTTCCTGCCTTCACCCGTTTCTGCCTTGTGTCCTGCCTCGTTACCCTCATGCACATCTCCAGATGCAATTGTTTTCTTTGTAATCACTGCTGCTGGATTTGGTGTTTCCCATCAGTGTAGCCAAATCACTGGTAGTGTAGCTGCCTGACTGCTGATTTGCATACCTGTCTCAGCAGGAAATTTTAAACACTTTTTATCATCCTCATCCTTCCCCCTCCTACCAAAAAGCTTGTATGTAGTTTCATATGTTATGCAAAAAAACATAAATTAAAATGTATGGTAACCCGCTTCTCAGTCAGCCGCAGGTTTGGCCTCTATGGTGATACAGCATTTCCCAGTATTATGCTTTGTTTGCACTGATTCTCTGTGCATGGATGCTTTGGTCCTGGGCTGTGGTTTCTCTGTCTAAACAATGTGGTAGTCTAAGACCTCAACTTCCCACTGCAGAAATTACATGTTTTTGTAGGTGCTGGTTTGTCTTCTTAGCAACAGTAGCTGCAAGAAACAATAGAGATGGAGCAAGCTGAGAAGCTGTGCTGCTCTAATGACGTTTACCTCTGAAAGATGGTTCATGAAGAGGCACTGTATAAAGTGAGCTCACATAACAAGCACTGATACAATGTTTAGTAGTTCAACCACAGGTACCACAGCTCATTTCTAAAGGGACTTCTAGTTTTGAAATTAGAATCTTAAGTTTTAGAGGTAGATTGGTATTTGTGTAATGATTTCAGTAAAGTTGGTGGATATCTACCTATTTTCATTTGATCCTGGAATGGGTCTTGGGTTTGAAATGTGATGCAGACTTTAACATATGGTCCATTCTTTTCTAAAATATTTTAAATAGCAATGACTTCAGGATGCAACACTTAAAAAATCCTGGTTGTAAATTTCTGAGACATTCTTTTTTTTTTTTTTCATTGCAGGGAAAAAAAGAAAGACCCACTTACTTACCATTTCCACTACAATCTGCCCCGAGACAGAATCCCTCAAGAGAATCTGTAGCCGTAAGATTAGAACTGCTGCTCTTCTATGCTGGAGAAATCTGAAGATTGTGGCTGCAAGTTATGTACTGCTGGTAGCAAGGACACCATGCCAAGGCAACGGGCAGTGACATGGGGCTCTGGCCCCAGGAGGTTCAGTCAGCTGGAAGGGTGATTCCAGGGGAGACGAGACTGTATTTGCTTTTTCTCCTCCGATGCAACTTGCAAAAGTTTCCCTTTGCAGGCTGGATCTGAGCAACATCTCTCAAAATCTCAGAATCAGGTATGGAACATGGTAAACTCTCAGTTTGCCTTGGGGAGCTTAGGTTGGCAGGAGGAAGACTGTCCTGCTTGCGGGAAGTTCAGGTTTGCTCTACAGTTTGATCTGTGGTCGTCTTGACAGTTGAAATTTGATTACAGCAAAGTGCATTTTATTAAATTTCTATTAAGAAGATTGGCAGAAGATGCTGTACATTTATCAAGGCAGCTTTCTAACCTGCTTTGCTGAAATGATGAATGTAGGATCAGTTATGTTTATTATTTGCTTTACATTAAAACTGTAAAATATTAAGGTGAAATTGTAAAAGCAGTTGGAGAATATTGTCATTTTTATTGCACAGTTTCAGTGCTTCTAGCAGGAAATGTACAGCGTGTGACAATTCAGCCTGGTAACAGCTTTGTAAGTAGATCAATAGAAGAGATTACTTCATTTTTTACAGAAGTTGCAAATACTATAGAGAGATAGTGGGATCATGGTTTGTAAACCTTAAACCACACTTTCCTGCACAACAATCTGCAAAGATATTCTTTTTTGTAAAGCAGGTATGTGATTTTCAGCTGCAAGGGACTTCCTCTTTCTTCACAAGGACTAAACAAATGTTGTTTCTGAGAAGGTGCATCCCGCTGTTGCCTTCTAGTTTGCGCTTGAGTGATCAAGTGTTTTGTTCAGTGAAGGGGTTGTCATGAGCCATTTTGTGACTCTTCATGTTTTTGATGTTAAACTTCAGCCAACAGAAATGGAGACCCTGGATCTGTTGAGGAATTGTTTGGTGTGCAAATGGGACCTGCGGAGGAGAGACCCCAGAATGCTGCCTTGCCTTCATTCCTTCTGTAAGGACTGTCTTCCGGATTTGATTCAAGGATATAGCTGTATTCCCACTGAGTACGAAGTTCTGTATGAAGGTAATATTTAAGAATATCTGGCTTGTGCTCTTTGTACAACAGTATTTTAAAAATAGATGGATTGAGAAGTACTTTTTGTAGCCTATTCCTTTACAGCACTACTTTAAAAGAACAAACCAGGAGACTCAAGATTTGTACGAGCAGAGGGTGGATTGGGAACACGCCTCCTTCATTATGTTTTTCATCCAACAGCAATGTTTTGAAGAGAGATGACAGTGTCAGGCAACATTTAACATTTTCCAGAATGGGCTAAGTTTCAGTTACCAAGTGTGACATGAACATTTTATTTCCTTAGCTTAATAAATGAATAAATGCTACAAGGTAGTTTCTAGGCTACATCTTTATCCAATCTTTTGGACATGTTGGACCTTTCTATGGTACTGGTTGTGGTGATAGTTTTATTCTTCCTTCTCTCCCCCTTCTGCAGTCCCCCAACACAAAAACATTCTGTTCTTTGCTCCTAACAGAGGTCATAATTATTATTATTAAAATATGTGTATTGTGGTGCACTGAAACTCTTTCTTCTGCCTCATTGTAAATGTGATTTCTCTCTATCTGAACCCTTCTGACTGTAGGAGATACTGTAACTCACCCTAAAAAGCTGAGTAAACTAGTGAGGACAAGAAGCATTTTGTGACTGTGGCTTTTGAAATCCTGAAGCTATCTGTACAGTTTTTGGTAGTGATGTTAATAGAAAATACAAAACTTTTTTTGAATAAGACAGGACTTAGGTCACAGGATACAGTCATTTTAACTGAATGAGTCTTAATTGCCATGGGGAAGCATTCCAGAATCATTACTAATTTATAAGAAGAGCAAAGGCATGTAGATTGCTTGTGTTTTCACAGGCTTTGAACTTTAGATGAATAAGGGGCATCATTCATTATCTCTTCCATAACAGATTTTAGAAACATGTAGAAAGAGAAGATACCTTCCCTGAGGTGATGGTAATCTGAATTGACAAGGTAACATAAACTAGACAAGTTCAGGTTTGAGAACAAATGGAAACAGTGTAAGGAGATCACTGTTGAAAGGCTAGCAAAATGCAAAAGATAAAGCAAAAAGAATAACTTAATAGCAAAGGAGAAAGGCTATTCATGCAAAGGGTACAGACAGAAAAATATATAAAGGTAGGAGAAGACAACAAAGAGAGCAAAGCAGTCATTTCAAGTAAATGTATCCTTAAAATTTTAAATGCCCAGTCATGGTGGGCTTAAAGTCTGAGGAACCTACTTTACAATAAAATGCTGCTGAAAACAACTACTCCATCACTTTTTATGTATCCTCATTTGACAACTAAGCCATTCCTCTCTCCTCCTTGTTTCTGTTTGCCAAGTGGAAAAGTGAATCTATACCACTTGGTGATCTTGGATGAAGTGCAGCTAGAGGTTCTCATGAGTTGTTAAAAGATTATTTATTTAAGCTCCTGAGTGGATCGGGAGTTATTTGTCTATAGCAAATTGGAATAAATACTGGTTTATTTCTGTATTCTGGAAGTTTCTCTGTTTACTTCCTCATTCCCTTGTAGATAGGGAACTTCTGTAGGAAAGAGCAAGATTAGAGAAAAGAAATAATGAATGATGACCCAGTAAATGAAGTGAGACACCAGGTGCAGAGACTCAGTTAATATATGAGCAAGGAGAGCAGCAAAACCAAAACATCTGTGTCTTATTTAAGTCAATGACTGAAACTGCAACCATGATAGGTCAGTCAGGATAAATTTGTGAAGTCTGCTGATGGTATGATGCTAAATGTTGCTTATTTTATCTGCACTGATTGGTTAGTTACGGGCAGCATAATACCAACTCAATTTTCAGTGTTATCTTTGAGTATGATCATATATAAGTGCTAAAGATAAACTGTAAATACAAATGCTTAAATCATTTTAGCTGAGTGAACATGAAATATTGCCTGTAAGAAAAGTGTGTTCCTTACTCACTATGAATTCTTTAAGCAAAATATAAGAATGGAAAAAGTGAATGTATTTCCAAGTGAAGTCAACCTGACATTTGCTACAAAAGCATACTTGAATTTGTGGTTTTTCAGTATGCTTTGCTATAAATAGTAATATACTAACACAAAGCTCTTTTCTAGTTTATTGTGGTTAGTATTAAGATTGCCAAGAAGATGGAGGTAAGTGGTCCTGATATTTGATGAGTGTTGATGTTGGAAACTTACTCTTATACTGCATGTGTTTAAGATGACTCCTGAAAGAAAGCTTTGAGATAGCCAGAGCTCTTATGGAAAAGCTGCATACACATCAGAGTTTATTCAAAGCTGTGAGAACTAAGAGTTTGGAAGTAATTTGAGTAGAAAATGAAAATTAACTTTGCGAGTTTGGCTCCTACATATGCTTCTTACGTGAAGGGGACTTTAAGTTTTTCAGTCTTTCTTTTCTTTTTCTGCAGACTACTGTCACTTTCCTTTTTTTTATTCCCTGTCTTCATGTAATAGAGAATCCACATTCTTTTCCTCTGCAGATCTGCATGTTGTGTGCTTCCAGTCTGTTTAGTACACAGGAAGGAATAACTTTAAAGAGATGGATTGGGTAAGAAAGAGAGAGAGAAAATTCCTCCATCTCCTGAGATGGAAATTTCTCAGATAAGGACTTTCTCAGGCTCCTATCTGTGTGAATTGCCACCCACAGTACAATATGAAAACATACAAAATTGGTTCTTGCACAGTGCTTTGGCTTCTTGTGTCTGGCTCTTTCTCACTGAGTTCTGAATATATTCAAAATCAGCTTCATCCAGGTTCCTGTGCTTATCCCTCCTTTCTGAATTGGAGATGGGTGCCAAAATAAATTACCCTTTATCTGCAAATCTTCCTCTCCATAAGATGTTCAATGCTTTACATTGTTTTAGTGCTTTAAATATCACCAACATATTAATTTCAAAAGTAGTTGAATGGGGACCATTGTTGTGAGAAGTTCATTTTTTTGCATGACTGTCTCAGCTCGAGGGTTGGGTTTTATTTTTTTTCCTTAAAAAAAAAAATCACAGGTAATCACTGCTCAGTCACAATTTAGACCCCTGAGAACAAGGCAAATCAGGAAAGATGTACTGGAACAGTTTCCAGATTTCTGCTAACTGATATGAAGCCCTGGTATTATTTACATTATGTGACTGAATTGGGTAATTTGTCTAACATGTAAGTTCCACTTTATGTTTGTAAAATGTGATTAGTAGCTGCCCAGCTTTGTAAATTGCTTTGGGAAGTGGTAGATTTAATTGTATCGAGTTTTTGTATTGAACTTATGTGTTGAACTATTTTTTCTGAAATTCTGTTTTAATAATGTGCTTTGCCCTTTTGTACTTCTTTAGGTTGGATAAAAACATCATGGAAAATGACCACATAATTTCTATCCACATTCTGTGTATGGCAAAAACTGTCCACATCTGCATTATGTTAGTTTCCCACCTGCAAGAGAGGGTCTGAGATCCCCACTTAAATGCCAAGAAATGTAACAGGTTTATGCATTACAGAAATGCCCACTGGTCGGATAAAACTAAGAGAAACCAGACTATTAAAGAGAACAACTGTGACTTCAACTGTTGACAGATGTCCACTTGCTGCATTTTATTATTTCCAGCTGAAAATACACAGTTTACTTTAGCTTGTAAGATAGGTGCTATGTATAACTATAGATCCCTAATTGTGAACACTTGTTAGGGAGGCATATCCAAAACTCAGCCAAGTATTGGTCACACTTGTGTTTTATGTGTTCAGCGATATCTTCAAGGGGGTTTATTTCAAGAAAAGGATTGAGCTCTAGGACTCCTCTGGCTCTAGGCTCATTTTCAGTATGATGTTTTGGCATAAGAAGTATGGTGTACTGGCTTCAGGAGACTCCAGGTGTCGACACACAGTGCCTTATCTTGTACCAAGTCTGTATGTTCAAAAAAAAAAAAAAAAAGCAAGCACATCCACAGAGTTCCTTAAACCATATTTAGGCTTATAGTGGAGTACAGTTTGACTGCCTTGGTGTTACAGCTGTTATATCTCCAGGACCCAAATAATCTTGTTTTGATGCAATCATGTAAGGCAAGTGATGCAATGCATTACATCTATTAATTCTGAAGGAGAATACCCATTTGCTTTAATTAGATCCACTTTACACCAACTACATGTTTTATTTCTAAAAAGGAAAGTTGAAAGGTAATTCTAAAGAGGGAAATTGTTCATAATGTATGTATTTAGTCATCTTCAAATGGATTTAAAGTTACTCAGCCCTTCTCACTGTTGTTCAGTTGCCAGATCCAAAAGGCAAGTGAAACAATGGGGGGGGGGGGGTAGTTATATAAATATGAAGCTGTAGAGTGGGAGGTTGTCTTCAGAACTGTTTCCTATAACCTATAATTGGGTCTCCAAGGAAGTGTAAATTATGCCTGCAGCTTGAGCTGTAGCTGTAGCTAATGCTCTCTGAGAATAATTATTCTGATGGTTGTTGGAGGAAAAAGAGTGGAGGAATAGATGCAACATGTGGACAGCAAGTATAAATGTGGTGTGTATGATAGCTCCACTGTTTATTTCTTTATGCTAATCAATTCTCATGATAATAATAGGATAATTATCTGCATTGATTTATTCCTGAGACAACCAGCTTGAGGGTTCTTTCTATTTAAACCTGACCAGACTGGAAGACCTTGAAACAAAACTACAAGCTGTGGCTTTTGATGCTCAAAAGGTCTTTGTACTCAGTTTCCATACGTGGTGAAGAGGTTACAGTTTGCTCTTTCAGAGATGATTGCTGCAAGTTATCCACAGCTCTGTCTGTAGAAATTAGATTGCTACAATATAGGTGGAGTAAAAACTTGAGAGCACTCAGAAATTTGTTTGTTCTTTGCTTGTGCTTCTGCTCCTGCAAAGGAACACTCTGTATGAGGGTCACTACCTTGATGTCTGCTTACTATTCCCTGTGTCTGATGCAGCATGGCAAATTTCATTAACAGAAATGAAAGTGTTGTGGGCTGTGAGATGTGACCTGTGGGGAACTAGGGCTTGAACTGTATATGGCAGAACCTTGTTGTTTTCCTCAAAGCTGGTTTTGGATATCCCAGGCGTGGAGTCAGAGTGTCCAGACTGGGTATCTGTGTCTGACTACTGGATCCACTACCTTTTCACTTCCATTTTCCCCAACCCACTGTCTAGTTACTATTCCTGATGGGAGTGTGAGAGTAGAAATAAACATGTGGCTTATAAAAAAAGGGCTGTAAACCAATTAAGCTAAGTAAACATCTGCTGCTGAAGCTTTTCAGGCCTCAGATGTGTGCATATAAACATAATGCATATGTATGTCTGTACACGTCACTTACTAGTGCTGGTGGCTTTTGTGGTGGTGGTCAGGTGCATTAGCCTACTATAGGTGGTAGTTCAAGGAGTAGTGAAGTTCTGGAAGGATGTAGGTGTAGGAATATTCCTCTACATCCCTCATGTGATGAAACTTCGTGGGAGTCTGTTTAATACAATGTGGTCTTCAGTGATTGCTCAGTACTAGATGATAACTCGAATACACTGAGAATAGCTTATATGTGGTTTATCCTGCATATAATTCTGAAATGGTGTTTTGTTCTGCATATCACAGTGAAATGAGTCTTAAATCCAATATTAGGATCCTTACTAGCCTTTCTAAATTCATGGTCATCTCTTTAGCAGTGAAATGTGATGTCATAAATAATGATTTCAAATGATAAACAGCAGGAGGTAATGAACTTCTGAAAATAATTTATGCAAATGTTCCTACCTCCTTCCCACTGATATTATTTCCATGCAAAAATGGAGCATGTCAACAGCTCTCTCAGCTTTTTGCTACTTCTAGAGGTTTTGATAACAATAATGGACTTAATTTGGACATCACAATTGCACCATAGCTGAATTTGGCTCCTGATCTCTTAATATGTAAACTGTTTGAATCCTGTAATTCCATGTTGAATTGCTATTTAGATCCAGAAATTGCATCATTCTCATACGTACAAACAGTGAGTCTCTAGGGCTTCTGACTACTCTTCCCTTCACCCACAGTGCTGTAATAATGATATATTTAAATGAGCTGTCTGTAAAGTACAGGTTCTTAAAACAAATGTTGTTTAGAGGCAGTGATAAGGTAGGAAGGCAAGAACAATATTTAAGTAATGGTCTGTAAAAGTGGGAGTGAATGGCGTTGTAAGACCTGCTGCTACCTGAATCTGGAAAAGCTCTTCTCTTTCCTTCTGCACACTTGCTCCAGGTTACTCTGAGGACCCAGAGAAGACCCAGGCAAGAAGGGAAGTAGCATGCTGCTATTCATTCTCACTATGGGATTTTTATTCCACTGGTACAGGAAAATTACAACCAAGGCAAGTTAACAGAGGCCTGAATGAATCTGAGAGGCAAGAGGGGGAAAAATATGCACCTCATAGTGGTCCAGTATGTCTTTCTACCCAGCTGATTTGTCAGCGTTTCTGGCTGAAGAAGGGGGAGAAGGCCCAGATAGTCTGCAAGAAATGTAGTGACTTCAATCTGCAGTATGGCAAAGCCTGATCCCAGGGAGCATGCTGTGTGTGCAGTTCTGCTTAATAACCACCCACTCCCGACACAAGTGACTTTGTGTGTAGATCTCTAAGTGACTGTTTATCCAGAGGACAGGTAAGGGGTTTCTAGGAAATTGTATTTCACTGGTTATGTGCACTCTGAGCACGAGCACAGTGTAGTGCAGTCACTTTGTATTGTTGAAGTAGCTGCTGCTTGTGGCTATTTGTAAATATGTAAGTAAGGTTTGCTTAATTTCAGGGTAATTGCTTCACAAACTGTTCTATAGTGTATTTATAATACCAAGCTATCATAGCTTCAGAGATCATACTTGTTCAGCTAATTGTGCTTCTTATTTGATTCTTTTTCCATTTGATAAAAATCTGTGCTCCCTGGAAATGCCCAGCCTTTTTCAATATAAATTTCCAAAACAATCTATCACATTCAGGGAATCCCTCTTTTAGCAAGATGCAAATCCATCTCCTGTGCTTTTAACAAAGTCTTAAATGTAGAATTCAGTATTAGGACAGGCAAGAAGATGCTTACTGATTAGTCCACCTATGAGTAGGAGACTACTTCCAATACACTATTGCCATGGTGTCCACATTATTTTTCCTGTTAACTGTTATGCTCTTTGTTTTGATTTTTTTTTTTATTAAGCTGAGGGCTATACTTGTCTTATGTTCATCTCAAGGGAGTTTTAGATTTGAAATCATAATTCACAGTTACTTGGATATTTAAGACACACTTTAACATTTACACAATGAAAGCTGTACTTGACAGTCTGTGGTAGTGAGTCTAAGACAAAGTTCTGACCTGTATGTGTGTGACTCGATCCATGTGTGTATCTGGAACAACACTGATTTCAGTAGTATAACTTGGATCTAAAACCTGGGAAAAAATTGTCCCATGGCATCCAGGACATCACTTTTAGATATCCCCTAAAATTAATCAGTAGTAATGTCATCTACATCCAAAATCATGACTGTTCCATATTTCTTAATACCACTGCATTTCTCTCTCTCTCTCTCTCTCTCTCTATATATATATATATATATAAGGAAGCTTTTGTACAGAACAGAAATCCATGCATGATATATGTTTTCTTAGGGTGAAAATTATTGACATTTTCTTTAAATACATTTTAAATCATTAAAAAGACAGTCTTACCCATTGTCAAATTAATGCATTCTTTATACAATGTATTTTATACTTCACTGGTTTCTAACAAATTAGCAGAATTTAAAGTTCACATGAACGTGCCTAAGGCCACAGGCATGCCATTAAATATCATCCAATTGGTAGAATTCGATTTAACATTCTGCACTAACTGAATAGTGTTGGGATGTAATAAAATAGTAACTTCAATATTAACTTTTTCTACCTTACATGGTGTGTAGACAGAAGTTGTCCTTGCTATGGGAATGTCCTGAGCACTGCTTTTGTTTTGCGGTAAGCAGCTGCTCCCAGCAATGTTTTGTGTAAGACTGTGCTCCCCCATATGGCAAGTAGATGAAAGAATAACTGTGAGAGTCATGGATTTCTTATTTCAGAAAGTAACCTGTTGATAACTTCCCCTTTGGTCAATTTGCGTCATATTATATAGTCTCAGTATGGAGGTTTTTTCTCTGTATTAGCCAGATCAAGAACTGGCACTGCTTGGGCAATGCTGTTATGGGAGTAAGAAACTGGATCACAGTCTCAAAGGGCTAGAGGCGATTCCCTGTAAAGTCAGTAGATGGTTTCCTATCGACTGCACCGAGAATTAGAGCAGGTCCTGTGAGATTTATTTGAGAAGCTGCTTGCAAAGTAGGTATTTTGCTTCCTAGCTTATCAATCAAAATGTATCTGTCTTTTTATTTCTGCTGCTGTTATAACTCTGGTGCTCTGTAAGGTGCTCACAGGAAAACTCGAAAACTGTTTCACCTTCTAGGAATTAGCACTACAATTCACTGGTGCTTGTAGTGTGCACCATTTACAAGGAGTAGGAGGGCACTGTCTGTATAACACATCTTGTCTTAGGTACTGCAGCACTACTACTGTTTTTACATTTCTCTAGAGAACTGAGCTGTTAACGAATATCTAAAAGACACACCACACCATAATTTGGGAAAGCATGGAGACGTTTCAGTGTGACTAATAGAAAACATTCTCTTGTCCTAGGATGTAACATGAAGGTCATTAGCTACAAATACTGTAGGTAAATAAGATACCTTTTCAGCTGTGCCCCCTAATATAAGGGATGCAAAGTAGAGGCAGGGTTTAAAAGACCTCCACAGTTTTCTGCCATTGCAGGCATCTTTATCAGACAATTTTTTAGCCTCTTTGTAACTGCTGTCACCAGAACACACTTAAACAAGACTCAAGTTACATGCCCAGAAGATGAGCAAAGCGTTGGCAATTGCTTGCATTGCCCTTTCCCTGGGGTGACTTGTAGCTGAGTAGCACAGGCACCTGTGGATACTACCTGTTCCTTCTCACATCTGCATGAAAACTTAGTGTTGTATGAAATGCACAGTTGAACAAGTGTGAGGTGGATCATAGTCTGCCACTTGGACCCCCAAATCACAGTTCTATTGTAAATGCAACCTTGGAAAATAGGAAACAATATACTTTTGCTTTTATAACAAGATTTAGGCTAAAAAAGACCTAAACCTCATGGAAGCAGTTCTTAGTAAGATGTCCTCTTCAAAGGAGGTGTAACAGAACTCAAAGTTTCTTCAAAACATTTATGAATGAAAGTGAACATATTCAGACATCTGAGCGCATAGTGCTTTTGTCAGAAGTGGTAACGTAGGAAGGGTTTGGGGTTTGTGTGTGTCTGTCAATGTAAAGTGCTGCTGTTAAAATAGTATCCCAGTTCTGAAAATGGGAGACATTCAGGGTTAGAATTGTGCCCTTGGCCAGGGACTGCAGGAGCTGTGTCCCAAGGGCAGGTAATACTAAGCAACTGGAAAACATGAGAGTTTCTGATAACTGTCTAATGCAGAGAGTAATAAACATCTTAAGCTTTAATTAATTCACAGGCCACTCTCCTTATTAAAAAATAATTTTAGTTAAGGAAAAGAGCATATTGAACATTGTCAGTCCAGTAGAAAGTTGTCATTGATCTTGCTTTCACAATCTTGCTTTAAGTGAGTTTGCATCGTTTAGTCATGGAAAATACTGCTGTTAGTTATCATAAACAGATCACTTGGCAAGGTGAGCATAGCACTGAAATTCTGTTCTCAACAGAATGGAAAAACCTAGATAAAAAAAGACTTGATAAGATAAGGTAAAAATAGACTGACACACCAGTACCATCTCTAAAGGACTGGATTCACGTCTACAGTAGTTTACAGAAATGTGGTCAGAAACATGCACACTCCTTTTAAAAAAAAACCAAACAAACAAAAACCAAACAAAAAACCCCAAAAAGCAAACCCAAACAAAACCAACCCAACACACTAGACCTTCTAGAAAAATGTAAGTCCTAGGCCAAGAAGTCTAGGAATGAAATAGCAGAGGCGCAAAAATGTGGGCATACAGTTATGGACACCTTCTTGAACTTTAGTTCTCAGCTCAGGCAAACACTAAGATTCATCCCAGTTGCGCTCAGTAGCTAATGAAGTTGGAGCCCGGTTTTGCAGCTCATGCTGCTCTCTTTGCTTTGCGTTGCTTTGGGGGTGATCATGTTTTGCCACCTGTGGATTTGTTGTAGTAGATGGTTTCCAATTCTGACTTCTATTTATGAAACTTTTTTTTTTTATACTTTACCTTTATTCTGACCTGGTGCTTCAGCATGTTACTCCTCTTTCACTTCACTTGGATAGCATGCTGCACTGGAAACTGTGTTTTATGCTTTGATATACCTCTGGTAATGTAAAGCTGGTCTAGAAGTGCTGTGGCAAGTATCAGAAAGCATGAGTAGATCTGTAACAAGGGAATACAGTTTAAAGTGCAGCTCAGTTCTTATCAAAGCTGTGAGCCTTAATGAATTCATGAGAATTTGGACATACAGATATCATTGATAAATACTGAAATAAGTCAGTTGAACCATAGTGTATTTCTAGGGATTTTGTTACTTTGTTTTTCTTTCCTATGTATTAAACTAGGTCTAGCCACAAGTAACTTATGGCTTGAAGAATGCCTTAGTTTCCTGTAACTAAGTGTATCTGTGTGCTAAGTGTGGTTTATATAATTTCCTGGTTCACATGGCTGGTGTGCATTGCTTTATTTGTGGTGGTTTTTTTTTTTTTTTTTTTTTTTTTTTAAATTCAGGTATCCTTTCCTGCCCTGTGTGCAAACAGACCTGCTTTGCAAGGGATGTAGTTGAAAACTTCTTTCTCAAGGACTTTCCCACTGGTAATTCAGCTATGGCAAAGGTAAGTGAAAACCACTAAGTTGTGAGTTGTTGAAACGCAGCCAGATGAACACTGTTTCAAAACAGAGCAAACCTTGTAGTGAACAACAGACACTCTTACTCTCTCTGCACTAATTAATTCATGCCTAGAGATGGACATACTGCCTTCATAGTATTTTTAACTTTATTTGAAGAATGAGTTTGACTCTATATACTTAAAATAGAGTTGGTTAAAAAATATTGATACTAGTGGCATAGGAGTGGATCTGTGACAATATATTAGGAAGATACTGAATCTCTTGGATTCTTCATTGTCCCCTTTCTGCTCTCAACACGAAGTAAACAGAAACAGACTATTGGCTGAATGATTACACCAAGATTACCCATTAGATCCTGTGGGCAATTATAATTTTCTGATTGCCTGTTTTAATGATAAAAAGTCACATCATATTTCAGTTTCCCATTGGGGAGTGGATGCAAAGGGTAATTGGGAAGCATAGGATTAGTGCTTTGTATTGACAATGTACATAGATGTTAACTAGCCAGTTAACAGGCAGAACTATCCTCACAGTTTTTTAGTTGTTACTACTTTGGGTCACAAGGAGGGACAGAGAAAGGTATGTATTTCTTCCCCCTGTTAGAAAACAGGATTCCATTATTTGCATGAATAAGATTTATTTCAGAATGTAGTAGTATTACCTGTAGCTGGGAGTTAAAACAGGTGAAAACTTATAAAAACTATTCTGTAATCTGCTGACTGCTTTATCCAAAGTGATCCAAAGCAAGGGAAGAGTAACAAAGAAGCAGGGATACTGGGCTTCACCTTCTGAACCAGCTCCTGGACCTTAGTCTCTTTTGTACTTCTGATTCCTAAGTAAACTGGATAGCCACACCACATTGGTATTCAGTTTCAGGGCCTTTGGGTGAGGGGGAACACTTGTTCCATAATGTAGGACAGAAGATCTATCTTTCCACTCCTCTCAACTCCTGTAGGGGCAGCAATAATTTGTAGGTCAGTTCTGTCCTGTGCAGAAGGCTTGACACTTGCTCAGTGACATCGTTGCAAAAAAGTATAAAGGGGATGTACTTCTTTCCTGTCAACAATTTCTGTGTTTCATTTTCTCCGTTATTAAAAAGAAAACAATGTGTAACCTAGTCCATGGAGTGTTCTGGGGAAATTAAAAAATTAATGCAAGCAAAATGTGTTGACATCTTCAAGTGTAAGGTGCTTGAAGAGCACTGGGTCTGGCTGAGACGGAGTTAATTTTCCCTGTGGCAGCCCTCACAGTGCTGTGCTGTGTATTGGTAGCTATCGAGGTGTTGATAACACACCAGGGTTTTGGCTACTGCTGGGCAGTGCTCCCACAGCATCAAGGCTGTGTCTCCAACGTTTCCGCCTCCTCAGCAGCAGGCTGAGGGGAACAGGATCTTGGGAGGAGACACAGCCAGGACAGCTGACCCAAACTGAACAAGGGATATTCCATACCATATGATGTCTGCTCAGCAATAAAAGCTGAGAGGAGGAGCAAGGGTGGGCATTTGTAATTTATGACACTTGTCTTCTGGAGCAACTGCCACACCTACTGGAGCCCTGCTTCCCGGGAAGTGGTCGGACATCGCCTGCTGATGGGAAGTAAAGAATAAATCTTTTCTTCTTCCTTTGCTTCCATGCATGGCCTTTGCTTTTGCTTTATTAAACTGCCTTTATATTGACCCATGAGGGGTTTTTTCCATCTTATTTTCTCCCCACCTGTCCTGCTGAGGGGGGGGAGTGATAGAGTGGCTTGGTGGGCACCCAGCGTCCAACCAAGGTCAACTCACCACAATAACTTTTAAATAAACAGGAAGAGGTTTATTCACATGCACTCTTCAAAGAGAAAAAGAAAATTCATAAGATATTGCTGAATGTTTAGAATGCTCGTATTCTACTGGGATTTCTTAATTACCATGACTCACATCATTTACCTTTCAATGAGAATTTGTGTAGAAAGGAAATCAAATGAGAATATCTAATATCTTCAAAAGCAGTACATTATTTTTTTCAAACCTTCTTTAAAATAAGGTTTTTCTTTTCTGTAATCCCTTAGGAGTCCTAAGAGCAGTTCAGCAAAGCAGATTTCTCACTGGAGCATAGGAGTATCCTAGAGGGACTTGTGAACATTCCTCATAGGTTTTAGCTTACTTCCTTTTTATTAACAGTCAAGTCATGTATCAGTGAAGCTTGCTTACTGTCTTTTAACCACCATCCCCACCCCCCCAAAAAACCCCCTAAAGCCGTAGTTTCACCATCAGTGATATCGAAAGGAGAAGCACTAGCTCATCCAATTGAGACACAGCTGAACTGCCATCATTTTCTTAATTTACCTAATATGTTCAAATGGGAATCTGTCAAGGCTTGTAACAAAGTGTTTGGAAGCAAAATGCTTCTCAGTGTGTGAGATAGTGAAGCATAAATGATAAAATGTACTTTATACCAGCAACAGGAGTTTCAAAAATATGCAATTCAGAATCTCTTGCCCAAAAGCACATTTCCACATCATAAATAATGTAACTCTGGGAACACTCTGTGCTCTGCAACTTAAAAGTAATGTTAACACAGTATAATGCTAATATAAGTTCTAGTCAGTCTGACAGCTGAACAGTTACAGGTAAACCTGTGATTAAGCAGTTTTGGTTATTGCAGAGAAGGCAGAGCATCCCTTAACTTTTGACCTGTTCCCTAAACTGGTCCTTCATGGGTACATTTTAGATTAGACACTTCTTTTTATATAACAAGCTTTGCTTCCCAGAATAAATACCCTTGAATTTTGGTTATATAAGTTTTATTAGACTTTTTGGTTTAAATTATTACATATAACTTTTGGAAAACACTGTTTATAAGCAAATGGCTAAAATAGAATGGCTTACACAAATACTTCCCTACCTAGACAAACACACACATTTAAAGCTTTACTTTGTTGTCTTATTGTCAAGAATTGGCCAGTCTCTTTGAAAAAGATTGGGAATACTTACAAACTCTTGAACAATGAGTCAAGAGACCTGTTATGAAATCCCAGCCCCACTGAAGGGATTGGTAAAATTTAATTTCAGCAGAACAAAACTTTTTTTTCTTGTGCTGAAGTGAATCACAACTTAACTCACTTGCGTCTCAGAATTTAGGTGAACATAGATTTTAAATCATGGCTTTAACATTAAGATAACCAGAAAAGAAATGTGATGGTTCTTCCTTCAGGCTTTGTGTTCCCTGAGACACTGCAAAGAGAAACACTTCTATTAAATTCACCAAGGTTTGCATCAGGGCTTATGTGCTGAGCGCACGCTGGTATATCCTTTTGTTCACATTTCCCATCAGAATAGTTGGGATGCAATCGTAACTCAACTGAAGATAAACGGATGCCCAACAGAAGGGACACCATAGGAAGTAATTTTGCCATCTATTATTAATTGCTTGTGTAGCCCTGAGTAGTAGCAATATTCAGGAACTATGCATAAGTACAGTAGATACATTGTAACCTTGTAGGAAATGTCTGAGTTTGATAAAGTAGGGGCAAAACTTTTATGCTTTGATGATGGTAAAATTACATCACTATCTTCACTCTGCCCATTAGTACCTATTTGTGGTTATGGTGAGTCAAAACCATTAATATGAGGAGTTTTCCAACAAGGTATTTTATGCCTAGTGCAAATCTTTTTTAAAAGAAGTATTGAGTTCATTCTAGATACCAAAGATCAAACTACCCGCTTCATTTACGTGCTGCTGTATTCATTTCCACTTTAGTGACACTTCCAGACAGCATGGCCGGTATAACAAAGGGCACTCCTAAATTTTTGAATCAATAGAGATGATCATTAATTAAGGTTTCCAGTTCTTCTTGTGTTCCTGTGTCTTAAGTTTCCAGTTTACCACATGTGATACCAATATACAAATTGAGCTAATTTCTGCTCAGCTCTTTAGAGAATAGGAACTAAGTTTTTCATTAATACTATGTGGGTGTCCCCATATTGTTTTCTAAATTGCCTTACCATTGACATGTTTTATGTATTTTTCTGACAGTTACACTGTATCAGAGTGATTCATACAATGCTAAAGCAAATCAAGAAAGCTCTGACTTTGAACAAAGCAATGTAGATTTAGAGTAACTCTGCTGAAGTAGCTCCGATTTACATTCATATACTTGAAAGCAGAAGTGGATTCTAGCCTATGGATTTTTTAGATTGTTAATAAATAATTAATAATGGACAGAAATTAATGAATGACATGGAAATGATATGGTAAAATGTTTCTGCATAATGTGATTAGAAAGGAAATGGTAGTTAGATTAAAAAACTCTTTAACACTTCAAATATTTACTTGGCAACCTAGACTATTTTTTGAGGTAGGAAACATCTATCTAAATATATATACGTATATAAAAGTAAGGTGTACACTAATTTGATGTGTTAAAGCCATCAGTAAGTAGTACAACACTAACAGAAAGGGATTACAAAGCACACCGCTCATTTTCAAAAGTAACTTTTAATGTAACCTTCCTTAACTGAAATCAGACAAGTCTTATTTCATAGCTTTATGTCTTTTCTGTTCACAAGAAACAAATCATTGTGATTATTTCTTGAGTTCACATGTAACATGGACTGTAGAATTTTGTTGAATAATTCTTGCTTCATGTCTTAATTATGCTTGATTGTGCTAGGGCACAGAAAGACAACCAATTTGATTTAAGAGCTTCAAATCTTAATTTTATACTGTTCCCTTTTACGACAATAACCAGACTCTTAAAATCACTTGAATTGCATTAGTCTGAGGAAGGAAAATATTAAGCTTGCCAATCCAAATCATAGTCTATTAGAGATAACAGTTTGTATGGCTAATTTGTTATCCTTGTATGTAATTGCACTTTTTGTTCTTAGAGCTGCTCCACGTGTAAAGAGAAGAGACCTGCTCACAGTCTCTGTACAAGCTGCAATAAGTGGTTGTGCAGCTCCTGTACAGAGGAACACAGACATGGCAAGGAATCTGGAGACTGCTTCCTGTCTGTATCCCTGAAGGGCTGCACAGGTACCAAAGACACGCTTTGAAATTTTGTTTCTTCTCGTAACAGCTATTCTGTTGGAAAAGGAGCAGCTGCAGGCTCTGTGCCACAGACATCGTGCTCTGTGTGTGTGACTCAGAAGGATATGCGTGTGTCAGTGAGAGATTATGGGATTTTTCTATAACTTTAAGGCCATTGTCACAATCAGCATTCCACAGTCTTTGAAAAATTTTGGATATTTGTGTTTACAGAGACATTTTTTTCATACGCCTTTTCAGTCTATGAAGTCATGGGCTAGGATTTGGTAGCCTACCACAGCAACAGGCCTTGCTCTTTCAGTATTTCTGTCCTACTTTGGGTAATTTCTGTCAGGAAAATAGCATAAAGCAATTCCCATGCTTATAGGTAAGGTGTGGGAGGGAGAGTCACAGACAGCAAAAGGCTATGATCACTATAGGATTCCTTTTCTAAACCTGGAGTGAAAAACGTATTTCCTGAGCATGGTCACTATATTGCCATCAGCAAGCACAAATGAAGCCCACTAGCAAATATGTCTCATCCCTATACAATGATGATCCACAGAAAGTATTATCATCTCCTATTACTGCTCATTATTTTCTTTACTTATATGCCAGAAACCTGCTGAGGATTATGCTAACTGAAACTTATGTAAACAATTTGTAACCTAAAATAAGAGTTTTGCAATTTTATACAATCACTTAAGTTTACATTTTGCTCACATATGAAGTTATTTGTGCTAGAAAGTTTGTGCTACGCTATCATCCTTCTTCATAAGGAAGATGAATGACAGAACAAGGAATAAACATAGGTGTGGCCCACTGATTATACATTTTATTTTATTTTTTTAATCTTTTTTTTGCTTTAGGATTTTGCTTGTAGAAGCCTATACTTTATGCTTGCCATAGATGGAGTTCTTTTAAGTCCTGGATGTTCATATTGAACAGAGTTTGAGGCACTTGAGGCATGAAGTGCTGCTGCCAAATAGAGTGTAAACAACAACAACAAATGTCTGTAAGAATAGTAATAATAAAAAAGCACAGATGACACTTAAATGTTTTCTGTGTCTTTTCCAGAGAATAATATAAACTGAAGTCCCCCCCAGCCCCCCTCAAATGCCCTGATTGGATGGACGATATGTTTTTCTTCTTGAGCCAATGGGAAGATAAGGACTGTGGTTTTCAGGCTCCAAATGTTTATAATTTCATTTCACTTTGAGTAAGATTATCAGCTCATATTTTTGACAAATAGTGGTAACCTGTGGCTTAGTTGTGGTTTTGTGTGTGCTGTGTAAATAAAAAGATACAAACACATAAACAAAATGTTTCTCATCTTTAGTCCTAAATTCTGTGTGCTAAAAAAAAAAAGAACAAGGAGGTTGATAGTGTATATATAGGCTAGTTAATCTAAAAAATGATTGGGGGATGTAATCTGTGCTTTTAAAATTATTATTATTTATGAATATGTTATTTATTTAGGACATAGATATCTCCTCAGGATATTTCAAAGAAAGCAAATACTAGGATATACTAGAACTCAGGCTGATACTTTTTTTTTTTTTTCTTTTTAAATTCTGGAAATAAAGCATTCTCTGCTTTCAGATTCAGTAGCTACCTTCAGTCTGTGTATGGTGCTTCTGAACAACAGCCACCAACTTTGTGGACCCCTGTAACCATTAGGGGACTCTCTATCCCATTGATCTTGCACCTTGCTTTTCCAAAGTTGACATCAACTGGTCTGAGGAACAGATATTTAAAACTTTGTTAATTATTCAAGAGATTGACCTGAGATAAAGAACATATATGCTGTAGAAAATGGTGACTTAAATGACGTTAATTCAGAATTTAGGGCAACTGAACTTTCCCTGTTCTTCAAGTGAGGTTCTTTTAAAGAAGCCAACATGGATAGTTGTGGTCAAGGTGTCTACTCTAGAAAAAACAGGCTTGTGCCCTTGTTTAGCGTCTGATTTGTGAGAATTCAACTTATTTTAAAACTGAAGAGTGTAGCTCTGAGCTGAGTATAAGGTAGGTCAAGAATACCATGGCTCAATGTGAGTTCTCACTGATACGTCATATGAATCAGGGAATTACTAGTGGCAGACACTGTGGGTCTGTGTTGTAATTAGATAAAATTGATTTTTATCCTTAGTTTGCATTTGAAATCTGCTTGTTTCTCAAATCTGACACAATACTAAAACCCCCAATGATTTCTCTGGGATGATTACAATCATCCAAAGGCTGAAGAACCCTTCAGAGAGAGAAAAATGGAGAAATTATTATATAAGATTGTGACTAGACTTCATTATACTTGGACCTTAAAGACTGCATCTCATTATAAGTTGGAGTTTAATATTGATAATTTGATCCTGAGTTTTCAGAAAAACAGCTTGCATGTTCTGCAGGTGCTGAACACTTAGAGGGGCTTTTCCAACTCATAAGAATTGAGATAGTTGTTATGGACTTTTTATTTTTCTTGTAAGATATAATATCTGACCCCATAGGGGAGGAAAAGATGATCTTTGACATCCACCTTGGTTATATTGGTTATGCAACCTACTGAGTTACATATTACTTGCATCGTCAGCTGCAGGTTGTAGTGCAAAAGTACATATTTGCAGTACAATCAAAAGAAATCTGCTGTTGAAGTGAGTTGCTTGTACCTTGATAGAAAAAAAATATTGGAGTGGGCTAATAAAACCTCTGATCCAATTTCCTCTTTTAATAATTCTATCTGTTAGCATTTGATTCAATAATAATATGAAACAATAAACTTCCCTGAAGAATAAAGCATGATAGTCTAGTAAATAATTCATAACAATGTAAACTATGTAATGCTGTTACATAAAAATCTTGGCCTAATCTATCACAAATTATCTTCTTGCACATTGTATTAAGGCAGCAGATGGGAAAACCAATTGAACTGGAGGAATTAAATTTTCCATCTCAGAAATATTTAGAGTAGATAGCAATCTAAAAAGTAGGAAATTTGGCATATTTTCATTAAAGCATGACATGTATTTTCTCCATATTTTCATTCACTTTGTTCGCCATCAGATTTTCTTAGCCTTTCTACTTCTATATTATGTATTTTCCAATTTGAAAATAAAGTAACCAAATTAGTATAGCTTGCTGTATGCAATGTGTCTGTATTATTGCAACAGTATCACTTCAGAGGCTTTATTCTATAAAGGGCTCCATTTTCCTACAGGAGAGTATGGTCCCTGCCACATGTTGATTTTTTAAAATTTTTTTTAAATGTTTAGATAGGTAAGATGGGTTTGGTCTGAGAAAATGGAAACATTTTTCTTTTCTCATTTTATATGAGTAAATAATGGTATATAAGTAATTTTTTATTTCATTTATAGTTTATATCAATGTGTTAACGATGATTGTTTTGTTTAATTTCTCGTGTGTTGGTAAAGAATAATGGGATAGTGTCTCTGTAGGAATACTTTGAGGATGCAATCACGTGCTTTTCTTGTCCCCATATATGTCCCTATATGCTAGTAATGTTGATGGTTCTGTGGACAGAGGATTTGAACATTGACCTGCATAACTCTGTCACTGTACTTTATCATTGCTTGTGCTTTTTGATGATTTTGAGAAAAAGATGGTTTTTTCACTAGCAATAACATGGAGGTCCTTGCACTGGTTAATAAAATAAGGCTCTGGAGTCTGCATTTTTTGGGATCCAAGAAAAGAGCTTTGCCCTCCCTGCCTTAGCTATTAATGTAGATGTACTTGTGAATGCCTAACTGCAGTGGAAGAGGTTTTGGTTTAGCATAGGTTTTTTGCATTCTTTCATTGACAGCATTCCTTCTTTCTAAAACAATTCTACCGTATCCAGGAAAGAAGACAAGAATAGATTGTACAGGAGCAACGCTTCCACTTTACATATCCACTGTCCATTCTTACTCTTCATCACATTACTCTTTAGAAAATCCTTTTAAGAACAGGTTTTAGTGCCTAATATCAATATCTCCTAGCTGCTGAAGTTTATATACTGCATTTACAACCAACACAAGTTTGAAAAGCAATTCCCCATATGACATTCTGAGAACAAAGGATTTCCTTCCTTCTGCTGTGACTTCAGGCTTATTTAATCTATTTGCTTTTCTATGTTTCACAATACAGTTTTGTTGACTGGCTTGCCAGACCAGGGAATTCAAAATTGTGAGGCAGCTGCCCAAAATCAAGAGAGATATTTAAAACTCATGAGAGTTTAGAAGACAATATGAATTTGGTTTGATGACTTCTTTCTGAACCCCTTTGATATGCTCAGTTTGTATGATGTATAAGGCCAGGAAATATAAATAAACTCTGCTTTGTGTAATCGAATGTTTCCAGGGTCTGGGTCTTTTAAAAATAACATCAAGACTTTCAATAAAATTGTGAGAGTTTGGAAACTTTTTTCTGAACTATAATAGTAATCCTTGTCCATGACACCATTGCTTTATATTCCTCAGCAACTGAAAATGAAGCAAGCGAGTTTTCCTTATTTTGTCCAGTGCACACTCAAGAGCCACTCAAGCTGTTTTGCGAGACCTGCGATACCCTTATGTGCCGCAGCTGCCTTCTGACAGAGCATAAGGAACACAGGTACCACACATTGATTGCTTAATCATAATCCTGTCTAATGCTTGAGCTAATTTAAATTTAAGACTGTTCATCTGCAGTTCCTGTCAGCTGAAGTTGCAGGCTGGTCCAAACTTAAAAGCCACAGCGAGCTCAGTTCAGTTGTCTTATGCCCAAGCAGTGTAACACATGGGTTACTGCCCTAACAGAATCACTCACTACTCTCTGCAGTGTGTACCTTCCCAATTGTATTGTCTGCCCAGATATTATGTATGCATGTATATAGTTCCTCGTGATTGTGCTCAAAGGCAAAAGTTGAACTCAATACTTAGCATGGTTCAAATATTTCTGTTTGTCTTTATCCAAGACATGACTGTACAAGACTGGAGTTACCAGCACTTAAGCATGCTGCTTGCCTGTAGAAGTGTATGAGCCATGTAAGGAATTGTCTATACACAGTGACACTTTTTGTGAGATGAGTCTGCCTATGTAAGGAGCGATAAAGTTTAGCTGTCACAGAGAACATTTGTAGTAGGAAAGAAGCAGGGGACCATGTCCAGACAGGTATTAAGGCAGCTGGTCCCCTAAACATATCAAGTGATAAGTTCATTACTTATCAACAGAAAAAAAACGGTGTGAGAATTTCCCCTTCTTTCATAGGTTCAGACATCTTGATGAAGCTTTGCAAAACCAGAGGGTTATCCTGGAAAATGTCATAACTAAAGTGGAAGAGAAAAAAAATGGGATTCAGGTTTCAGCTAAACAGATTGAAGACAGGTAATTGCTATGCTTTTTTTTTTTTTTTTTAAGAAAGTGGGCAATCAGTAAAAATGTTATTTTTACTAAATGTAGGTTAACAAAAGTAAATGCAGATGCTCCATTTTTTTTTTTCTTGGAGGGCAGGAAATAACAAGAAGATTAAAAATAACAAATTCATGTTTAAGTGGTACTGGCAAGTCGTGGCATTTTAATACATGATTCCATAGTCTTTATAAGGCACGTGACTTCAGAGTTAAGATTTCTTTGTAGAATCTGTTTCCGAACTAGAATTTGAAAAGATTAGAAATAAAAACTATTTTAAAAATAGCTTATTTCTTCAAGAAACCTCAAAACAAGCTGCAATTCCAGTCAAGACTAGTATAAAAATGAAAATATTTCATTATATGAACTGAATTTCAGCTACTGGTTATGTATTTGTTAGCAACTGGATCTCTTCTGCATTAATAAAACCATTTCAAACACCTTGAAAGAGTACAAATCTATTTGTACTATAGTATGAAGTGAAAGTTTTTTGACTATGGCTTCTGCCTGTGTATGTTGACCAAGAACTTAAGACTGTGCTTGGCACGATATTTGAGAGAGTCAATCACATTAGCATGTCACATCCAGAGAGAAGTGGTCAACAGCTCAGCATCCAGATGGAGATCAGTGATGAGTGGTGTCCCTCAAGAGTCCGTATTGGGACCAGTGCAGTTTAATATCTTCATCTATGACACAGACAGTGGGATCGAGTGTACCCTCAGCAAGTTTGCAGATCACACCAAGCTGAGTGGTGCAGTTGACACGCCTGAGGGACAGGATGCCGTGCAGAGAGACCTGCACAAGCTCGAGAAGTGGGCCCATGTGAACCTTGTGAGGTTCTGCAAGGCCAAGTGCAAGGTCCTGTGCCCGGTATCAAGACAGGCTGGGGGATGAAGGGTTTGGGAGCAGCCCTGCCAAGAAGGACTTGGGGGTACTGGTAGAAGAAAAACTGGACATGAGCCAGCAATGTGCACTTGCAGCCCAGAAAGCCAAACATATGCTGGGCTGTGTCAAAAGAAGCATGGCCAGCAGGTTGAGGGAGGTGATTCTGCCCCTCTACTCCATGAAGATAGGTTGAGAGAGTTGTTCAGCCTGGAGAAGAGAAAGCTCTGGGGAGACCATATTGCAGCCTTTCAATACTTAAAGGGGGCTTATAAGATGGGAACAAACCTTTTAGTAGGGCCTGTTGCAATAGGACAAGGGGTAAAGATTTTAAACTAAAAGAGGGTAGATTCAGACTAGATATAAGGAAGAAATGAGGTTTGTGAAACACTGGAACAAGTTTCCCAGAGAGGTGGTCGATGCCCCACCCCTGGAAACATTCAAGGTCAGGCTGGACAGGGCTCAGAGCAACCTGATCTAGTTGAAGATGTCCCTGCTCATTGCAAGGGAGTTGGAACTAGATGACCTTTAAAGGTCCCTTCCAACCCAAACCATTCTATGATTATGTTTGAAGAGAAGTGTGGGAGAACTTGCGGGAAATGGTACAACTTTCATTGGAGATCTCTGTCAATAGTTAGATCAGTTCTGTAACAAACAACTACTAAGCTCTGAATAAATGACATACCAGTTGGCTCATCCAGGGATGTGTATCTCTTACCCATAGGTTGCTTGAAGTAAAACATTTATACAAAAAGGTAGAAAATCAAATAAAAATGGCCAAGATGGTTTTGATGAATGAAATCAATAAACGAACAAACATCCTTCTTGAACAACTTGAAGTAAGTAAGGCTAGTTTATATGATACCTTGTGAAATTAAACTAAATTAAATTTAATCCCAGTGCCAATGGAAAAGATATGGACTGTGAGAGTTATTGTCCCTTTGCTTATGTTTTCAAATATTTTCTTTCTTGCAGAATTTTATGTGGAATCAATGGTTGACAAAGATTAAGGATGAAGTGGCAAAATGCTTGCTTATCATGAGTTAACCACATTTTCTAATGCAGTTACAGAGAGTATGTGTACACCTTCTGAGTACTTACAAAACAAACTAGCTTCTGTTTTTAATGTTTAATTTATAGAAGACCGCTAGCAGTATACTTACAGTTTTGAAAATGATCCTCTGGTCTACTTTCTGTAACAGAGCCTGCAGTTTTGACTCTTCAGTTTTTGGATGTCCAGTTGAAGCATATATGATTTTATTTTGAAACACGCTGAGCACAAAAATTGCTATCAGATCTGATCAGAATTTCCAGTTCTCAGTTATTCTTGGGTAATTTTAGCAAGTTTTGGAAAGACAAGGCACTCGGTGCTTGCTGGCTACCTTTGAACTTACATATTTGACTCAAACATAGCTACTCAGCTAAGTAGCTTTACAAAAAGAGAAACCTATGTTCTCATTTCAGTATTATTAAACATTAAGTAAATTCAGTGTTCATGTGTTTTGACAACATTTCAGTGTTTGTCTGAGTTATAGCCACAACCAAACTGTGCTTATACTTGAAGTATATGCACAGTGCACAGTTGAAGTGCATGTAGGGGGCATCAAATGAAATCGGGAGGTGCTGGGTGCAAGTCAAACAAGGGCAGATAGTTCTTCATGTAATTGATAAATAAGTGTGGAACTCCTTGCTGAAAAATATTGTGCATGGGTTCAAAAGTAATTAGACAAATTCATAGATAAATATACTGAGGATGATAATGTAGCCTCTGGTTTTGTGGTCCCTAAATCATTAATTGCTGGAGACTGGAAGACTATTCTGAGGAAAAGCTGCATACTTCTCCTCTTTTTATATTCTTTCTTGGGTCTCTTCTGTTGTGTATCATAAGAGACAAGAAAGTGGTCCAGGTCCAAATTTGACCCAATTTCTACAGCTTTCTTGGGTTACGTTATTCTGTTAAACCAAGGCCAGAATGATGTAGGTTGGTTGCTCCTGGAGAAGTCATTGTTCTTCCTGAATTCAGACATTTCTGTTCAATAGGATTTGCTTTCTTTTTGTCATTGGTGGTTTAAATGGATTGTAAATAACAGTGTCTCTGCAAATAATGCATAATGTAGTGCCAATGATTGTATGCATTATGTGCATCTGAAGAATGACAACTATCTTCTACTGATTCACATTATTAACAGAAAATCACCAGTGAAAGGAAGCAGAAATTGGAGCAACAATTGCAAGGTGTTGTGGTTTTAAGCAGACAGGTAGACCATGTGCAGAACTTCATCAGTTGGGCAGTATGCAGTAAAAACAGCATCCCATTTCTCTTCAGTAAAGAGCTGGTAAGAGCAATACTTATTTTCTCAGTAAATTGAAATTGTGCAGTAAATGTGAGAACTGTTTTAAGGATTTAATGTTTCTCAAACAAAACATTTTTCATGATCTTATAATTGCGAATAAAATCATAATCCTTTGATTTGTCACCAGATTGTATTTCAGATCCAGCGTTTGTTAGAGACAAACTGTAACACAGACTTAGGCCCTCCTCTGAAGATCAAATTTACTTGGGATCCCTCCTATTGGACTAAACAACTGTCCAATCTGGGTAAGAAAAATACATTGTTGTTTATTAGGCAAGTGCCCAAAGCTAGACAAGACAGATCTAGACAATACAGTACTTTCCCTAAAGTGGTCTTTTTTGTTTTGGCTTCTAGTTTTGTACCTCTTGCCATGTTCTGAAGAAAAGCTAGTGTGGTTGAACTTTCCTGGTTTTCCCTCCAGTTGTATCAATTCACCTATTAAAAGACATTGTTATATATAAATAGTACCTTATAAACATTACCTAGAAATACGGTCTTTAAATATCATCTTTGATGTTCTTACAAATTCACAATGGAAGAACATAACTACTAGTTTAGTGGAAACACTGTACAGGACTAAACAAATAGCATTTAACTGAAATTACTTAAAATGTATCGTCACTGGCTATCAAACAGCCTTGACTTTGCCCAATGTATTTGAAATTCGGTTCTGTTCCAGCAAGCTATAGCTCTGTACAATGCTGACTCTGGCAGTCATGTAAGGAGCACCCTGGGGGAAATGGAGTATCTGCAGTGGGCCTTGTGCTATTGCCTCTGCCTCACCCAGGGGTAGTTGGGCTCAGTCGTGCTTGCGCTCCTTAGATCCTTTAGTATCTTAGTGGCAAAGGGACCCGAGCAATGCTTGAGACACAATTAACGGGCACAAAGATGGCTCTAAGACATTGGCTGTGTAGTAAGTACAGTGTTATTTATATAATGAATGTGCATACTGTGACTTTGTTTCCCACTAGCTATAAATTTCCAAACTGCAGTGGGTTTTTACAGTAAATTCAGTTCGGTGGGCCGATCAATGATCTGAAAGATTGGTTCTCTTCCCATTTTAAGATATTTAAAACTAGATAGAGTAAAACACTATCAAAAGTATTACAGGGAATAATCTTCTCTTGACTAAAAGCATGGACAAGATCAGTTCATAGGTCGCTTCTATTTCTAGCTTTTACGATTCTCACCTACATAACATTAATCTCTTTTATTTTTGTCACTTTCACCCTGGAAGCAGTCTTTTGTACCTGTGCTTATGGATGAGAAGAAATGCTCGTAGTGTAGTAAAAAATGAAAGTATAAGCCATATCTATATGTTAAAATAAAATAAGTTGAGGTCAGTTTTTCAAAGCATTTGCTGGTAATTCAACCATGAGTTCCACTGACATCAGTGGGAGTTTGCTATGATTTTAAATCACTGAAAAATCTTGAAAAATTTGTCTTGAGGGTATGTCGAAGGACTGTTTGGATAGGATATTTTAATATCTTTTATTTTTGAAATGAAGACAAGGAAATGCCATTGTTCACAGTTTTTACTGTGTAATTTTGTCAAGATTGTAGGAGGGAGTAAATTTGCTGTTTTTTCCAGGAGGTTTCACTATGGAAGGTGGACACGTTTCTCACTCAGATGTGCTAGTCTGTGGAAACGTGCAAGGATTACAGACCTCCTTGTATCATGGGCACCGTTCCTCAGCATCACAGCTGGAGCCCGTGAATAGCCAGCCACATCAGTTTCCACCTGCAGTTCAGTGTCCTATGCCTGTGTGTTGCTCGCGCTGCCTCAGCATACCTCACCCAAACAAAGCTCAACCTTCTTACCAAGACATAAACCGCCATCAAAATTTTCGACAACCTCCTGAAATGCATCAGCAGCACTTTCCTCTGCAGTACAGCATGCAGCAACATGACAAAGAACAACGGGGTGGCCCCCAGCCTGTGAAGCTAACACAGTCTGCACTGGAACAGCAGTCACTGTCAGAGCCAGAGAACATGTCTGGGAGGATGGGAAAGCGCTTACCGTCCCAGCAGCTGCAGCAGGCTGCCCCCCTGGGCTATGCTGTTGTATCGCACGAGGCTCAGCAAGTTCACACGAGCCATTCACAGCCGTTCCGCACACAGGCTTCTTTGCAGACATCAACTGTGCAAGTGCAACTTGGTCATCTCCAGAAGATAAAATCTAACCACTTGCAGCAGCCGCCACAGCAGCAGCAGCTGCCACCAGCATCACCACCATCAGGTCAGAATGAGAACACGCACAAACAAGTCATCCAGCAGAGCCTGGACATAATGCACCACCAGTTTGAACTGGAGGAGATGAAAAAGGATCTGGAGCTGCTTCTGCAGGCCCAAGGACAGTCTAGCTTGCAGCTGAACCAAGCCAAGCCACCTCAGCATGTTCAACAGACCATAGTTGGTCAAATCAACTACATAGTAAGGCAGCCAGCCCCAGTTCAGCAACAAATCCAAGATGAAGCACAAGTAAGTTCTCTAAAAGTTCTTTCCTATTGTGTTTAGTCAATGTAAGCTCAGAAATGGGAGACACCTTTGAGATTTCATGTGTTCGGTTGAACTTTCTGTTGTCTTGTCTATGTATTCAGCAGAGGCTTCATGCCTCATCCAGATTGGGCCAAAATTTTCTGTAAAGAGCTACATAAACAACCTGGATCCCAAAGATCTGAATCTCTAAATAGACAAGTTGAGCAGCAGCGGGGGGAATAAAAGGTAACAGGAGGACTGCAGTAGTCTCACTCTCCATTTCAACTTGTTTTTACTGGAAACTTAAGCCCTGAGTCCTTGAAAAAGATTCCCTTTTGATTCTGAATGATTAGTGAAAAGAGAGTGAAAAACAGCTGGTTTTGGTCTGAGAGTTATTTCCCTTTCTACTAGTAACTGCTCTTGCTACTGCATCATGTCCAATAAGATTTTCATCAGTATGCATACATGCTGTTCTGTTACGGTTTTGTCAGCAGGGCTAATTTCTTCCCTTTTGCTCTGTTGTAAGAATCCTGCTTTTGAAAAAAAGACAGTGCTTGGTGGTGAGCATCCAAACTACAAGGCAGATAAGGTGCACAATAAGGTGGCTTTGAAACTCATTCTAAACAGTGGGGATTGCAGTGGAAAGGTGACTGGGACTTCCCTTTGTGTAAATCTGTGCAGTTCTCACCTTGAATAGCTCTCAAAGTGGCTTACCTGTAGGGGCAGACTGCACGCTTTTGGAATAATTGTACATTTCAGCAGCTTTATTAACTTCTTTTTTTAATTCATTAATGTTTGAGAGAACTCTTTATTAATTTATCTCTCTGCTTAGGGTTACTTTGAACATCTTTGGTTTTTTTAGAGTCTTTCCAGTCTTGTTATATTGTGTATGCTGTGAGTTGATGTGAATTTGTTACGTTTTTCTTTCTGAGATTTTGAAAACACAAATTCTTAATTGTGATTTGTAGGTCTGTGAGAGTTCCACTGAACTTGATGCCCAGAAGCCTGTAATTCCTCTTGACAACAGTGATAGTCCCTCCCTGCCACAGTCTCTAGATGAAGAAGCCAGTGTCAGCAGTCATTCCCCTGAGAGCACATTGCAACAATCAGCTTTCCAACCAGTGAGAAAGGTATAAAGAACTTTTTTTTTTTTAAAAAAAATACTTTAAAGGGTAAATACGATTTGATAATACTGAATATAATATGGCATTGAAATTTGCAATCAATTTGAAAAAAATTAAAAGACCGTAGAAGTTGACAGAATGACTTGTAAATCTTGGAAGACAGTCATAGCATAACCTGGTGGGCATCTCCCAGTAAGATGCCTAGACACTGTAGCCAGGATCAGCAACTGCTCTGTAAGCTGGTAGTGTTTAGTGATCTAGCTGGCATGATTGTTAAGCATGAACTGGTAAATAAATAGAATACCTATTTCTTCACTGAGTAAATTCTGTCCAGTCCCTATCTCTAGGGATTTAACTATAAGGACTTGATAACTACCATACTAACAGCAGTTAATTTGGAGGGGGAAAGGAAAAAAACCTCAGAGATTCTGATGAAATCAGACCTGAGAAACATCCTTCAAAATAGTTGCCACAGAAATAACAACACTAATTATTACTGAAGATGTGGTGTCTGAAAGGGATATAATTCTGTTATGCTCCTCCTTCTTATGCATTTATCAGCAGAAAAATAATAGATTTCTGTATCTTTAGAATATTTTGGCACATAATAGAGCTATGCTTTTATCCCTCCACCTACTGGGAGGCCCTAACTGTTGAAGAAGCAGCATAAACAGGAGGGCTTGTCTTTATCAGTAGATCCTTGCTGACTCTGGATACCACCTATGCATTTGAGGCAGAGAAGCTGCCTTTTACCTTTCCATGCAGTTTGTTTAAAACACTCCAAATAGCACGTTATAATCTGGTTGCTCAATTCTGTGCATGACTTGTGTTGTGTACCATGTAGAAGTCTCTCGCGGCTATTCTTTCTTGGAATTTGTGTGTGGAAAAGCACTTGTCTTTCCTTACTAGCCGCAGAAAGGAAGTTATTTTATTCTTTAGTACGCAGCTTTGTTGTTCCAACATATTTATGATGCAATACCCATTCAGAGAGTTGTTGGAGATCCTTTTGGCAATTGTAGAGACATGGAAAGGTAATGATTACTGAGAGTCTGGAAGCAGCATGCAAATCAGATTTGGAAGCCACAAAGAAATCTGCAATTGCTAACTTAATCTTGTAGATGTGATGGAATTTCTGGGTCAGGCAGATGGTATCGCAACATTCTGAGATGATACTCTTTGGCTCTGAACTTTCACATGTAGAAGCAGATCTCCCTTAACCTTTGATGACAGAGCACAGGACTGAGGAAAGCTATGCAAATTTTCTAGGATAGGGCCACCTTTACTTTAGGATGTGACTGTAAAAATTGAAGATACGTAACTTAAGGCCTGAGCAAGACGATAAACCCAAGCACATACTACTCTTGAAATGCAGACATACCCTCAATGTTATTTGTGAAAATGAATGGTGATGCTAACCAACTAGCTTTCAGAGGCTTTTTCTACATGCATGTTGAAGAAGCTGGCCTTTGTCTTCTGGACCTGTAAAGGAAGGTAACAGCTTAAACAAGAAAAGTCAGAAGGAGGGAAGAAAATGGAAGCAGATGTGCAAGAGAGAGACTAGTGTAGTCTGAGGGGAAAAGGAGGAGAAAAAAAGGAAGAAGGGCTGATTTGTTTCTGTACAAGTTGAGAAGGCGACAAGAGGAGGATACTCCTAGAAAAAAAAATGGAATTTTTTCTAATGGTGCTGAGAAGTGTATGCTCCTGTGTAGAAACCACAGGTGTGTCTGTTTTTTTTACTAGCTTCCTGGTACCTCTGCAAGAAATAAGGACATTCAACAGATACAGTACCCCATCTTTGGTTGTATTTGTCTCTTGTAATGAGCTGTTTGGGATGAAGCCATAACGTACTGACAGGTCTGGCAATGGCTAACTAGAAATGATAAAAGGAAACAGCACAGTAAGGAAACCCTTGAAATATATTCTTCATGAGTGCTTTTTAAAGATGTCTGACTGCTTTTGCTGACAATTAGATTAAATCTAGGTTTAAATGGGAGATTGAATCCTATTTAAAACAAGGAGATGTGTCTATTCATTCTCATCTGTTTCACCTGATTAAATATTTTCAGAGTCATCTACAGACAAAAATTTCTGTATAGGTGTTTGTCCATTTACTTTCATATGGCCTGTATTCAGAACACTTCATCTCTCTCACGTTCTTGGAGGACATGGAAAAAGTGAATGTGGAGAAGTCTAAAATACTGCACTTGGAAAATACGGTAGAGAAAATGGCTAGAGAAACCTTTTGCTACCTGGAGAAGAACTGTATTCTGCCTTTTGGAGAATAATTGATATTTAACTTCTTGGTTTTGTGTTGCAGTTCTGCTGAACCCTGGCAGCATTCCTAGTGGAGTAGGTAATTCTCTGGCTGCTGAGATTCTTTCATTAAAGAGAAAGCAGTGTGAACCAGGATGTAGCAAAACTCAGAATTAACTGTTTAGTGATATGTTTGCCAAGATCTGTCAAAAAATAAAAGCTTCCATTAGCCCAGTGGTTTCCTTTATTTTGGAGAGGGGCAAGACTTGATTGCTCATGTAATTAAATATTTGTGCATTAATTTTGAAACATGTTTACAGTATGCATTTGATACCATTGACTGATAAGTAGATGAATTGTCTGCATATGGGATCATATTTATGTGTGAAGCAATATAGAGCAGATGCTATTAATAGCTTGGGATCACAACATTACTCATAAACGGGGAAACCACAAGTACGTTATTCAGATCATCCCAGACAAGTGCTAGCGCAGCCGTTACACCACGGTGTGAGGCACTTGTATGCCATGTAAGTGCCTTTGAGTTCAAAGAACGCCTGTTCAAGTTATTCTGATGAATAATGCTGTCCCTCATTTTAAAGCTGGTTATTGATAAGCAAAAGTAGAGAAACAAAGATGAAATGCTTCACACACTTGTAAAATGTCCTCATGTGTTACATTTCACCATCTATCAGGACAAATTAAACCTAGCTTCACTGAGCAGACAGAATTTTGGCTTTCCAGTCATATAAAGTAGGGTTTTCTAGCTGGCATCAGTCAGAAACATTGGCATCAAGGCTACTGCTGTCTTAAAGTTCAGAGTAATTCCTGTCTGTGCCCACCTGCTCTGTATGCATGTGTATAGTATAGTCTCTAAACACGGAACTTCAGTTATGCATGGGTTTGTTTTCATTTGTTTCACTGTTTTTGGAACATTAATGGTGATATTTTGTCAGCCTTTCTGTCTTCCTGTGTTTTCCTCTAACTAATCTTTCTCTGTGAATTGAATTTTTTGTGCAGAATAAATGTTTCTATACTTAGACCATTGATTGTTTGATATTAAGTACTGCACTTAGCGTAACTTTGGGCTTGATTAGCACCTTTTAAGAATGCAAGGCTAGAAATGGAGGTTTTCTGCCTGTGTGCAAAATGGATAAATTTTCTCTTCACGCTCCCATGTCAGTATACTTCACTCATGTAGCTGGGACCTCTGTTTTGGATTGTGGAGTTGTTCCATCTCCATGCCTGTCAAATACCTAGCCTCTCCCATAAGAATGCCAGCAAGAGAGAGGACAAATCTCAGAATAACTTTTGTGATACCTGCACTTTTGTTCTGGGGAATCAAGCCAAGCTCTAGCAAACAGATTTTATACAAGCTATTGAATTGCTGAGTTGCAGTGTGAAAGAATGAGTACTCAATTAGATTAACAATTTTGTGGAAAGGGTTACCAACCTTCTGCAATGATATGGTCCTCCTGTTGCTTTTACATAGTATGATATTGCGTTATTAATTTGTGCACAGGACTGGAGAGGTCATCTATTCTGGAGCAGAGGCGAGAATAATAAGGTATTTTTTGGCCTAATTGTGTTTTCAGGAGTAATAAAGGGCATACAATCCCTGTTTTGCTTACATGTACCTAATTGTCATTTGTGGCTGTGATGAGCAAGAGGTCTAGAGGCTGTACCTAGCATTTGAAGAAATGTCATAATTACTGTATTTCTATAGCACAAATTTGTAGTTTGAGCCTCAACACTGCTGCAACAGACATTGGTGTTGTTGCAAGGCCAGCTGGACATCTCTCTTCCTCAGACTCCATAAGTGCACCCCTTTCTCTAGCTAGGAGCAGGGCCTTTACATCTGGGAGGGAGGATTCCTTGTCTTTTCCAGCTGTTGGGTTGGATCCTGGGCAGTGGAACATTCTGTGTCATCCCCACTCATCCTTAAAAACCTAACTGGCTTGAGCACTCGTGATTCTGCCTTCTGGGACACCGATCAGTTGTACAGCGTTTGTCAAACTCGTGTTTGGTTACATTCCTTAGCAACCTTTGAGGGTGTCTCCCCTTGAGCTAGTATTTCACCTTCTGCTTAAAATAAATCTCTGAATATGTCATGCACTGTATCAGTAAATTATTACTGAACAGCTGTATCTGTTCATTTATAGCTGTAGCCAATAGCAGATGTTTAGGAGAGGGTATAAGAAACAGACAAATATGAAGTGATCCTTTGATGATACACTATTCCCCCTTTTGAAAACCAGGACTTCAGGGACTTTCTGAACTCAAGGTTGTACCCAGACAATTGTGTTCTGTAGCTCTTCATGGACCCCTCCTCTGAATTTGTCCAATCCATTTTTGAGCCCGTTTTAAGACTATTGGTCATCTCAGCATTCTGCAGCAACTGAGTTTTGCATTGCACGAGAAACTCCTCTGTTTGCTTACTTTAAGTGTGTTGCCTGATAATTCAGTAGGATGCCTTCTAGTTCTTGTGTTAGGAAAACTGGTGAGTAATCACTCTATTTACCACCTTCATAATTTCTGTATTTTATAGGTCTGTATTGAATTTCCTCTCAAACATTTCTTTTTCAATCTGCAAAGTGACTGCTGGTCTCTCTATCATAGAATCGTAGAATGGTTTGGGTTGGAAGGGACCTTAAAGAAGTGTCGTCTTTTTTCATGGAAGCCATTCTATACTTTGGTCTTTTCTATCTTTGGCCATTTTCCCTATATTTTGTGGTTTTAATAAATCCTTTTTGAGACAGGGTGCCTAGAAATAGTAATCAAGGTGCAAGCACATGGAAATTTTGTGTAGTGCTATAACAGTGATTTTAGTATTGTTCTTTTTGGTTTGCAATAAGTCCCAGCTTCTTAGTTCAAGAGCTCTATTTGTCTCAAGCACCATAAAGTACCTGAAACGGGGAAATCCTAGAAAATATTCCATGCCATCCAAGGAGCACTCTTGAGAGCACTCTGAGAGAGGGTTCTGTTTTATTCCGATTATGTGCAATGGTGGCATTTCATGCAAGACTAATATAGTGACAGTTCATGGTGGAACCTCTCAGCCTCTCCTGGGACTTGATGTGTGTGTACTACTATGCTCTGACATGCCAGTGCTGCTGTTACTACAGGATTATCAGAGAGAACAGTTCTTCTCAATCTGCTGTAGGTGGCATTCTTGGGTATTTTGCCCCAATGCGCTTGTCCTAAGCTTTATTAGTGACAACTCTTCCATCTTTGTGGCAAGTGCTTAACTAATGGTTGTTTTGTTTTGTTTTTCTTTAAAAGCGTGTGAAATTTATGGGAGAGTGATTGGGGGGCACAGTACAGGTTTTATTTTTGTTAATATTGCACTGAGCATGTTGTGATTACTTAGTGACTGAAATTAATAATAATTTAATACCTGACCCTAGGACTGAGCTTGGGACTGCCTGGGTTTGTTGTTGGTTTTGTTTTTGGTTTTTTTTTTTCCTAATTACTATTAATTTTAGGGGGATTAGAGGTGAAGGAAATAATGATAACAGCCTGGAATTCAGGGTCCTGCAAATTCCTAAAATATCAAAATATTTTTTTTACTTTAAAGAATTGAGCTGCTTACAGCACAAATGCATTCATGCTTAATGCAATTAGGTACATTTCCCAGAATGTTAATTTAACAAAACCTTTTCCTTTGACCTGGAAAAAAGGATAAATAAAACATGATGCTTGCTCCATACAATCTCTTCCTCCTTCCGCTTTAAGCCAGCTCCAGTTTATTCAGACAAAATGTTAAGGAAGATTTGGATTCTTTTTCTCATAAAAACTGGAAAGGAAATCCTTTGGATTCTATTCTGAAATTGGGAAATACAAATAGGAAGCATGTGTAGACTGTGTTATCAGTGCTGCTGTGTGCGGTGAGTTAAACAACTGGATTGGAGTAGTACATTTGTTTAACCTCCTAGCATAATGAGCTGCCAGGGGGATTGCTCCACTTAATAGCAGCCGTTCATTACTCTGCAACCATTTGCAGCGTGTTATTTCTCTTATAGCAAAGAGAATTGGCGGTTCCTAGTTTTAGCTTTCTTTATCTATGACACTTAATGTCAACAGCCTTGAGACTTTGCCAAAACAATCCTAACAAATCCTAATCCCAGTGTTTCAAGGTAAGTATTTGCTTCTCAGAATTCTTCTGTATTAGTGCTGCATGTTTACACTGGACCTTTTTTAATGCAACAGTGATCAAAGAAATATTTGACCTGAACAATATGTTTATTTTTTGTTCTCTGAAGGCACTTTGCATGTTCTTTCTTCTTACCTTGCACTACCATAGCTATGAAATTTGTGGTAAAAGGCATTTTGGGGTGGTGATGCTGCTGCTGCCATTATATTATAAGGATCATCAGACCAAAATTAATTATGAGACAATGAGAATTCCATTTATAGTGACACAGATGTAGTTCAATGTGCCAGGCTGTACATTAAAATGTCAAAAGTTTCAAAATTAACCTACAGCTGAAGCCACCCTCTACCCAAGAGCATAATTAATGCTTGTTGTTGTTCAAAGGGTGCAATGTAAAAGCAATAGAGCTTTTATAAAACAGAGATCAGTTTTTTAAAGGCATCCCATTTGCAAAAAGTAGCTGAACTGTCAAGGGAAAAGAGAAATTTTTGCTAATGGCAAAAGAAATGATTATTTTAGGGAGTGAATTAATAGGCTATTAATGAGCCTTGTTCCCAGTGCATTGTTCACTTCACACTTGACAGCAGCTCCATGGATCAGAATGGAATGTGTCTGTTCTTAACTGTGAGTTTTAATATTTTGCACTGAAAGATCATAATGTTGCTTCATCATTAAAATAACCACAAAATTAACTTTTGCCCCAAGGGAAAGACAGATGGCAGTTTGATGGCCTCATTATTCTTTTTTCTTTTTAGCAAGAGTAAGGTTTTATATTGGCTTATATAATCTAAAAAGGTCTCTGAAGAAACTGATGCTAGCTAGAAGAGTAAAAATGATATAGCCATATAATGCAACTGAATTTCACCTTTCTAAAAATTCTAATATAACAAAGTCTTATGCGTGTGTCTATTTCTTTTTTTCTGCAGCAGGAGTTGTCCCAGCGACTACTCCCAGTAAGTAAACTTATCTCACTGAAGCCAGGAGTAATCCTACCATTGTCTTAGTAGGGCTAACATTTTGTCTGCGGTGTATACAGTTACACACAAATGGGTCTTCACAGGGTCAGGTCTCAATATGAAATAGATGATGGCACGCTCTCATAACATAAGTAAAGGAAGATGCGTGTAGTGATTAGAAGTGAATAGCCACAAGGTCTTCAGTTAACTTGCTATGCAGCTTTGGGTGATGTGCCTCCCATGCATGTGCCTCAGCATGCCTGTTTCCAATGGAGCACAGCATTAGGTAGTTCCTACTGACGCAGATAGGAATCTGTGGATGCTTCGTGCTTTTGAGAATCTGGCTAAATAAGTATTTAACTACCTCACAAAGACTTAATTAATGCTCATAATGGACTTTGAAATAAGGGGAAAAGGCAAGGCTGATAACAGTCCATCTGTTCATTTCAAGCACAAATTCTGCTTATTTATTTTCTGTAAGTGATATGAGAACAATTCACATGTTTATTTTGTCATCTGAAAAAAGGCTTGTGATAAAGAGTGATGGAATGAAAAGGAAACAGTGTACTTGATAGGCCACATTTGTCACTGCATGTGCAGGAACCTGTCACAAGCAAATTATGACAGCAAATGAACATTTTTGATCTTTGTGGACTTCTTTGGTATGTGTGACCATGAAAGCTGGATTCATCTGACCTACATATGTTCCTTTGGTTTGAAACCTGAGCGTTCTTGGGAATGCTTTATCAGACAGAGTACATGGAAAACTGTTTCCACCAATGCATTTCCTCATTTACTGTGTTCTAGTTTTCAGCTCAAATGTAAGGTAGGAAGAACGTGCTTGACTAGTTCCAGCTGGTTCCGAGAAGTTGTTATAGCTCAGACAGTTTAGTTTCAGGGACATTCATTTGTCACAAGAGGGAGGAAAATGGCCAATACCTCGGCTGCAGAGACCTGGTACTCTCTGGAGTGCCTTCTATGTGAAAAGCACTGTGTGGTAGAATGGCACAAACCTTCCCTAGCATTGCAGAAGAGCTGACCTCTTTCTGTCTCAAATGCGGTCTGTTTTGTCTCATATGTGGTCGCTGTTCAGGCAAAGCTCCTACTGTAGCATCTGTTGGAAATCGAGGAAAAGGAAATTAAATTACATCCTTAGGTGGAAATTAATGTCTGTGGGCAGAGTGTTTTCTTAGCACATAGGTGATACGCATTGCAAGAAGAGAAATTCAAGACTGGCTTCTTTGGCACTATGTGGGATTTGTCAGGCACAACTGACAGCTCAATCTAGGCCCCTGTCTTTACCACTGTTGGATTAAGATGGACAAAGGTATCAAAATCCAAAATGGAGTAGCAGTTGACAAAAATACTAACTAAATCTAGGAAATGGGTCCTGTCTCAGATTCACTTCTAAGTCACAGGTCCCTAGCAGAAAAAGAAGTACAACAATGAAATCAAACTAATTCAGATGCAATCAACACAATTCTTTTGTCTTGATTTATATTACAATGAGTGCTACTTACTGTATTGTAGTCAAATGAAAAGGAAGTATTCAATCAATTATCAAGGTGAAACACCAATGAACTATGATTAAATAAATGGAAAATTACATATTCAAATGACACAGATCCGCATACTTAAGACTGCTTATATTTGCTTCATATGGACACTAGAAGAATCCTGATTTCCATACAGTCACACATTCCTGGATGTAAGGCAGCTTAAGCAAGACACCTAGATAGGTGGATTTGCTTTGTTTTGCATAACAGTATTTCTGTATTTTTGACAGATCATGAGACAGTAGAAAATACATGTTGCTAAAACTATTTCAGAGCCTTTGGTAAATACTCCCTTTCTTTAGAAACTAGACATGTACATCCTTTCCTCATTAGTAAGTGTAGGATGTTTCTGGATTTGCACTATGAAATTTAAAGGGCAAGTGACTTAGGTTTTAATGGGACCAATTCAATAGCTGGCATAAAGTTTTCAGCATCATTAACAGTAAAAATAGTTTCATCCACTTAGGTCTGAATCTTATTTCTTCTGAATCTTCTTTCTGAATAAAGTGATCTGATGATTTTTGAATAAAATGATAAAATTTCTGATCTGAATCTTATTTCTTCTGGAATAACTTAACGGAAGCTGGTAGGGTTTATATCAAGGATTGATTTAGCACAATATTCTACAGGCTTAGATTTCCCATTCATTGTAGGGAGTTAAAAATCAGGATCCCTTGGACTGATCAAAGGAAGACTTTTCTTGTAAATCACAGAAGAGTAACCTAGGTGTCTCCTTTTCCAGTTTTCAGTTTTAATGGTGGAAACTCTGAAGCTTTTGGAAATGGTATAAGATCACAACAGATACTTTTAAGCCCTCATGACACAACTGGTCGATTACATATAGCTGAAACAGAGCATCTCATCCATTATACAAAGAACAGTAGCATTTTGCTGCTGAAAAGCTTATTAATGTATTGTGGGTTTTTTGTTTTCCTTTTCCCAGCATTCGGCATCCTTAAGCATTGTGGGCTTTTCAAACAGTTTAGAAATGGAATTACCTTCAACAAAGTTATCTGGCTCGGCCGATCCACAGATGCAAGGTGCAGCTGCTGCTGCAACACTTGGCCCATCCCTGAATGCCCTGCGTGACTGTGATTCTCCACCAGAGTCGGTGCCCAGCTACAGCTTGGTGTTGGGCAGAGCTCCGAGTGACCTGAGTCCTGGGGCTGCCACTGGCCTTGCACCAGGTGATGCACTCCAGGGCAGCACAAAGTGCAAGGTAGGAATCGCTCAAACTCCTCTACTGAAAGGGAATCCACTTTCATTGATAGCATGCATTACTGTTAGTCAGTCAGTCAAAAGCAGCTATTTCAGTAAGTAGAGTTTTCCTTTTCTGGTATTTGAAGACTGATGACAAATTATTTTCTTAAGATAGAAAGAAAACTAATAATAAAATCTAATTTTTATTTTTTTTCCTTCCCTGAAGCTGGAAAATGAAGACTTCAATACTGTAGATCATCCTCTAGAAAACAGCTTGGCTACTGCTGGGCAAGATGTAGTTAATGAATTAACTCTTTCTATGCAAAAAGTGCTGGAAGAACCTATTAATCTTTCGATCAAAAAATCTCAACATTGCACTTCTCCTTCTGAACTGATCAGCAACACTTCTTTCCTGCCTGAAAATGCCAGAATGAGACAGCTTAAAAGCAAAGAAGGTATCAGGCTTTTCATTATTTCATTTAGGTTTTTGGTCTGTCTTAGCACTGTGCATTGCAAGCATTGCAAAGCAGTATGCTTATTAATGTACTTACATATAAATGTGCTTTTCCAGCAAGCTTCAAATATTATCAGAGTACTTAATCCAATGGAAAAATGTGTTTGATCTCATTTGTGGAGGAAAAACATGGAAATTATATGCCTTGAATTTGTAACATCCTTCATCTATGAACCAGAAATGAGTGTGTGTGTGTGAAGTATCTGGAGTATTAGTTCTCTTAAAAGCACTCCTGTTGGTGAGACCTGCAGTTATGACTCTTGAAGAGCTGGTTTGAAGAGTCCAAATTCAATTAAAAAAAAAAAAAATTACTTCCAAAATGTAGTGTGCCTTCTGCTAAGTCCTTCACATCAGTAGTATGGTAAATTTTTGTTAGGTTAATGTATTGCACAGTGTGTGCTTTTGCTTGGCGCTGTCTACTGTGGAACATTCCCTTCAGCCAAGGCCTATTTCTTCAGCCTTAATGGAGAATTAGACCTTACTTAACTCTTTTCATGGGCAAATTGCCAGCATCCTTGTGCTACACTGTAAAGCCTCATTCCTGCAAACTCTAAAAGTCAATGGGACTATTCATGCAAGCAAAGGATTGCAGGATCAAGCTGTTATCCTGTGACTTATGCCAATATTTGGCTGCTTTTCTCTGTAAAAGATGAATTAATATTTCTATCTCTGTGCTGTATTTTTATTCAGAAAATTCTAATTAGTACAAAGGAGGCCTAGCTCAGTGAGCCAAGGAAATGTATTTGTCTTCTCTTATATGTACTATGCCAAATTGTGACAATTATGCCACAATCATTTGTGTGACTTGTAAGAATCAGGCAGACCCCTAAAAAGCTGTGCTTCAGTCAGGCTTATGTGTCTCATAAGTAGTATCTGGTTTGGGTTGTGTGACGCTACACACACAAAGCAGCCCCAACATACAGAACCTCACTATCTATAACAGATGCTGCAAATTTGCTCTGCGCAAAGCATAGGTCCTGTTGTGCAAGAGGATGGAAAGATTAGAGCATTGAGTTCAATGCTGCTCCCTTTTCACATGGAAGGACCAGGAGTGAGCAATTCCCATCCTGCTCTCACCATTTAAAGGCGCGCACAGTGAGGGGAGATCTGAGGAGGTACAGTCACCATGTGCAGTGTGCACCAGTGAGAGAGACTAACTGTCCCAAAGGCAACGTTATCTTTGCTAGTGGCTCTCAGTTGGACTCACTGGCTTCAGCAGTGCTGTGCAGCCAAACCCCACTGCTTCTGGTATATAACTCCAATAACTCATCCTTTTCTCATATCAAATCTAAACATTTCAACTTAATTTACAACAAAATATTTCTTATCCTAGCCCCGAGGGATGTGATAAAAATTGTACATAATTTCATCATTTTCCCTCTTACAGCCGCTTTTCTTCTTATCATGGCTTGCATAAACACCCTTCCCTCCCCTTCTCTTTCCTAGACTAAACAAATCTGATGGTTTCAGTCTCTCCTCATGGGTCAGGGTTGTGATTTTTTTAAAACCATCTCATTCCTGCTGCGCTATTCTGGGTTCTCTGCAATTAAGGAGTGCTGCCCACAGCCAAACGCAGTGCTGCAGCTGAGGCCTCTGGGGTGCCATGCAGAGCCAGGATATCAACTTCTTGTGTTTTACATTCCTCACTGCTGGTAATACACTGCAGAACGGCATTCGCCTTTTTTGCAGCAGCAGCATTATGTGGTTGACTTGCGTGTAGTGAATGGTCCAGATTAACCCTTAGTTCCTTTTACAGAACAGTTCCCTAATCAGTTATTTTCCTTTGTGATTACATTAATCGGGTCCTTCATAAGCATAATACTTAGAGTTATCTCAATTCAATCTTACTGATTTAGGAGATTATTTTTTTTTCTCTAATGTGTTGAGATAATTTTTTAATTGTAAACATTCTCCACAGTGTTTGCAACCCTCTAGTTTGGTGTTTTCCACAAATTTTATAGGTACTATTATTTCATGAGCCAAGTTGCTGATGGAAATGTTGATTAATATTAGGAACACAGCACCACTGGAACATCCTCTGGTTTGACAGCGTGCAACGAGAGCTGCTCCTTCAGCTCTGTGTGTAGTCACCCTCTAGTAACTCTGTCCAGAGCCATGACTACCACCTTTCTCCTGAGCAAAAATCACAAGTGCAGAACACTTTAGGAGTGACGCGAAAGGCACCTTTCCTTGTTGGTCTTGACTGTGTTGTGTTTCCTGTGGCTGGGAACAACAGAGTATCTTAGAGGCACATGGCTTCTGCCATTGGCCCAAGCTAGATTTTCTTTAAAAAAGCATGTGTTCCTGGTACTCGCTTATCTCCAGACAGACAATACTAACAATCAAATATGATGGCTACGTCAAACTAATTCCTAACAAAAGAAGGAGTTACTATGAAATTTGTCAGTGGACTGGTATTGACGAGGACATCCACTGGGGCATTCATGTCTACCCTGTCCCATCTCTTCACAGTTGTTTTGTTCCTCTAGTGTCTAGTATCAGTCAAGAGCTACAGTTACTTGCATGCTTATATAATGGATAGATTTGAATTCATGTGTTTATATGTTACATACTTTGGAGGATAGAAAGGAATCATACAGTGTAGCTTTCATTCCTCGGTGGCAGATGGGAGACACAATTTCCTTCCTGTTTTCAGGTAACTAAAATTTATCCAGAAGCTTCTTAGCCTTGAGCAGGGACCACAGAGACTTCCTGAGCCTCGGGGGTTCAGACCTCTGTAGATCTGTTCTTCTCAAGTGAAGGCTGTATAGCAAAGAGGATTACTTATGTTATTCCATGTATATGGACAAACGTGGCATGGCTGCGTACGTGTATAATTCCTTACGAACGTAACCTTTTTGACAAAAATATTTTGGAATGGCTCCTCATATTCGGTACAGAAGCTGTGGTTAAAAGCAAAGAAAAAGACAAAGACTGTATCCCAAAATAGAAAATAGCGTATGCGTTTTCTATACATATAGATTAAATGATTCCATAATTCACTTATGATATCATATTAAACACCAGTCAGAAGTACATGAATATTGAAGTACTTTCTACTCTGACTCTGATATTATAAATATTTTATTCATTTTCTTATCTTCTGTTCCAGATTCCAATAACTGTGAAAAGGAACATTTTGAAATGGATATGGAAAGCAATCAGAATGTCAGGTAACAGAATCTTTTTTTTTATACAAAAGCACTGGCCATGAAATTTTATGCATGTATTTAGAAAATTTGTCATACTTGATGATAACAGAGAACTTAAAAAGAACGCAAGGTTCCTTATAGATAATAATTCTGAAAGTTGTAAACTATTTTCTTAAACTTGAAAACAACAATTTAAAAGAAGGGGTGAGTTCATGTATTTCTGTTATTCTGTGTAATTTTCCAGAATGAATAAATATTTGCAAACTTATCTCACTTGAACAATTAGAAACTGTTTAGCCCCAATTAAACCTAAAAAATATAATGGGAACAGGATTAACTTTATCTCAACAATGTTATAAAATTTTATTTTCAGCTACTGCTGTGATAATATTTTAAAGTAAAGTTGGTGATGTGCTGTGCTCCTGCTTGAAGCCAGCCACACTGAAAAGTATCAAACACGACTTGATTTGGAATAATTAAAACAAAAATATACAGAGCAGGGCAAAGTTTTAGCACAGAAGTTAGTATTGCATTTACATATCTGATTAAAGTGATGGCATTCGTGTTTCTTAAAGAATCAGCATGTGAAAAACATCCAGATTTTCAGTGTTTAGCCAGCAGAGCCACACTCACAAAGGAAAAGGAACACAAACAATACTGTGTGAAAAATGTTGTAACTGAGTAAGGAGGGGAATTTTGTGGAATATGACTGAATTTCACCACGGGTCATTTTGGTTGTAGAACTGACCCTAAGGAGCAGAAGATCCCCTATGTGCGACTGGAACGTCTAAAGATACGTACATCAGAAGTGGGGGAGCTCCCGGTGTTTAAGCTCCAGCCACAGGACAATGAGCATGAGGGCAATTTCCTCCTGATTATTGAATGTGGGACCCAGTCTTCAAGTATGTCTATAAAAGTGAGTGGAATTTCCCCGAGGCTTTACCTGCTTTCTCTCCACTGTCCCACTGGCTTTTGCCTGCAGTTTCTGAAAGTTATTATATACTAAACAAGTCTGTTAATTCATTTGACCCTCAGACCCTTCTGTGATGGGTTGAAGTAATAGACAATGCAGCTTTTAGTTTGCTATGTAGCTCCCTGATACTTCAATTTCTGAGAAGTCTGTATCAGGGATTGGATAGCTGGTAGTGGTTTTGTATTCTAACAAACAACCTGGCTCATCCGTCTAGTTACAAATATAGGATAAATAGCTTAAAACTGACCTGAATGCATATTTGAGTGATAGGAACTGATTCTTGAGAAATCACAGTGTAATAGGTTTTTTAAAAGCTTTGCGTTCTATTGCTTCATTGGAGTCTTTGAGTGTGAACTTTTTTCCACAGAAGGAAATGGGAATTTCTGGTGGGAACAAAAAACTGTACTTTTTATTTTTTTTGAGCTGTTTACTGTAAAATTTGCAAATAAGATTGTAAAGTATCCTGTTTCTATCATCTATGATATGAAATCTGTACAGCTGTCTCACAGTTCTATTATATTGTGATATGTGGAGGAAATGACTTGACCAAGGTGACCTGGCCAGCCAGTGGCAGAGGTTGAGCTGAGTATGGTCCTGCTGAACCCCAATGCCCTCTCCGGTAGAGTTCACTGCAGAGAAACCATTTTGTCTGCTGATAACCACTGCTGTTATATGCTTATATATGAAAATGGTGATTGTGTGATCCCAGATTTTTCTTCCTTCAAGATAAATAAAGATAGTCCACCTGAAGGACCGAAATCCAAAGAGGAGCACTCAGAGGACAGAAAATTTCTCATATCCCAGGCTGCAGGACAGACACAATCTCCTCCTGTAGATACTCCATCTGTTGATCAGAAGCTCAGCAATGGCATTTCCATCATGAAAAAATCTCCAGTTACTCAGGAAATCAATCCAATTGAAAATGAGGATTTCTGTGCTGTATGTCTTAATGGAGGAGAACTGTTGTGCTGTGATCACTGCCCCAAGGTCTTCCATCTCTCCTGCCATGTTCCAGCCCTGCTCAGCTTTCCAGTGTATGTATGACATTTTGCTAATGTGCTCAGTTCCTGCTCACTGCCTTGGGGCAGGATATATCCTCAGGGATGTATGTGTCAGCCTTACACAAGAGCAAGGTTCTGCATCTCTCACTTGCCTTTTTTGTTACTTTTCTTGCAAAGGGAAGAATTGTCTTACATGCTAGGAGCTAGGTGAATTATTAACAAGAGCTGTTTCCAGCCACGTACACCCTTTCTGCAGTTAGCTGGCCAGTACAACAAAGGAAGTGGTAGAGCTGAGCTTTAAAAACATTCTGAGGACTTGCTGGAGAAAAATAAAATCGTAACTCTCGTGTAACATCTGCGGTGTAGACGTCAGCTCTTCTCTGCAAGAACAGTGACTAGCACAAGGAAGGGGCAATCAGTGAGTTCCTACTCAGTTTTCTAGCCAATTTTATGGGATTTTTTTAAACGTAGGATTATTGGGGCTTTTGTGGAAATGTTTAGGACATTGGTTTCCCTAAGACGTACATTCCCTAGCAACTTGTCACAGATGAATTGTATGCAACACAGAGCCGGAATTAGGTACATATCCACATACCAAACTTTAAAAGTGAGGCTGAATAATGTGCATTACTGGTGGTGTATAATTCTGAACTCTGTTACAAATCATTACCAGGTGGGACCAGAGGCTACTTCATTTGCGCCAAGCCCAAATAACTGTTTCAGCTGAGAAAAAAACATTGTGAGATACTAGCTTGGAGATTCTGGTTTGTTCTTTCTGTTTAAAAAGCAGAAATTTCCATCTCTTGGCTTTTCACTCTTTTCTCTAATAGTTAAGTCATTATTAAACCTCTAGTTTCAAAATACTATGAAAACCAACTTTTCCTTTTAAAATAAATTTCTTAGGCAAAATTAAATTCTAATGAAGTGAATTAATTCCCTTAACTAAAGTTCTGTATTCATAGTTCTTTAATATACCTTCATCTATAGTTATTCAGGTCCTGATGTTGCAGAAGTTGCATCACTGCCCTCATGAAATTCTTCAAGAGGTTTCTGAAAATGAATCTACTAGGAAGGACACTTATGCCCATGCAGAATTATGTCTGTTTGGTTTGGGAACCTGTGTACTAGCACACATTATGACCTTTTCTGATAATGTTGATTTCTAAGATAAATATGTCAATTATCATATCAATTGATAATAAATATATCAATTATCAAATGGATCTGGTTTTATCTTATGGCCCAACTGTTGGCTATTTTTCCTTAATATTTTTTTTTTTAAAACAGCACTTGAATCGATGCAGCTGCACACACTGCTGGTACATGACTTCAAACACTTACTATTTGGCCATTTTCTTTTTCTCTGTGACAGAAAAAGTGCAATGAGTAGAATCAGAAATTATTATACTTCTAATTAAATTCAAAGCTCTTGAAGAACATCTAGTACAACGGGCTTCAGATTGCCTGCTATTGTAATACTAGTTAAGGATGAGACTTGTTTCCAAATACAGTGATTCCTGAGGTTTGTTATTTGACAAGGTTGCTGGCAAAATTTGACACAAGTTTTTGGTTTCTTGTTTTGCAGGGGAGAATGGGTGTGCACACTTTGCCGTAATCCATTGAAGCCGGAGGTAGAATATGACTGTGAAAACACACGCTACAGCCACAGCAATAATGTACAATATGGCCTTGATGACTATGACCAGAAGGTGGGAATAACTATATAATGTACTATTTAGAAAAGGACATGATCTCAGCATGAGGCTTTGCCCCTTCATCAGAAAGGCGACTGTTTGGACTTGGTTGCTACTTCAATGTTTCAGAGAGTAGTAAATACAAGAAAAGCACTGTTAATATTGTTATTCTCTTCTATCTAGACATTTCTGTTCAATTTTAAAATGAATTACATGTTATAGAAAGACGAAACAGGCAGATCTGGAATTTCTTTCTCCTTTGAACAGGGAAGTCACACTCAGCAGCGGAGCAAACTTCCCTGAGTCAACTTTGCCTGGCTTTCTGCCACTGAATCTTTTTCCTTTAATACTTGGCACCTTCTCAGGCATCTAGTCAGGCCAGTTGCAATGACATTATGAAGCCTAGACTAAAGCACTGGTCTAGTCTGGGCACCACACATAAAGACAACGGCAATGGTTCTTAGAGCACTGGGGCCCCTTGGCAAGGCCTGTGAGTATAGCCACAGCACTGCTCAAATTCATCCGTGCTGTTTCCAGACCTGAGCTACTCTGTCCATAAAGAGCTGGACATAACTTCTTGACATTGATGTGATCCCTGTTTCTATTGGATTGAGTATAACTGACCAGAAATAGTCAGGATCTGAGTTTTGATTAATGAGGTTCTATTTAGAAAATGAAGTGATTAGAAATTCCATTGTTTGTGAGCAAACATGGCTTATAATGTTTCTGTAGTGCATTTTTTTGCATCAGTGAAAAAAACAGACTAGTTATAATTATTTTACAAGTTAATGATGATTAAATGGAAAAGTTTTCATACAGTATTACCAACTACATAACTGACATTACATCCATTTGTATGAATGGATATGAACAGTGCGAAACATTTTCCATTTAACTGTTTCCACGCTGTTGCTGCTGTTCTTTTAGTCAAGACCCAAGGAATAGATCTGGAGTGCAGAAAGTAACCTTTCCAGGATAGATACATGCATAGAAAAATTTTTACATAGTGCTTATTTTCTTGCATTTCTTGACTATCCTCACTTCCAAAACTATAAAAATGCTATGAGGCAAAACATCCCCCAGGTTAGGGTGAAGTGTGCCATTTTGCATCAGAAATGCATAGACTGCGTGAAAACTCCCCTTGTTGTTAGTATGATTGATTAACTAAGGGCAAGAATGAAAGTCACTTGTTTTGAATTAAAATGTATTTCAAATTTGGCTTCTACAGAAGTGTGAAAAGCTGGTGCTTTCCCTGTTCTGCAGTAGTATGAGCCTCCCATTCCATGAACCTGTTAGCCCCCTGGTAAGTACTGCACATGCATGGGTCAGAGGGAATCCAAAGAGGACTCTGCACACCTTGCAAGTTTCTCCTTTGCCTTCTTGAAAGATGTTCATTAGCTTTTTTTCTGAACAGCATCGCTTCCTAGGGAAAGGTAGGTGTTTCCCTCGGTGAAGTGCTTTGAAGGTGCTAGGTCAGAGGCAGGTAAATGCTGGCCAATGTTGTCAGGCCACGTTTGGGTGTCAGTTTAAGATGCTGGTAGGATACTAAAGGTATATGAGGGGTCCTAGTGATTAAGTTGACTTGCTGTATCCGTGGAGAATGTTGCACTGTCATAAGAGAGGTCTGCTTCAGAAATAACCCTGGACTCCCTCTTTTCTGGTGTTTTGCACAAAGGTGCAAAGGTAATGTGACTGTGTTCAGGGGAAGATGTAGACCCTGCTGTTTCATCCACGTACTCAACATTTGCAATATTAACTGGCTATTTTAAGGAAGATGTAGATTCATGCTATTGTAACAATAGAACACAGTGGGAGACAAGTTAGAGGAAGAAAATGAGAGCAAAAAGAAAAAAGGTTTTATACGAAGGAGTAGTCCAAATAACAATATAAAAAACATTCCACCTAATAAAGCTTGCAATGAACTTATGGAACACATTACCTAACAAGTAGGTTTTGACCCAGAAAGATTTAAGGAGTGGGATATCTCGGTAGCTGGTGTCCATTGAAAAAGACTTTTGCTGAACTTTAAAAAGAGCACATAGTAGCATATTTTAATTCTTGGCAGACTACTTCCCACAGTATCGGCTGCCACTATCTCAGCACATTATTTTATAACTGCCTGGGGGAAATGCTTGCTAATTGTCAGTGTTACATATACTATTGATTATGGTTAAATGATGACATTTATATCTGGGGATAAACTTTAGAAAGTTCAGATAACATAGTAGTCACTGAAGTGTGCTATTTTCAAGATCAATCTTGAAAGCAAATATGTTTTTAATCAAACTAAAAAGCACCCAGGAAGATGATGTGCAAGTGTAGGCACCAAAAGGCTAGAAATTTCTTCCTTGATGCAAGGAATCCTCTGCAGTGACTTCTGTCCAAATTTGGATAGAAGTCACTGGAGAGGAAATGTTTTCATTAAAAAGATTACATATCTGCATTTTATTCTTATTGCAGGCTCGGCATTATTATCAGATCATCAAAAAGCCAATGGATTTGTCGATCATACGAAAAAAGCTGCAAAAAAAGGATAAGTCCCACTATTCTGCACCTGAGGAACTTGTGACTGACGTGCGTCTCATGTTTTGGAACTGTGCAAAGTTCAATTATGTAGGTTTCTAATATGCATGGGTGGGGATATACAAACCAGAGGGTTGCTCTTTCAGGCTGTCATACTCATGTAACTATTGCTTCCATTGACATCAGATACGGGGTTGGGCTACACAGAAGTATTAATCAGTTTTACTCTTTGGAAATTTTCTAATTTTTTTTAATGACAGAAATGGAGCTATACATGGGTCTGAGAATTTGAGATACATATGGATCTAAAATTAAAGAGGGACATCTTAGCATCATTCCAAAAAGTTTTCTGCTGAGTTTGCTGTAAGAAGTTGGTTATAGCCAGCAGAAAAGCTAGGGAAAATTCAAGTGCATAGAAATTCCTAAGCAATGATGACTGCTATTCGTTCTAGTTCACTGCACAGCTCTTTTTCTTAGAGGTGCAGAAACGTGTTCCTTAATACCAACATCTGGTTTTTACTTACATTGTAAATGCAGAGGGACTAATAGGCTGTAGAGAGTGTGCAGGAGACTAATGGATATGTAACAGACAGACCCAAGGTGAGACATTAGGGTACAGTAGTCGTTTGGTTTTGATCCTCGATGATTTCTGTGTGCGGTAACACTGAATGGTTATTTATTCTCTTACAGCCAGATTCAGAGGTTGCTGAGGCTGGACGATGCCTAGATGTATTCTTTGAGAGCAAACTGAAGGAGATTTATCCAGACAGGCATTTTCCTTCGATGCAGCAAGAAGACTCTGATGCTGAAGAAGTGGACAGTCAGAATAGCAAAATCCCACCCCAAGATTTTCAGTGGCCGTCGTACGGACAGGAGTGCATTCAGCCTAAAAGGAGACGGCGCCATGCTGTAAGATTGCAAAAGCAAAAGCATTTGGTTGCTAAGTGGCCACCCTGCTAATTCTGTTTACAGCTACTGATGGGAAGTTTTGACAGGGCTGTGAGGGAAAACTGTCAAGCTTCTATCACAGAGATGTGATCAGTTCTGCAATTTTATGTCAAGATCCTCTGAGTGGAATAAAGTGTCAGTTGTGTATAATTGTGTGAGCATGAACAAATGAAGTCTCTCAGGCTACACAGTTATCTTCCTAGCAGAAAACTCTGTCAAGATTTTTAAAAAGACTAAGCCCTCTAGCTATTCACTGTTTGTTTCCTTTGTACACAGGAATGTGAAAAAACTAAAAGAATGATGTTTCAGCCAGCTAACAGCCTTCCTCAGGTGTGACCTCCTCAAGATATGAGATTTGCTATGAGGAATCCAGCAGCATAGCTGACAGAGTTAAGGTGTGTGGGAGGAAAGCAAAGCACTTGGGCTGTTTATTTAAACTCTCCTAATCTGCTGACCATATGCCTTATTTCTAGATCTTGTGCATAGATAACAGATCCAAAGTGTTTGAATCTGTCGATATTCAATTGTTAAATCATATATGTTTTGCTGTGTTTACACTGAAGTACTAATGTTTTGGTGATAGGTAACGATGACGAATAATAAAAGTAACATGCTAATAATATCTAATACTGCAGTACCATTTTATAATCTGTTCAACGTGATATCTCTATTTTATAGAGCACAAGTGACCATGTAATAATCTTGCAACCTCAGTGTGAATGTTGACCATGTGATGTGTAGTCATAAAAGCTGTAATCCTGTTTTCTTATTCAATGATTTTTCTGGGAGCTTGATGCTCAAGGCCTATGAGATACTGTCTAATGTGATTATCTGATTAGCTGTTTCTTTTGAAACAGAGCATTTTAGTTAAATCATGAAAGAACAAGTGCTAATAGTGCTAACACTAGGGCTTTGTGTGAGCTGTTTCTAAGTGCATACTGGATGCTCTGTTCGCAAGGAATGATTCTTCAGTATCTAATTCATGCTCAGTAAAGCAGTGTGAGACTTCTTGGGTCTCAAAGGCAGCATTTTTATACAACCCAAGCCAGCTGTTTTTCTTTAAAGCAGATACTGGAATTCAGTAAATTAACTATGAAGCAAATTACATGGTTATAGAAGCGGCTATAAAATAACGTCATATATTCCTGATTTTCTCTTTGCTTATTTCTCATAGTTGTGATTACCAACAGTGCTAGAAGATGATGATAATGTGTATATGTAGAAGATCAAACAGAATGAAAGGATGTCTAAGTTGTTTTGATTTTTTTTTTGTTGGTGGTTTTTGGTTTGGTTTTTTTTTGGGTGGTGTTTTTTTGTTTTTTGCTAAATTCCACAATGTATTGGCAGAACACCACCAAGGGCTGGAAGAGCAATTTTAGAGTTTACTTGAACAAAGAGTAGCATGTAATTGTAAAGCTTGAAGGGTGGGATAGGTAACAAGA